>NC_042988.1:319028-638056 GCF_901001165.1 Salmo trutta
GGTGAACAGGGAGTACAGGAGAGGGCTGAAAACGCACCCTTGTGGGGAGTGTTGAGGATCAGCGGGGTGGAGACCCTACCCTCACCACCTGGGGGCGGCCTGTCAGGAAGTCAAGGACCCAGTTGCACAGGGCGGGGTCGAGACCCAGGGTCTCGATTTTAATGACGAGTTTGGAGGGTACTATGGTGTTAAATGCTGAGCTGTAATCGATGAACAGCATTCTTACATAGGTATTCCTCTTGTCCAGTTGGGTTAGGGCAGTGTGCAGTGTGATGGCGATTGCGTCGTCTGTGGACCTATTGGGGTGGTAAGCTAATTGGAGTGGGTCTAGGGTGTCAGGTAGGGGGAGGTGATATGGTCCTTGACTAGTCTCTCAAAGCACTTCATGATGACGGAAGTGAGTGCTACAGGGCGGTAGTCATTTACCTTCGCTTTCTTGGAAATAGGAACAATGGTGGCCCTCTTGAAGCATGTGGGGACAGCAGACTGGGATAAGGATTGATTATCTCTGTAAACACACCAGCCAGCTGGTCTGCGCATGCTCTGAGGACGCGGCCGTGGATGCCGTCTGGGCCTGCAGCCTTGCGAGGGTTAACACGTGTAAATGTTTTACTCACGTTGGCTGCAGTGAAGGAGAGCCCGCAGGTTTTGGTAGCGAGCCGTGTCAGTGGCACTGTATTGTCCTCAAAGCGAGCAAAAAAGTTGTTTAGTCTGTCTGGGAGCAAGGCATCGTGATCCTCGACGGGGCTGTTTTTCTTTTGTAGTCCGTGATTGACTGTAGACCCTGCCACACACCTCTCGTGTCTGAGCCGTTGAATTGTGACTCCACTTTGTCTTTGTACAGACGCTTAGCTTGTTTGATTGCCTTGCGGAGGGAACAGCTACACTGTTTGTATTCGGTCATGTTTCTGGTCACCTTGCCCTGATTAAAAGCAGTGGTTCGCGCAAATGCTGCCATCAATCCACGGTTTCTGGTTGGGGAATGTTTTAATAGATGCTGTGGGTACAACATCACCGATGCACTTGTTAATAAACTCGCACACCGAATCAGCATATTTGTCAATGTTGTTGTTCGCCGCAATGTGGAACATATCCCAGTCCACGTGATTGAAGCAATCTTGAAGCGTGGAATCCGATTGTTTGGACCAGCATTGAACAGACCTGAGCGCGGGTGCTTCCTGTTTTAATTTCTGTCAATCTGTTCTGTTCTGTTACATCTTAGGTAGGTTTCATTGTCCCATGAGAGTCATTCTAATAAAATGTTGTAGTTGTAGGTAACTAAAGAAGTTCCTGTTAGACAAGTGGTATTTCTGTTTGAGCTGTCCAAAAGGCATAAGAACTCTCTCCTTGTAACAATGTTACAGAAGAGTGATACCCTTATGAGACCATGGTCTAAAGTTACTGTTCTGGAAAAACATAGGAATCAATCTATTGTTCCAGAGGGGAAAGAAATCCCTCTCGTCTGAGCAGCTCATGCAGTTTGCACCATGCCAGGGCAGAATGTATAATTAAAGGGTTGTCTGTGATGGTTTTTATAGATTTCCTGTTCCATTTCTAAATAAATTCTTCCCCAAGTGTCCTCATCTACCTCAAACTTTTCAATGTTCAAACATGAGGGAGAAGGACCATTGTCAAACCTCTGAGCCAGAAATCTAGACTGCGCAGCCCAGTAGTACATTCTGAAACCCCGGGAGGTTTAAGCCCCCTTGACCGTAATCAAGAGTCAAGTCCATCCATTTACACAGGTCACCCTCCACCTTTTGCAACAAGCTGGCCAGATTGAATTTATAGTGGTTGTTCAGGTTACCATCCAGCATTATGCCCAAATATATGAAGCCCATAGGCGCCCATCTAAAAGGAAACCTATGCTTGATGGTATGATGGTCAAAGACAGATAACGGTAAGATTTTGCTTTTATCAAAATTGACCTTATATTCAGAGAAAGAACTATAATTCTGTAATAGGTTCTGTAAGTGAGAGAGGGAATGTTCTGGGTTCTTTAGAAATAAGATAAGGTCTTCTGCAAAAAGTGATAACTTATGGGTATGGGGGCCCTCAAAGCCATGTATGTCAGGGCACGTTCTAATGGCCTCAGCCAACGGTTTGATGGCGAAGGCGAAGAGGTGGGGGCTAATTGGGCAACCTTGTCTGTTCCCCATATAGACAGAGAAAGAGGATGAAGTAATCCCATTGGTAGCAATCCTAGCTTTAGGAGATTTGTAGAGTGATTTTATCAAATTTACAAACATGGTGCCTAAACCAAACTTTTCCAAGACGCGAAAGAGATATGGCCGTTCAACCCAATCAAAGGCCTTTTTGGCATCGAGGGAGACTGCGACACTAGGTTATTTGTTTTTGTTAGCAAGGTGAATTATATCAAAGAACCTTCTGAGATTATTGGTGTACAATCTATTAATTATGAAGCCAGTCTGATCTGGGTTGACCAACAGGGGAAGACATAACTCCAGTCTCTTAGATAGCATCTTGGTGACCAGTTTACAATCTGTGTTAAGGAGAGAGATTGGTCTTTAGGAGGCGCACTTTAGCAGGTTTTTCCCTTTCTTGTGAATTACTGTAATCACCGCTTGAGACAAAGACTCTGGAAAGCAGTTGTCCTCCCCGGCTTTTTTAAGTATCTCCATAAGTTAGGGTACCAACAGCTCCTTAAATTCTTTATAGAAATCTGGAGGGAAGCCATCCTTCCCAGGAGATTTATTAGAATGTAAGGATTTAACGGCCTCCAACAATTCAGGGACTGAGAACTGTTCCCTCAGGCGTTCTCTGTCTTCCTCTGACAGGCATGGGAGGTAGAGAGGAGAGAAAAGAGTCGATCTCTGATAGATCATCGCTTGATTGGGAAGTGTAGAGGTCTTCGTAATATTTCTTAAAAGTATCATTAATTTCAGTGGAGTTGGAAGATATCTCATTAGTAAGAGTTTCTATAGGATTAATTGTCCTCTTACTTTCCTCTGCTTTCAGTTGCCATGCCAATACTTGCTTTCTGTGTGCTTTCTCTCCAAGCTCGTAGTAATGCCGTTTTGATTTAGTGATGGCCCTCTCAGCTTGGTATGTGTTCAGAGTATTATATTTCTGTTTTTTATTTACCATAAGCCTGTATAGGTCTTTAGTCAGGCCTCTTTGGTAGGTTTTCTCTAGCTAAGAGATTTCAGATTCAAGGACATTCAGTTCAGCACTGTGTTTTCTCTTCAACCCTTTAGTATAGGAAATTATCTGTCCCCTCAGATAGGCTTTCAATGCGTCCCAAAGAATGAAACTGTCAGGAGCGGAGGGTTTGTTTGTCAAAGTAAAAATATTGATCTGCTCTTTGATGAATGCTCAAAATTCAGGTTGCTTCAGGAGTGTAATATTTAGTCTCCGTCTATATGCTCCATTTACCTTGGTAGAAATGGAGATTGATAATATCAGAGGGGAATGGTCACATTAGTAATCTGGGGAGATAATCGGTATCTAACACTCTATGAAACAGTTGAGTCGATAGTAAAAAGTTATCTATGCGTGTGTGTGTTGTGTGGGTGTGAATAAAAATAGTAGTTCCTATCCTGTGGGTGCATCTGTCTCCAGATGTCTAGTAAATTGAGATCCTTCATGAAAGACATGGTTGAGCTTGGCGACTTTGGTAAGAAGAGAGGGTTTATCAAAGGACCTATCAAGAACTGTATCTAAACAAACATTTTAATCTCCTCCAGCCAGTAGCCATCCTGGTGGTGCTTGAGCAACCTGAAGGAAGACATTCTGAATAAACATATGGTCATCGAAGTTGGGAGCATAAATATTCAACAGGGTCCAAGACTCCGAAAGCATATGCCCCTGCACCAAAACAAACTTGCCTAAGGTATCAAAGATGGTATTGTTGACACAGAATGGGATGTGTCTACTGATCAAAATTGCAGTGCCTCTTGCTTTGGAGTTAAAAGAGGACGCAAAAACGTGTCCTACCCATTCCCTCTTTACTTTCTGGTGTTCACTGGCTGTAAGATGTTTCTTGTAAAAACACAATGTCAGCCTTTAATTTCGAAAGGTATGTATAGACTTTTCCTCTTAATCGGGCTGTTAAGACCCGTAGTGGATTAAGCATAGGTTGGGTTTCAAATATATAACCGAATGGTACTCCCTCATATGTAAATAATAAGGTAATATTTCAACTTTAGTTTAACACTGAAGTGACCTATGTGTCTCTTTAGGAAGGAAACAACAATAAACATAGAAAAAATAAACAGAAACCCCACCCACACTGATTGTCGGACTAAAACCACAATCCCAACAATCAAACATGAAAACACTTGTAGAGATACATTGTTGCTCGCTTTCCATCTTGCTCTTACTAGCTAAACCTTGGCATAAACTAAAACCTATGAGATCTCTATGTTGAAAACAAATGTTGTGAATAGACATTTATGGCTGAATATTTACTGTCCACAATAAGGGCTGCTTGAGTGTCTTTTCAGGAGAGGAGAAACATAAATGGTGGGAAAAGCAGTGGGCCTAAGCATACTAATTTGCTTCGCGCAGTGGATATTGACATAACCAAGATATATTCTCCTGTAAATGTAATAGAAACCACGGGAAAAAAACTGTTAGTTGAAAATGTCCAAATCAGCTGTAACGACCGGATAGCAGGGTAAACGGATCCAAAAGACAAGAATTCATCAGCAGTTCAGTCCCAGGACAGCACAAATTAGAAGAAAAAAACCCCAATAAACTGCGTCTTATCCCACGGAAAGACCATCGTGAATCAAATGCGGTTCAGTTCTTTGAGAAAAGTGAACACTTCTCCCGGTGTGTCAAAGCGATGGCTTCGGCCATTGTACTGAACTTTCATCCACGCAGGGTGAATGAGGTAGCCAGTGATGTTCTTCTCCTTCAGTGCTTTGGCGGCTGGTCTGAACTGCTTGCGACATCTGGCGAGATCCGCGCTCATATCCTGGAAAAGGCTGACCCTCTTGCCTTCGATGGCGATGTCCCCTTTGGCTCTTGCGAGTCGCAGTATCTTCTCCCTGTCCTGGAAACGGAGAAACCTGATCAGGATGGCCCATGGGGGCTCATCTTGCCGGGGTTTCGTTGCTGGTTCTTTATCTGGTCTACCTTGTTTTTGAGATAAGCATTGTCCTTCTGCAGCTGTATCAGAACCTGGTCATCTTTAACTGTGCTAATGCGCAACTCAGCCTCAGTCGTTCTCAAAAGGAGATAATTCAGGGAAGATTTCAGGTCATCAATGGAAGAATGGAGTTCAGTTGATTTCTTGTCAATTTTCAGAGAAAGACCTTTGTTACCATCTTGAATTTCCCGGAGGAGAGTAGCAAGCATGTCGGCAGGCTCGGAAGAGGCTAATGAGAGCAACAGTCTGGAACTGTCATCTGAGTTATGAGGGCTAATGCTAATCTTGCCAGCTGTGGCGTTATCACTATCTTGGGAATCAACAAAGTTTTGGTCATCCTTCTTGCCTCTCGGCCGGAAGTGCATGGCTCTTTGGGAAGGTAAGTACTTGACAGTTTAACAGCCGATGTTAGAATATTGTTTCAACGTAATAATAGGATAACTTTGAGGAGCTCGGTTTGTCAACGTCTGCTCAGCTCCACGGCATCACGTGCTCTCCACAAATTAACTTTTAATAAGGCACACCTGTTAATTGAAATGCATTCCAAGTGACTACCTCAATAAACTGGTTGAGATAATGCCAAGAGTGTGCAAAGCTGTCATTAAGGCAAAGGGTGGCTATTTTAAGAATCTCAAATATAAAATATATTTTGATTTGTTTAACAATTTTTGTTACTACATGATTCCATATGTGTTATTTCATAGTTTTGATGTCTTCAGTATTATTCTACAATGTAGAAAATAGCACAAATAAAGAAAAACCCTTGAATGAGTAGGTGTTTTTCACCTTTTCACCTGTAATGTAGGTAAGGAATTTGGAAGGAGTGTTAGGGTTAGAGCCAGTAGATTAGACAGGTCATCTTTGCTTACACAAGTGAGCAGCAGCAGGACAGGCATCTGTTGACACCTTATTCTATAGCCACAGTTAGGAAATTATAAAGAAACCAATTTTGAAAATGTAAACTCATTATTCTATCTCAGTAACCAGTATCTCTGAAATTCAGAGATAACAAAAGCGACAGGGCTTCTATATCATGGATACATTTGGTTTTTCTTCTGTCTCCATTATTTCATGGTATATACTGTCAATGCCTCACTGTACTTTGTTCATATAGCCAAGGGCTCTGTGAGCAAGGCAAGCCAATAGTTAATTAAAGCACAGTACAGTCTCTAAGCCGTAGCATTGGATTACTCTGAGAGCGACTCTGTCTTATCTTAAGTGCCCCCACTATCTACATGACATTCAGAATGACGAAAGCAGACGGCTTCATAGAATCGGTTTAGGTTGAATCCCAGCAATGTATTGAGTTACCTTCCATGCCTCATTGGTGTGTAACAATTTGTTATGTGATAAAATCAATCTTCACAATTGCATTTTTTCCTTTAATTGTACTGTATAGGCTACAGCCCTGTCCAGACTCACTCCAGATAATGTATTTTATTGACTGTAGCATCATAGCTGTATTAGCAATTTATGTTATTCTTCAATAACACAAACTCCAAAGCAAATCAGGGGGAGAAAAATAGGTTTATTCAGAGAGGACAAATCAAGATGTTGGGAGTCAGATGTTCAGTCTCCCTGTCCTCAGCTTTTACCCCAGAACAAGCGACAGGATGCCACTTATAAGCCCAGATGTTGACCTGAAACACAACTCCTATTTACAATTCACTATTGACCATTAGTACTATATTTAGTGTAGTACTCTCGTCCTTTCATCCTCTCAAACTCTCAAACTCTGCATTGCGTATTTATCTTAAAAGTATTCTTACATTGCCCCCTAGACCATTTTAAAAATAAATATAGTTCAAATGTATTTTTAGAAAACAATAGAAAACATGAAAAAATTGACAGAATAATAAACATTAGTAGTCAGCATAAAATTGTTCACATTAAACACCTTGCGTTTCTATAAAACACAAAGGGCATATTCTACCTGCAGTTGCAATAAGAAATAGATTTCTCACAAAGTTATAGAAAAGAGGTATTAACAAGTGTGATACCACATCTGAGAGAGCATGGTTCATTACAGCACCGAGGACAGTTACCACGGGCACATTGACCACAATCATGAGGCTTGGTGTGATGATGAAGACCTTTATGATCCCCACCACATTCTGGTGGGACACCACTGACACCCATCTCCACAAAGACGCGGTTGATGAATCTCATGATATCCCCTATCACGTAACCGTCAGATTTTAGCACACAAACGTCGGGCAATAACACACTTGATAACCTGGATGAGGATAAGAAAAATAACCACAACTCCCGCTATTGGAAGTATCATGCCTACCAAAAAACCTCCCCATGTACCGAATGTTGAATACAACCACACGACTAAGCCTAAATCATCTGGATTGTAATCATGATATTTAGTGCCCTAAGTCCTGATCTTTTAGATTAGGTCAGTTATTTCCTCAGAATTATCAGGAATATAAGTACAGCATTCAGCACCAATAACAGGACATGTAACCCTTGTGCGGACAGAAGATAATCAAGGGCCAAACAATTTTGCATCACCACAGTTCAAATGGCAACCATCTCAGTTGTAATTAACTCAAAACTCTCAACTGTACTATTAACTATGACTTCCAAAGAGTTAGCCATATTAATAACTTCCCGTGATATTTTAGAAATACCGTAAGAGGAAAACACAATTGCAAAGAATCTCTCCATTTCTGTAATCACATGTTTATGACGGTGTGAAAAAAGGAGAATTCACAGAATGTCTTACATGGGGTACGACGTATCCCAAATAACACAACCCTTGCCACAACTTTGGTAACCAGGAATAGGCATAGGATCCACAGATAAATTAGGTCCCATTAGGAGCTATCAAACCATTATTGATGATATTACCGAAGGTATTGGCATAAAATGTAGTCAGTGCCATTACCGAGAGTCAATTCAACAGACATTAGATATTCCTCAACCTTAGTACCGTCACAGGCAGATAGGTAGATCTGTTGTCTGATCACACTTACTCTGTCTTACTATGACAAACGCGTCCTGGTGCAGTTGAGACAAATTCCCGAAAGAGTGACCTATTAAAACATAACCACCCAACAAGGGCTTGTGTAACAACTAGGTAAGGTGGTCGCTGATTAGTGTTATTGGTAATCTCAAGTGAAGTAAGGTACTGCAGAACTAGGTGCTCTCGCATGTTGATACTCAACATTCTCACCCAAATTAGTACAAATAATCGCCTTATACCAATTACCATCTCTCCATATACCCAACATTTCACTCTGTTAAAAGGTTAAAAGGAATAACCCTTAATGGAATAACTGCCCGTGATGTGAATCGTGCATATGTACAAACCCAACAACTACTTTGATTGACTACTGTGACATAGTATCGAGAAAGAGCTAGAAATGTATTGACACCCAAGTGTCCCTCATCCTGCTGATGCATCTCTGTGTTAGAAGTGGAAACACCACCCACATCCTGTATTAGGAGGAAACTCACAAGGAAAATAATTTAAAAAATCTTTCACTTGTCTGCAAGACAATAATATTCAATTGTCCTATTGTCAAGGTAATCATTCACAAAGTCATTTACACATTACATTTTTACATTTTAGTCATTTAGCAGACGCTCTTATCCAGAGCGACTTACAGTAGTGAATGCATACATTTCATTTCATGCATTTTTTAAAATTATTATTATTATTTTTTTTTTTGTACTGGCCCCCATGGGAATCGAACCCACAACCCTGTCGTTGCACACACCATGCTGGCGTTGCAAACACCATGCTCTACCAACTGAGCCACAGGGAAGGCCAAAATATATATCTATCTCTACATAGCCCCTTTTAAGGACTCAAACCTCTTCTAGAACACATTGTTTCTGTAGGGCCTGGCTACCCATAACTTATGTTCACTCAAAGCTTGTTGAATGCTTACAAGACTTACATTAACCACACGTGTAAAAATTGCTTCTCAATTAGTAATTCACTTCTATACAACAAGAAGGTTTCACAAAAACAGAGGTCTCCAACCTTTCCATAGAGTAAGGACTCCAACGTTTTCATAGAGTAAGAACTCCAAACGTTTAATAGAATAAGGACTAAACTCTGTAATAAAACAAGGGACTTGAACACTTATAAATCACAGATACATATCACTTATTGTATACACTATGTTAACCTGATTTGGTTCTTTTAAAATGATATTGGTCTAGACTCACCCAGCATTTCTGCCATCAATCAGGAGATTAAGAGTTGACTCCCCAAAGTGGGTTGCGCACAGCCTTCTCTCTTTCTCTGGATCAACACACAGTTGATAAGTTCTTCTTGTTGTTGTTGTTCAGACCAATTCATCCGGAACACAGCACCAAGTGTTAGCATTTTGTTATTCTTCAATAACACAAACTCCAAAGCAAATCAGGGGGAGAAAATGTTTATTCAGAGCGGACAAATCAAGATGTTATGCTGGGAGTCAGATGTTCAGTCCCCCCCCTGTCCTCAGCTTTTCCCCCAGAACAAAGGACAGGATGCCACTTATAACCCCCCTGCCCTAGCCTGGGGTTGACCAATTAGAAGTATTTGCAGTACAACTTGGCCAATGGCCAAATAACAAGTGTCCACTCCAGACTCATTGTACAGACCAATGAAAATGTAGCCCATGTAGCTCTGAGTTCAGGAGGGACATTCCACAGATTCTAACAGATGTTGAACTGAAACCCAACTCTTATTTACAATTCACCATTGACCATTAGTACTATATTTAGTGTAGTACTCTCATCCTCTCAAACTCTGCGTTGTGTATTTATCTTCAAAATATTCTTACTGCTGGATTGCAAGACAATTCAGCATTACACTACCTGAAAACGATATACAATATTATTGTCCATTTCCTTGGAAATCAATTTTCTCAGGTCAGCAATAAATTATAGTGCTATGTGATTGAGCTCTACATACAGCACAGTGAAACTGTTTTGAGATCAGTTGAATGAAGTCTGAGGAAAGGTTCAGGGCCCAGGCGCCTCTGCTGTCCATCCGTCATCAGCTCACTGCTATGGGAATACAGCCGTTTTAGCCCAGAATTCCCTCAAACATTTTCATTTACTAAATAATACCGGCTCCTCCCTGCTGTTTCTCTGAAATATGACTTGGCCCTTCAAATAATCACAATTCTACATTGGCGTTTGACTTCATAAAGGCCTATACATTACATAGATGTAAATTACTTAGAAGTTACATAGAACTCAATAGAGGTCCTTTTGTCGCCATACTGGAAAACGGGATGAGATATCATTGTTTGTAAATGCTAAGCTTTTTAGTAATCAAGACTAAACAGTTGCCCAAGAGGAACCTGCTCAATCTAATCAACGTTATCAGCAAGCGATTACATGATTATGACGTCCACGACATGCCCCAAATAGTAGGATTATCAAATAATCACATTTTATTGGTCACATACACGGGTTTAGCAAATGTTATTGCGGGTGTAGCGAAATGCTTGTGTTTCTAGCTCCGACAGTAATATCTAACAATTAAGAATATATAAATATATGGGCGAGCAATATCAGAGCGATATAGACTAAGATACATTAGAATAGTATAGAATACAGTATGTACATATGAGATGAATATTGCAAGATATGTAAACCTTATTAAAGCGGCCAGTGATTTCATGTCTATGTATATAGGCAGCAGCCTCGAACGTGTTAGCGATGGCTATTTAACAGTCTGATGGACTTGAGATAGATGCTGTTTTTCAGTCTCTCGGCCCCAGCTTTGATGCACCTGTACTGACCTCGCCTTCTGGATGATAGTGGGGTGGCAGTGGCTCGGGTGGTTGCTATCCTTGATTATATTTTTGGCCTTCCTGGGACATCGGGTGCTGTAGGTGTCCTGGAGGGCAGGTAGTTTGCCACCCTCTGGAGAGCCCTGCGGTTGCGGGCTGTGCAGATGCCGTACCAGGCGGTGATACAGCCCGACAGGATATTCTCTATTGTGCATCTGTAAAGGTTTGTGAGGGTTTTAGGGGCCAAGCTAAATTTCTTCAGCCTCCCGAGATTGAACAGGCACTGTTGCGCCTTCTTCACTACACTGTCTGTGTGAGTGGACCATTTCAGTTTGTCAGTGATTTGTACGCCGAGGAAACCCATTAAAGTATTATGTCGAGCCCTGGGAGAGCATAGCCCCTCTCTGGCTCTCCCCTTTTTAACAACTTAAGGCAAAACTAACTCCTAATCAAACTATGACAAAAAATGCCTGGAATTTGTCTGTGAAGACCTTGCTCGCGACTGCCCTCTGGCCCTTCAGTTTCCTGCTGTCAAACGACGATAAGATTGTTTCTTTATTTAATCCAAGACTTTCTCTCAAAATCAATTTTTCCTTCGAGGGATAGCCCTGGTCCTGGGTTGCCCAAGAACACTCTGTGTACAGACTTTATAATGCCTGTGTTACAACTTTTGGGTTATTCATTTATCTTGGCCTTTCTCCTCCCTTCCCTCCCACGCAGTTCAAATACTTGAAGAATCTATTGCTGGTCCACGGTGCCTGGAATTACAACCGCGTCGCCAAGTGTATCCTGTACTGCTTCTACAAGAACATTGTCCTGTACATCATCGAGGTAAGTCATGCAGCCCTCGACACCAACAACCTTCGATGTCTCCCGTAGGGTTCCCATGGCAGTGGTAAGGCAGTAAACTCGATAGGCATAGAAAACGTAGATTTTCCACATGACATTACCAAGTTGACGTGAAGGGAATATTTTAAAATGTTTTTATGACTAAGGCATATGCCCTATACCCTAGTTTGCCAATTTGTCCAAGTCTATATACAGATATATAAAACATGATATGATATAAAACAGAATCCATGTATATTCAGCTTTACTGGAAGCCAGTTTTTAGAAAACTGTAGTATAGATGGTAGGAATTCTGCTCCATTCAATGTATAGCTTCTTGGCCTCCGTGGCCAGTGATGGCATTTAACAGAAGCCAGGTCTTGTGCTAATAGCAGCATCAGAGCTAAGACCAAGAGTGACCTGACAAGTTTTCAAGATGTATAACTTTCAAAATAAAGGAATACAGCCAGTTTGCAAAATGCATCATACCAGCTGTATTTTGAAAGGAATATATCTTAACTTGATTGCTGACATGCAAAACATTTTGGGACTATATCAACAATGGACTAATGAAACAAATACCAAAAGATAGTTTTTGGGTGGAATTTTCCTTTAAGGCCTCTTGGATCATCCCAATTTTCATCATCCAATACTTTTTTCAACAACAGTTTTTCAACAACAGTTACCCCCCCTCTCTTCTGACTGACATTCCTTTGGCTGTAAACGTCTGTCCTCAGGGGCCAGTGATACAGACACTGTGAATTAGTTGCTCCCCTCACCCCCTTGAGTGAGTCATCGCTGTGTGCTCCTGGGCACACTGGAGGATTGGACAAGGGGCTTCTGGGCCCAACTATTCAAGATCAGTGAAGATCATCCTGATGTCATGAGAATGTCACCACCACCACTGACTAAATGCTCCTGGCGCATTACAGAGACCGAAGGGTTGCACGCTGTAAGCGACACAACCCGTACAGGAAATCTGAGCCCTTAAAGATTACATTTTTTCCCCCACTCTTTTTCTGAGACACTTCACCTGTGAACTCCTTTTTCATCCTCGTTTTGGTTTATGTGCTGCAGGAAATCTTGGCGTAACCTCAAGGATTACTGTGTATGTCTGTGCGTAACCTCAAGGCCTCTATGTATGTCTGTGTCTATCTACACTCTTAGAAAAAAAAGGTTCTATCTATACTGAACAAAAATATAAACGCAACATGTAAAGTGTAGGTCCAATTTTTCATGAGCTGAATTAAAAGATCACAGAAATGTTCCATATGCACAAAAAACATATTTCTCTCAAATTGTGTGCATTATCCTTTGCCAAGATAATCCTTTCACCTGACAGGTGTGACATATCAAGAAGCTGATGAAACAGCATGATCATTACACGGGTGCACATTGTTCTGGGGACAATAAAAGGCCACTCTAAAATGTGCAGTTTAATAACACAACACAATGCCACAGATGTCTCAAGATTTGAGGGAACGTGCAATTGGCATTCTGACTGCAGGAATGTCCACCTGAGCTGTTGACAGATAATGTAATCTTAATTTCTCCACCATAAACCACCTCCAACGTCATTTTAGAGAATTTGGCTGTACATCCTAATGGCCTAACAACCACAGACCACGTGTAACCACGCCAGCCCAGGACCTCCACATCCGGCTTCTTCACCTGCAGGAGAAATCTATAGATTAGGGTCTAAGAATTCTTAGAGTAGGTCCCAATTTATTTATTTCAATTGACTGATTTCCTTCTATGAACTGTAACTGAGTAAAATCTTTGAAATTGTTGCATGAATAAATTAATGAATGAATGAAATTGTATTTTTGCGTCAAATCTCCAATTGGCAACCCATCCCTTATGGGATTCTTTGACACTTAAACAAATATTACAGTAATTCACTATGGTAATTAAATGATCACCCTTCTTCTGGTGTTCTTTGCATTGAGCATCGCATAAAGAGTGAAAAAAAATCAATACAAATCTAAAAAATCTATACATAATAATAGTAAATAAGGTTGTCCAAACAATAATTACTTCCCTAGAGCAGTAAAATAACATACATACATACATACATACATACATACATACATACATACATACATACATACATACATACATACATACATACATACATACATACATACATACATGCATGCATGCATGCATGCATGCATGCATACATACATACATACATACAACATACATACATACATACATACATACATACATACATACATACATACATACATACATACATACATACACTACCGTTCAAAAGTTTGAGGTCAATTAGAAATGTCCTTGTTTTTGAAAGAGAAGCAATTTTTTTGTCCATTTAAAATAACCTCAACTTCATCAGAAATACAATGTAGACATTGTTAATGTTGTAAATGACTATTGTAGCTGGAAACGGCAGATGTTGAATGGAATATCTATATAGGCATACAGAGGCCCATTATCAGCAACCATCACTCCTGTGTTCCAATGACACGTTGTGTTAGCTAATCCAAGTTAATCATTTTAAAAGGCTAATTGATCATTAGCAAACCGTTTTGCAATTATGTTAGCACAGCTGACAACTGTTGTTCTGATTAAAGAAGCAATACAACTGGCCTTCTTTAGACTAGTTAAGTATCTAGAGCTTCAGCATTTGTGGCTTCGATTACAAGCTCAAAATGGCCAGAAACAAAGACCTTTCTTCCGAAACGCGTCAGTCTATTCTTGTTCTGAGAAATGAAGGCTATTCCATGCTAGAAATTGCCAAGAAACTGAAGATCTCGTTCAACGCTGTGGCCTACTCCCTTCACAGAACAGCGCAAACTGGCTCCAACCAGAATAGAAAGAGTAGGAGGCCCCGGTGCACAACTGAGCAAGAGGACAAGTACATTAGAGTGTCTACTTTGAGAAACAGATGCCTCACAAGTCCTCAACTGGCAGCATAATTAAATAGTACCCGCAAAACACCAGTCTCAACGTCAACAGTGAAGAGGCGACTGTGATGCTGGCCTTTTGACCCTTTTAATGGTAATAAACTGCCTTTGTTGACACGGCAACAGGCAATCCTTTCATTTTCATAGGGCACCATAGACGCATAGATCATTGTGATTTTAGTGTCTCATTCATCATTTCTCTTTGACTCAGTGCACATGCAAAGTACAGCTTGGATTTCCAACAAACCATTTAGGTTTAAGATAGGGTACCAAATGTAAATGAGAAAACAAAAATGTAATTCAAATTGGGATCAAGGGCCAACAGTGCCGAAAGCAAACGCACTAGAAATGAGACCTTTTAATGTAAACGCTGATCCCTTTCATGTAGTTGTCTTAGCTTTCGCCCTTGGGTAATCTTTTTGCGCCCACTGGGAAACATTGAAATAGTTGGCAAAACTTTTGACATGATTGCAAAAGACCAGAGGTTCTCATTACACACCAGGCCATATGACCCTCTCTCTTTCCTTCATATAATTAAGAATATAATTGACTGGTGGTGGTGGGATACTCTGAGCAAAGCAAGCTCATTACAAAGTTTTCCTTTCTGAATTCTTCTCCCACCTTATTTTGCCTCTCTTTGTGTCCATCCACAAGCCCTCTTTCAAACATTTCAATTCCCTTTTGAAAGGAGGTTGTCTCTCTCAGCATGTACAGTCTACAGTTCTGTCCGCAAGGCGAGTCCCTTCCCAGCACACCTTTTGTTATTCCCTGAAAATCGTGATTCAAGTACATAATAGGGGATTTCTTCACTGTTTTTGCTGCTTTGTAAAGTATCAAACACCCCTGTTTGTAAGGGCTTGACATCCAAGACACTAGCAACCCAGGAGAGAGCTCAAAGCTACATTTGTTTCAGAAATAGGTTTACTTTTGCACACATGTTTTTCCTTCTCCTCTCCCATGCCATGTCCTACCAAAAGAAACAGGGAGAAAAGAAGTAAAGGAATTTTCACCTTTTTCTGAGAACATTGTCTGTTACAGTGTGCATTAGAAACTAAATACCATGACTGGGATACTGTATAGAGGACTGTGCCCTGTAGCCTGGCCTGGCCTGTTCTGGCCTGGCTTGTTTTGTTCTCTCCTCTGTCTAGCATTTGCCTTTGGTTGTTTGAAAGGCATAGAGACGGTGAAAGGGTCTTTCCAAGGTCATTGTAGGGAATGTGAGTGTAGGTGCAGCTCGCACTTCTTTGGTGGTGGAATCAGCAGCTGTGTTATAATTGCTATTTTGCTGGGAGCCTGGATGGATGGAGGTTAATTGAGAGTCAGGAAGTGAGGCTGACACTGAACTGTCTGTTGGAGCAACAGGTTGGGCTGCCATGCAATGCCCCGGTCAGTTTTCTCATGGCCTGTTAGTCTCTCTCTCACTCAGCTAATGATCTGTCTTTTTTTGACAGGGCACTCATTCAGAAGGAACATTCAAACTTCACAGAACTTAACGTTTTCATAACTATGTGAGGGATAGTTGGAGGGAGATCATGATGGTCAGAAAATTGCGGGGGATATGAGGGAGCAGAAGATACTGAAAACAGTTATAGATTACACACAAATGCCAAATGATATTTAACACAGCAGTCATACTTTCTTTCCTTTGCCTATATTCTTGCAATGCTAAACAAACAAAATAAAAACAATTGGACAAAATGGAAGGATTTGCCACATTTAAACCGAGAGACCTTTTCAATGATGTTGCCATAACGACTTAATTCAAATATTTGGTCCAGCTGGGCACGACTTTGCTTGATTGACATATTGTCAAGCGGCCCCGGAGAGGCTGATAGACAAGTGGCATTTATGAGGTTATTACAAGAGGCTCAGAAAGCCTGGAGAACACCTGGAGACCGAGAGAGGAGGGCCTAGTGCTGAGCTGAGCACAACCTGCCGACTGGTGCCACACTGTGAACATAACCACCACTCAGGGCCCCATCCAGTATGGTAACACCCTTCTCTTTCCAGCATATTTACTAGCTCCTCTTTCTTCATCCCTCTCTTTCTCCTTTGCCTACTTTTTTGAAGCAGGATAAGGACATCGTTTGCATTTTTTCAGGAGCAAAGAGGGCTGTTATTTTGTTCAGGACAAATGTCATTCCTTTCTCTCCCTCCTCCACCCCCTTCCTCCCACACAGAGGCCTACGCATCCGTGGGACGGTGTCGCAGAATTTTTTATTCTGCTGATGAATATGCAGTGGGAGCTTCTTTATTGGCGGGTCGCATTCCCTTCTTCCCTCTCCCTCCGTTTCCCCCTGCTCTGTTTTTCAGAATGTGCACTGGGGGAGAGAGGCCAGCCACACCCCTCTGCTGAGTGACACTCAATGAAGAGAGAGGGAAAAAAGACCCTGCCTGGTCCTTCTCCTAATGAGCAAATCAATGCATCTGTCTCTCAAGAGAGTGAGAGAGGGGCGCTAGCGGGACCCGAAGAACCAGGCCAAAACACTCACGCATAAGCCGTTACCGCATGCTCTGAATGGGTTTCTTTTTAAACTTAGCACAACAATATATCAGCCCGGAGGCCCTCATTGAGCCAGCCCTTAATTAATTCAGCACTTTGACCCCAGGCTAGTAGTGTTGTCACGATACCAGAATTTTGACTTCGATACAATACTCGATACCGTCATGATACTTGATACCAAAACGTCACTGAATGGCACTTGATCCATACAGCTAATTCAGCTAACGGTCTGTTCAATCGATGGGCATCTTTTGAGTTCTATATCATTACATTCAATATCATTACACAATTTTTTAGAGACAGCCATGTACGCATTAATTGAATCAATTATACAATCATCCAACCAATTTTACCTTTTTTTATCAATCTAACTACAAAACAACACAATGGTAGTAATTTATTTGAATGGTAAATCTCTGTTGATAAACTGGATAAATCAAGATGTAGCCTAGGTCTATTCACAATACAGGTGAATGCATATTATTTAATAGGAGTGTGAGCATGCATTGAGTAATTTAGCTTGTTTTAGCTGATTTCATGGGGCTACAGATGACAAATAATCCCTTCCTTTTAGGACTCATTTTATTGCCAACTGCTAAGAGAACAGATTATTTTATTGTACTGATTAACAACATTTGCAAAAAGTAATATTTAATTTGATAAAAGTGTGCGCTGTCTGTTTAAGAAACATTTATGAACAGCAGGTGGCCTAGCGCTTAAGAGGGTTGGACCAAAAATCGAAAGGTTGTTGGTTTGAATCCCTGAGATGACTAGGTGAAAAACTGTCGATGTGCCTTTGAGCAATCTAAAATTTGTGAAATAGTTTTTTATTTCACAAAATTAGTGCACTGGCCCTTTGCTAGTCCTGTATTAGCAGACCGATATAGCCATCTGTAGCCCCCTCCCAAACATCTTCCCGTGGCTATGCCTAAAATTGAAGCTGGAAGCTGACGGTATCGTCTTGCATTTCATTAAAGTGTTCAAGCCTGTATGGACATTGTTTTGCGAACAGTAATGAACAGTTTCAAATGATAATTTTTACCCCTTTTTCTCCCTAATTTTGTGATATCCAATTGGGTGTTACAGTCTTGTCCCCTCGCTGCAACTCCCCTACGGATTCGGGAGAGGCAAAGGTCGAGAGCCATGCGTCCTCCGAAACACGACCCTGTCAAGTTGCACTGCTTCTTGACACACTGCTCACTTAACCCGGAAGCCAGCTGCACCAATGTGTTGAAGGAAACACCGTCCAGCTGGCGACCGAGGTCAGCTTGCAGGCGACCGAGGTCAGCTTGCAGGCGACCGAGGTCAGCTTGCAGGCGACCGAGGTCAGCTTGCAGGCGACCGAGGTCAGCTTGCAGGCGACCGAGGTCAGCTTGCAGGCGGCCCGGCCCGCCACAAGAAGTCGCTAGAGCACGATGGGACAAGGAAATCCCTGCCGCCCAAACCCTCCCCTAACCCCGACAACGCTGAGCCAAAATGGCCTTCAAAATGTATTTAGTTGCATTATTAAAGTGTGGTAACTTCTGTGCAGCATGAGTGGGGACTGGGGAGCTAATGGATCCCAGACAGCTTTAGCAATGAATGAGTAAGTGGAGCAGGCTCTTCGCGCTATAAAGGGGCTGCGCTGATAAACAGACTTGATGCTCTCAATCACGTGAGACACATTTTGGCAGAAGTACCGAACATAACAACAATTCTAGTACCAAACTGGGGGGTTTTTGTATCGAAAAATTATAGAAATTTTGGTATACCATGCAACACTACAGGCTAGCCACTCATTACCACGACGTCGGCCACACCACAGGTTTAACCTGCTCCATGTTCTTCAATTGAGGTGATTACCGTGTGTGTCTGAGACTGAGAAAAACCATAGTTGACCAGCAGCGGCATCCCCTTTAAAAAACAACATCACGGTAGAGTGCACCTGATGAAGGGAAGAGCAGGAGCTGGAATGGGTGGGTGGGGTAGTAGGGGGGATGGGGGTGGGGTGTATGGTTTAGGAGAGCGCATACACACACTTGCTTCTCTCTCCTTGCCCAAGGGAATGAGGTGTGCGGGAGGGGTGTGCGGGTAACAGACATTTGTTTTGGGAACATTTTCGTGCATTCGCTCGCACGATTGAATGGGAAGGGCTGGTGGATTGGGAATTGGGCGTGTCCGAACCAAGAATTTGTAGCAATTCAGGCCTTCATAATGCAGTTAAATGAAGCAAGGAAATGTTTGCAGCCTGGCCATGGCACAACACAGCAACCCTGATGTCCCTTCAACAGCCATGGCCGATCCAACAGAGAGGGTCTGTTCAGCGCCACTGTCTGTCCACACAATAATACAGAGACGGCCAGGCTGTTTCACTGTTTCTCGCACGAGCAGAAAATCTCACCCGGAAAATGTCCAGACAATAAGGGCTCTTTTTGCCTGACATATGCTGTTTTTTGGGGGGGGCTTTTATGTATATCTGCAATGGTATTATAAAAAGTCAGGACAGGAATACGTCAGTCTTTAATGCACCACCTGACAAGTTGTTCTTTCTCTCTGTGTTTTCACAGTCTCACACAATCACATTCATACATAAAGCCATAATTTATAGAATAAAATAATAAACAATCTTCAATACAAACACTTTATAATAGTATTGTTTAGACAACAGATCCTGGTATTATGAAAAGTCAGAACAGGAACACATCAGTCTTCAATGCACCATCTGACAAGTTGTTCTATAGAGGAGCATGAAGAAAAGTTAAACACATATCCTGTCTCACATCTCCAATACATTGCTAGATGTATTTTTTTCCCCTTCATTTTTATTCAAGAGTGCATAAAGAACATGTACCATACATACACAACATATCTTTGCTGTCTTTACAAAGGAGCGTAATTACATTCACATGTTAAAACCTCTACAGGATTGGTGAGCTAATGTAGGCTAATGTGATTAGCATGAGGTTGTAAGTAACAAGAACATTTCCCAGGACATAGACATATCTGATATTGGCAGAAAGCTTAAGTTCTTGTTCATCTAACTGCACTGTCCAATTTACAGTAGCTATTACATTGAAAGAATACCATGCTATTGTTTGAGGAGAGTGCACAGTTATGAACTTGAAAATATATTAATAAACCAATTAGGCACATTTGGGCAGTCTTGATACAACATTTTGAACAGAAATGCAATGGTTCATTGGATCAGTCTAAAACATTGCACATACACTGCTGCCTTCTAGTGGCCAAAATATAAATTGCGCCCATATTCCTAAATCATACATTGACCTTTCTCTTGCAAAGATGATGGGGGAAAAGAAAAAAAATGCATGTTTTTTTTTGTATTATCTTTTACAAGATCTAATGTATTATATTCTCCTACATTAATTTCACATTTCCACAAACTTCAAAGTGTTTCCTTTCAAATGGTATCAAGAATATGAATGTCCTTGCTTCAGGTCCTGAGCTACAGGCAGTTAGATTTGGGTGTCATTTTAGGTGAAAATTGAAAAAAAGGGTCCTATCCTTCAGGGTACATTTTGGCTATATAGAGCAAATATGTTAAGAGCCAGAATAAGAATACAATTTGGATAAAGCCACAGAAAAACAACAGAAACAAACAAAAAATACAAAAATTACAGAATAAGACCAGGAACTCTGACCAGACACCTTCATACCTATGCTGTGTATGTTGCAAAATTGATGTAATTCTCTCCATGTTAGCAAATTCCCTGCATAAACCTAACCACATATCTTTTGAGGGTGCATGTTCATTTTTCCAGCATTTTGTTACACATTTCCTTGCTGCTGCTAAAAGATAATCTATCAATTTAAGTGGAGAGGATCGGAGTGTATTCACAGGAACAGCACCTAGGAGATGGGTCTGGTTAAATAATAATACCTGTGATGTATTGTATAAAATTTAGAATTTCAGACCAAAAAGACTGGATTTTCAGACATTGCCAAAATATATGTGATAAAGTACCTATACTGCCTCCAACACGTAGAGCATATTCCTTTTTTCATTTTGAATTGAAACTTCCTTGTTCGGTTACTTGTAGTGGCTTTATATAGTGTTTTCCATATATTCCCCCAACTCTCCTCTGATATCTGCACCTGTAATTCAACCTGCCATGAGTTCCTAAGATTATGTAAAGATAATATTTGCATGTTAAGGATATTGTTGTAAAAAAATTGAAAGGGTTCCAATGTTTTCCCCTTGATAAAGTAATTAAATCATCTCATCAATAGGAGTTATCGGCTTTTTTAACAATGAATTACCTTACTTAAAGGTACCTATGAACATTTGTTTGAGATATATTGAATTCCCCCTGGATTTCTTGAAATTATAAAAAAATGTAGCCTTTGAATAGCTGAGAGACTCTACAAAGCCCTCTCTCTTCCCATTCCCTAAATCCTTGTGCCATTGTAGTAAGAAGAAAGGCTGGGTTGTGGAATATAGGTGAGTGTCTAGAAATGTCATTACTCAGTTTATATTGGCGTTGAACCTTCCTCCATGTCTTCAATGTAGGAGTAGTAATTGTGTTTTCTTTAATCCTGTCAATAGAAATCTGCCATAAAGAAAAGCCAATGTAAAGACATCACAATATTGACTCTCAATTTCAAGCCATGACACATCCTTCGGTTGTTGAATCCATGATGCTATGTGATTAAGTTGGGCTGCCCAATAATATGATTTAAGGTTAGGGAGGCCAAGCCCACCCAATTCTTTGAACAGCTGTAGTTTTTTTATAACTAGTATGAGCCATAAAAATGTGCCTATTGCTGCATTTAGGAAAGTAAAGGTTTTAGCAGGATTTTTAAACAGGAAGCATTGAAAACAGATAAAGCAGTCTTGGTAAGACATTAATTTTCACTGAAGCAACCTGACCTGCATCCAACGGTCTAGAACGTCAGTGATTTTACTAATCACAGGGGGGTAGTTCAAAGCATATAGTTTCCCATAGTCAGATGTAATATTATCACCCAAGTAACGCATGCTTGTATCATTCCACTTAAATGCATAGTTGTCTTTGATACTTGAGGGTGCATCACCAAATGTCATCATTGCAATAGTTTACCAATGTAAATTTTATAGCCTAATGTAGCACCGTATTCACCTAGTAATTTGAATATATTTGGAATCAATGTCTCAGCATTATGTAGAGGATGACATTGTCTGCATATAGAGATATCTTGTGTTCATTTGGCCCCACCTGCAGACCATGAATGTTTATGGCACTTCGAATACCTTCCACCAGAGGTTCTATACTAAGGCCAAATAACAGTAGCGAGAGACAATCTCCTTGACGATTTCCTTGTTGTAGTGAAAAGGAATGAGACATATTCCCATTTGTTCTAACATGTGATTTTAGACTTGAATATATCAACTCTATCCATTTCAAAAAGCACTCCCCAAAACCAAACTTCTTTAACGTTGCTAAAAGAAAAACCCAGTCAACTCGGTCAAATACCTTTTCAGCATCGAGAGATAGTATAACTGTTTGTTTGAGTTGGGTCTTAGAGTAATTGATATTATTCAGAAGTCATCTTATATTCGACGTTAAATGATGTCCTTTAACTTGTTATGGATAGGGGGCAGTATTTTCACGGCCGGATAAAAAACCTACCCAATTTAATCTGGTTATTACTCCTGCCCAGAAACGAGAATATGCATATAATTAGTAGCTTTGGATAGAAAACACTCCAAAGTTTCTAAAACTGTTTGAATGGTGTCTGTGAGTATAACAGAACTCAAATGGCAGGCCAAAACCTGAGAAGATTCTGTACAGGAAGTACCCTGTCTGACCATTTCTTGGCCTTCTTTGTCATCTCTATCCAAAACAAAGGATCTCTGCTGTAACGTGACACTTTCTAAGGCTCCCATAGGCTCTCAGAAGGCGCCAGAACGTTGAATGATGACTCTGCAGTTACTGGCTGAAAAACAGTAGCGCATTTGGTAAGTGGTCGATCTGAGAACAATGAGACGGGCGCGCGCATGCACATGAAGAGACCATTTTACTTTTTCAGTCTTTGAACGAAAACAACGACTCCCGGTCGGAATATTATCGCTTTTTTACGAGAAAAATCGCATAAAAATTGATTTTAAACAGCGTTTGACATGCTTCGAAGTACGGTAATGGAATATTTTGAAGTTTTTTGTCACGATACGCATCCGCGCGTCACCCTTCGTTACCCTTCGGATAGTGTCTTGAATGCACAAACAAAACGCCGCTATTTGGATATAACTATGGATTATTTGGAACCAAACCAACATTTTTTGTTGAAGTAGAAGTCCTGGGAGTGCATTCTGATGAAGAACAGCAAAGGTAATCAAATTTTTCTTATAGTAAATCTGAGTTTGGTGTGTACCAAACTTGGTGGGTGTCAAAATAGCTAGCCCGTGATGGCGAGCTATCTACTCAGAATATTGCAAAATGTGCTTTCACCGAAAAGTTATTTTAAAATCGGACACCGCGATTGCATAAAGGAGTTCTGTATCTATAATTCTTAAAATAATTGTTATGTTTTTTGTGAACGTTTATCGTGAGTAATTTAGTAAATTCACCGGAAGTGTTCGATGGGAATGCTAGTTCTGAACGTCACATGCTAATGTAAAAAGCTGGTTTTTGATATAAATATGTACTTGATTGAACAAAACATGCATGTATTGTATAACATAATGTCCTAGGAGTGTCATCTGATGAAGATCATCAAAGGTTAGTGCTGCATTTAGCTGTGGTTTTGTTTTTTGTGACATTATATGCTAGCTTGAAAAATGGGTGTCTGATTATTTCTGGCTGGGTACTCTGCTGACATAATCTAATGTTTTGCTTTCGTTGTAAAGCCTTTTTGAAATCGGACAGTGTGGTTAGATTAACCTCTCTGGCGCAGGTGGGACGAATTCGTCCCACCTACGTAACAGCCACTTCAATCCAGTGCCGCGATTTTTGAATCGTTTGAAATACTATTACTTCAATTTCTCAAACATATGACTATTTTACAGCTATTTAAAGACAAGACTCTCGTTAATCTAACCACACTGTCCGATTTCAAAAAGGAGCGTGTGCTACGGGTGGGTGCTGCTATGGTGACCAGTGAGCTGAGATGAGGCGGGGCTTTAGCTAGCATAGACTTATAGATGACCTGGATCCAGTGGGTTTGGCGACGAATATGAAGCGAGGGCCAGCCAAGAAGAGCATACAGGTCGCAGTGGTGGGTAGTATATGGGACTTTGGTGACAAAACGGATGGCACTGTGATAGACTGCATCCAATTTGCTGAGTAGAGTGTTGGAGGCTATTTTGTAAATGACATCGCCGAAGTCAAGGATCGGTAGGATAGTCAGTTTTACGAGGGTATGTTTGGCAGCATGAGTGAAGGATGCTTTGTTGCGAAATAGGAAGCCAATTCTAGATTTAATTTTGGATTGGAGATGCTTAATGACTCTGGAAGGAGAGTTTACAGTCTAACCAAACACCTAGGTATTTGTAAGTCAGAACCGTCCAGAATAGTGATGCTGAACGGGCGGGCAGGTGCGGGCATCGATCGGTTGAAGAGCATGCATTTAGTTTTACTTGCATTTAGGAGCAGTTGGAGGCCACAGAGAGAGAGTTGTATGGCATTGAGGCTCGTCTGGGGTTTAGTTAACACAGTGTCTATTTCCATTTCCATTTTAGTCATTTAGCAGACGCTCTTATCCAGAGCGACTTACAGTAGTGAATGCATACATTTCATTAAAAAAAATTCCGTCCAAAGAAGGGCTAGAAGTATACAGAAGTATACAGGTGTTGTCTGCGTAGAGGTGGATCAGAGAATCACCAGTAGCAAGAGCAACATCATTGATGTATACAGAGAAGAGAGTCGGCCCGAGAATTGAACCCTGTGGCACCCCCATAGAGACTGCCAGAGGTCCGGACAACAGGCCCTCCGATTTGACACTCTGTCTGAGAAGTAGTTGGTGAACCAGGCGAGGCAGTCATTTGAGAAACCAAGGCTGTTGAGTCTGCCGATATGAATGTGGTGATTGACAGAGTCAAAAGCCTTGGCCAGGTCGATGAATACAGCTGCACAGTATTGTCTCTTATCGATGGCGGTTATGATATCGTTTAGGACCTTGAGCGTGGCTGAGGTGCACCCATGACCAGCTTGGAAACCAGATTGCATAGCCGGAGAAGGTACGGTGGGATTAGAAATGGTCGGTGATCTGTTTGTTAATTTGGCTTTCGAAGACCTTAGAAAGGCAGGGTAGGATAGATATAGGTCTGTAGCAGTTTGGGTCTAGAGTGTCTCCCCCTTTGAAGAGGTGGATGACCGCGGCAGCTTTCCAATTTTTGGGGATCTCAGACGATACGGAAGAGAGGTTGAACAGGCTAATAATAGGGGTTGCATCAATTTCGGCGGATCATTTTAGAAAGAGAGGGTCCAGATTGTCTAGGCCGGCTGATTTGTAGGGGTCCAGATTTTGCAGCTCTTTCAGAACATCAGCTCTCTGGATTTGGGTGAAGGAGAAATGGGGGAGGCTTGGGCAAGTTGCTGTGGGGGGTGCAGGGCTGTTGACCAGGGTAGGGGTAGCCAGGTGGAAAGCATGGCCAGCCGTAGAAAAATGCTTATTGAAATTCTCAGTTATCGTGGATTTATCGGTGGTGACAGTGTTTTCTAGCCTCAGTGCAGTGGGCAGCTGGGAGGAGGTGCTCTTATTCTCCATGGACTTTACAATGTCCCAGAACTTTTTGCAGTTTGTGCTACAGGATGCAAATTTCTGTTTGAAAAAGCTTGCCTTTGCTTTCCTAACTGCCTGTGTATATTGGTTCCTAACTTCCCTGAAAGTTGCATATCGAGGGGGCTATTCGATGCTAATGCAGTACGCCACAGGATGTTTTTGTGTTGGTCAAGGGCAGTCAGGTCTGGAGTGAACCAAGGGCTATATCTGTTCCTGGCTCTAAAAAATTTTAATGGGGCAAGCTTATTTAAGATGGTGAAGAAAGGACTTTTAAAGAATAACCAGGCATCCTCTACTGACGGAATGAGGTCAATATCCTTCCAGGTCGATTATAAAGGCCTGCTTGCTAAAGTGTTTTAGGGAGCGTTTGACAGTGATGGGGGGTGGTCGTTTGACCGCAGACCCATTACGGACGCAGGCATTGAGGCAGTGATCGCTGAGGTCCTGGTTGAAGACAGCAGAGGTGTATTTGGAGGGCAGGTTGGTTAGGATGATATCTATGAGGGTGCTCGTGTTTACGGATTTGGGGTTGTACCTGGTAGATTCATTGATAATTTGTGTGAGATTGAGGGCATCAAACTTAGATTGTAGGATGGCCGGGGTGTTAACCTGTCTGGGAACGTGGGACAGTGGAATCTAGTCGCACGAAATATACATACCTCATAAATGCTATAACTTCAATTTCTCAAACATATGACTATTTTACACCATTTTATAGATGCACCTCTCCTGAATCGAACCACGTTGTCCGATTTCAAAAAGGCTTTACAGCAAAAGCAAAACATTAGATTATGTTAGGAGAGTACCCTGCCAAAAAAATCACACTGCCATTTTCAAAGCAACTAGCATGCATCACAAATACCCAAAACACAGCTAAATGCAGCACTAACCTTTGACAATCTTCATCAGATGACACTCCTAGGACATCATGTTACACAATACATGCATTTTATGTTCGATAAAGTTCATATTTATATATAAAAACAGCATTTTACATCGGCGCGTGACGTTCAGAAAATATTTTCCCTCAAATGCTTCCGGAGAATCAGCGCTACAATTTACAAAATTACTATTTGAAAACATTGGTAAAATGTAATATTGTCATTCAAAGAATTATAGATTAACATCTCGTGAATGCAACCGCATTGCCATATTTAAAAATAACTTTACTGGGAAATCACACTTTGCAATAAACGACGTGGTATGCTCAGAAAAATAGGCTAGGCGATACATGTTAGCGCCATCTTGGAACCATCTAAAATCAAATATACTATTGTAAATAATCCCTTACCTTTGATTATCTTCATCAGAAGGCACTTCCAGGAATCCCAGGTCCACAACAAATGTAGTTTTGTTCGAAAAAGTTAATAATTTATGTCCCAATAGTTCCTTCTTGTTAGCGCGTTCCGAAGGCTACTCATAATGTACGAGGCGCGCTGGACTTGTCGTCACGAATGTGCAAAAAATATATATTTACGTTCATTCAAACATGTCAAACGTTGTATAACATAAATCTTTAGGGCCTTTTTCAACCAGAGCGTCAATAATATTCAAGGCGGACGATTGCATTGTCTTACTAAACGTTTCAGAACAAAAGGGTTACCATGGGCGCCCGCATCATAGTAGTAATGGCCCTCCCCCTGTGACCAACTTCCCAAGCCTCTCTTTGGGTCAGTTTCTACCATAGAAGACTCAAACCACTTTGTAAAGACTGTTGACATCTAGTGGAAGCCTTAGGAAGTGCTAAATGATTAATAAGTCCCTGTGTGTTTCAATGGCAAAGGCTTGAAAGTGATTCCACACATCAGATTTCCACTTCCTGTTAGGATTTGTCTCAGGATTTTGACTGCCATATGAGTTCTGTTATACTTACAGACACCATTCAAACAGTTTTAGAAACTTTAGAGTGTTTTCTATCCAAATCTACTAATTATATGCATATTCTAGTTACTGGGCAGGAGTAGTAACCAGATTAAATCGGGTACGTTTTTTATCTGGTATGCAAATACTGCCCCCTATCCCCAACAGGTAAGCATGTCCCAGTTTTGGTCACCTAACAGCACGAGCTCTGAAGATAGATGGGGGGCAATCAATTCACATATGGTGTCCAGGGTACAGCTGGGGGCAGAAGGTGGTCTATAGCAGGCGGCAAGTGGCAATCATCTCAACAAACTGTAGGTCAACGATTGATGAATTAGTCCAGCATTATGGTCCCAATTATGATCATAAATCCAGGTAGTTTTAAGTCCTTAGGAAGAAGGGGTCGCTTCAGTAGTCAATGTGGACTAGACAAAGTTCCGTGGTTGATTTAGTCTACTTCTTGGGCCTTGAGTCCTTCTGTCTCTCACTACTTCTGGGCCCAACAATTTGCCACATAGTTGACATTTTTCTTCGGGCCCCTGTCCTTGGGTCTCGAAGGTGGTGTATTCCCAATGGAGCACGGGAAGGACTCGGAATCAGGTAAAGAATCAAAGATGTGTGTCTTGCTCTCATAGGTGAAGCGCAGCTTCGCAGGGAACATCAGAGAGTATGTGATGTTTTTGGCAGCCAATTCTCTCTTGATCCCGTCGTAATCTTTTCTCTTCTGCAACAGCTCTGCAGAATAGTCATTGAAGATAGATATGCACTTGTCCTTGTAGTTCTCCCTTTGTTCTCAACAGATGCATTATCTCTTGTTTCGTTGAGAAGGCACACGATGACAGAGCTGGTTCTCTGTGTGTCCTTTGCTCCTGGCCTGCTCTGGGCTGCAGGTGCCATTCGGTGGGCCCTCTCCATGACAGCATCGATTTCCAAGACCTCCCTCAGCATCTTGTCCACAAATGTAGACATTTTCTGCACCCTTTCTGCACAAAAATGTGAACATTATTACGACGCAAAATGTTTTCCAACAAGTTTCCCTTCTTTTGCAATTCCTCTACCTGGCCCATCAAGTAATTAATAGCCTGGTCTTGTTGTATTAGCTTTTCGTCATGTTCCTCATTTTCTTTTCAATGTGGGTTATCTGTTTATAATTTTTCTCCAGAGTAGCCTTCATGCCATCGATAGAGGTTTATATTTTGCCGAGTGAGGTGTCTGTTTCTCGTCAAAAGAACTTCAGTTCTGCCCTGAGAGATGAACCTCCACCATCTCTGTCTCTTTAGTGTTAGAGCAACATCCAGCTAAATCTACACTTCACTGTTTTCCAAAGTGGTGTCTGTTTCTTGCCTGACAGGTGAAGCTGTGTCCAGACAAGTCTGACTAATCAAGATATCAAGTGATCAGCTGCATCTACCCCAGCATATGGTTTAGATACATGGTATCTTTACCTTCCCCTCTCCTTCATCGGCAAGCAGATCCAAGACTGTCTTTATCCAGCCAGTCTCTCCACACCCATGGCTCCTGCCTCATCACTAACCTAGGCTGTCACTTGGATGTCACTGGCTGGATCAAGGAGGGAAACGGTGGGCTTGACATATGTTCAGATGTAATGCTGGGCTAAATCCATGGGAAATATTACACTGTGGAGATGATATCTCTGAGGCTTTCCCACTCCCACTCGTCCCAACTAATTCAGTCCATCTCGGTCCTTGCCTCCCGTCCTCATCCACGGAAAGTTTGAAACGCTGCACTTTCAGAGACTAATGATGTGTTGAGCACAGTTCAGAACTTTAAAAAAAAACAAGATTCGATTTTCCACTATTTGTATCTCTTTTTACAGTGCCTGGAACATTTTCTTCCATTTTTCCTTTAGTAACGATTCAATATGTATCTAGTTCCATGGGCTGCGATACGATACAGAAACGATACGTTTTAGTTTGAAATGATTTGGTAAGATTTGATTTGATTAGAGGAACAAATCGATGCGATACACTGCACTAACATTTGTTGCATAAACACATTCATTTTCTATTCTAAACTAAAATTGGCTGCTGGTGGAGCTCATGAGCTGGGCCTCTGAGCTGGTTCCGTTTGAGCTAACGTGTGTGTGTGTGTGTGTGTGTGTGTGTGTGTGTGTGTGTGTGTGTGTGTGTGTGTGTGTGTGTGTGCGTGTGTATGCATGCATGCATGCAAAAGTGTACAGACCATTGGAAGTTTTGACCAACTTGGAGTGAGCTTCTCTTCTTCTCCCGCTTCAACCATGCAGTGTGGGTAGCAAAAGTGATCGCTGTCCTTGCTATGAAATGATCAACTTTGCACTGTAAATCTAAGAATGACATCACCTTCTTGGTCAAATAGCCTTTACACAGCCTGGAGGTGTGTTGGGTCATTGTCCTGTTGAAAAACAAATGATAGTCCCACTTAGCGCAAACCAGATGGGATGGCGTATCGCTGAGTAGCCATGCTGGTTAAGTGTGCCTTGAATTCTAAATAAATCACTGACAGTATCACCAGCAAAGCACCATCACACCTCCTCCTTCATGCTTCACAGTGGGAACCACACATGCAGAGATCATCTGTTCACCGACTCTGCGTCTCACAAAAAAAAACTCAAATTTTGACTCATCAAAACAAAGGACAGATTTTCATTGATCTCATGTCCATTGCTCGTGTTTCTTGGCCCAAGCAAGTCTCTTCTTATTCTTGTTGTCCTTTAGTAGTGGTTTCTTTGCAGCAATTCGACCATGAAGGCCTTATTCATGCAGTCTCCTCTGAACAGTTGATGTTGAAATGTATCTGTTACTTGAACTCTGTGAAGCATTTATTTGGGTTGCAATTTCTGAGTCTGGTAACTCTAATGAACTTATCCTCTGCAGCAGAGGTAACTCTGGGTCTTAATTTCCTGTGGTGGTCCTCATGAGAGCCAGCTTCCTGATAGCGCTTGAAGGATTTTGCAACTGCACATGAAGAAACTTTCAAAGTTCATGACATTTTCCACATTGACTGACCTTCATGTCTTCATGTAATGATGGACTGTCGTTTCTCTTTGCTTATTTGAGCTGTTTTTGCCATAATATGGACTTGGTCTTTTGCCAAATAGGGCTATCTTCTGTATATCACCCCTACCTTATCACAACACAACTGATTGGCTCAAATGCATTAAGAAGGAAAGAAATTCCACAAATTAACTTTTATCATGGCATATCTCTTAATTGAAATGACTTCAAATCAAATTTTATTTGTCACATCTGTCGAATACAACAGACCAATAGACCTTACCGTGAAATGCTTACTTACAAGCCATTAATCAACAATGTAGTTCAAGAAATAGAGCTAAGAAAATGAATATAACAATAACAAGGCTATACACAGGGGGTATCGGTACCGAGTCAATGTGCGGGGCTACAGGTTAGTCGAGGTAACTTGTAAAGTGACTATGTATAGAGTAATTATCGAGGTTAGCTAGCCAGCTATTTTCGTCCCCCGCGACGCCATTTTTCCAAACCTAGCCAACTATTACCGACGAGCAGCATTGTAGAAACTAAACACATTACAAAGGAACGTCTTGATTAGTGTTATGTTAGCTAGCTACATAGTTGCTTTTGTATCATGACACGGTGTAGTACTGAAACTATCGAGGTTACCTAGCCAGCTACACGTTCAAACAAAGTCAACAACGCAGCCACTGCTAGCTAGCCTACTCCACCAGCCAGCAGTACTGTATCATTTTCGTCATTTTAGTCAATAAGATTTTTGCAACGTAAGCTTAACTTTCTGAACATTCGAGACGTGTAGTCCACTTGTCATTCCAATCCCCTTTGCATTAGCGTAGCCTCTTCTGTAGCTTGTCAACTATGTGTCTGTCTATCCCTGTTCTCTCCCCTCTGCACAGGCCATACAAACGCTTCACACCGCGTGGCCGCTGCCACTCTAACCTGGTGGTCCCAGCGCGCACGACCCACGTGGAGTTCCAGGTCTCCGGCAGCCTCTGGAACTGCCGGTCTGCGGCCAACAAGGCTGAGTTCATCTCAGCCTATGCTACCCTCCAGTCCCTAGACTTCCTGGCGCTGACGGAAGCATGGATTACCACAGATAACACTGCTACTCCTACTGCTCTCTCCTCGTCTGCCCACGTGTTCTCGCATAACCCTAGAGCATCGAGCCAGCGGGGTGGTGGCACTGGAATCCTCATCTCTCCCAAGTGGACATTCTCTCTTTCTCCCCTGACCCATCTGTCTATCTCCTCATTTGAATTCCATGCTGTCACAGTTACCAGCCTTTCAAGCTTAACATCCTTATCATTTATCGCCCTCCAGGTTCCCTTGGAGAGTTCATCAATGAGCTTGACGCCTTGATAAGTTCCTTTCCTGAGGATGGCTCACCTCTCACAGTTCTGGGTGACTTTAACCTCCCCACGTCTACCTTTGACTCATTCCTCTCTGCCTCCTTCTTTCCACTCCTCTCCTCTTTTGACCTCACCCTCTCACCTTCCCCCCCTACTCACAAAGCAGGCAATACGCTTGACCTCATCTTTACTAGATGCTGTTCTTCCACTAATCTCATTGCAACTCCCCTCCAAGTCTCCGACCACTACCTTGTATCCTTTTCCCTCTCGCTCTCATCCAACACTTCTCACTCTGCCCCTACTCGGATGGTATTGCGCCGTCCCAACCTTCGCTCTCTCTCTCCTGCTACTCTCTCCTCTTCCATCCCATCATCTCTTCCCTCTGCTCAAACCTTCTCCAACCTATCTCCTGATTCTGCCTCCTCAACCCTCCTCTCCTCCCTTTCTGCATCCTTTGACTCTCTATGTCCCCTATCCTCCAGGCCGGCTCGGTCCTCCCCTCCTGCTCCGTGGCTCGACGACTCATTGCGAGCTCACAGAACAGGGCTCCGGGCAGCCGAGCGGAAATGGAGGAAAACTCGCCTCCCTGCGGACCTGGCATCCTTTCACTCCTCCTCTCTACATTTTCCTCTTCTGTCTCTGCTGCTAAAGCCACTTTCTACCACTCTAAATTCCAAGCATCTGCCTCTAACCCTAGGAAGCTCTTTGCCACCTTCTCCTCCCTCCTGAATCCTCCTCCCCCTCCCCCCCTCCTCCCTCTCTGCGGATGACTTCGTCAACCATTTTGAAAAGAAAGTCGATGACATCCGATCCTCGTTTGCTAAGTCAAACGACACCGCTGGTCCTGCTCACACTGCCCTACCCTGTGCTTTGACCTCTTTCTCCCCTCTCACTCCAGATGAAATCTTGCGTCTTGTGACGGCCGGCCGCCCAACAACCTGCCCGCTTGACCCTATCCCCTCCTCTCTTCTCCAGGCCATTTCCGGTGACCTTCTCACCTCGCTCATCAACTCATCCTTGACCGCTGGCTACGTCCCTTCCGTCTTCAAGAGAGCGAGAGTTGCACCCCTTCTGAAAAAACCTACACTCGATCCCTCCGATGTCAACAACTACAGACCAGTATCCCTTCTTTCTTTTCTCTCCAAAACTCTTGAACGTGCCGTCCTTGGCCAGCTCTCCTGCTATCTCTCTCAGAATGACCTTCTTGATCCTAATCAGTCAGCTTTTGAGACTGGGCATTCAACTGAGACTGCTCTTCTCTGTGTCACGGAGGCTCTCCACACTGCTAAAGCTAACTCTCTCTCCTCTGCTCTCATCCTTCTAGACCTATCTGCTGCCTTTGATACTGTGAACCATCAGATCCTCTTCTCCACCCTCTCCGAGCTGGGCATCTCCGGCGCGGCCCACGCTTGGATTGCGTCCTACCTGACAGGTCGCTCCTACCAGGTGGCGTGGCGAGAATCTGTCTCCGCACCACGTGTCTCACCACTGGTGTCCCCCAGGGCTCTGTTCTAGGCCCTCTCCTATTCTCGCTTTACACCAAGTCACTTGGCTCTGTCATATCCTCACATGGTCTCTCCTATCATTGCTATGCAGATGACACACAATTAATCTTCTCCTTTCCCCCTTCTGATAACCAGGTGGCGAATCGCATCTCTGCATGTCTGGCAGACATGTCAGTGTGGATGACGGATCACCACCTCAAGCTGAACCTCGGCAAGACGGAGCTGCTCTTCCTCCCGGAGAAGGACTGCCCGTTCCATGATCTCGCCATCACGGTTGACAACTCCCTTGTGTCCTCCTCCCAGAGCGCTAAGAACCTTGGCGTGACCCTGGACAACACCCTGTCGTTCTCCACTAACATCAAGGCGGTGACCCGATCCTGTAGGTTCATGCTCTACAACATTCGCAGAGTACGACCCTGCCTCACACAGGAAGCGGCGCAGGTCCTAATCCAGGCACTTGTCATCTCCCGTCTGGATTACTGCAACTCGCTGTTGGCTGGGCTCCCTGCCTGTGCCATTAAACCCCTACAACTCATCCAGAACGCCGCAGCCCGTCTGGTGTTCAACCTTCCCAAGTTCTCTCACGTCACCCCGCTCCTCCGCTCTCTCCACTGGCTTCCAGTTGAAGCTCGCATCCGCTACAAGACCATGGTGCTTGCCTACGGAGCTGTGAGGGGAACGGCACCTCCGTACCTTCAGGCTCTGATCAGGCCCTACACCCAAACAAGGGCACTGCGTTCATCCACCTCTGGCCTGCTCACCTCCCTACCTCTGAGGAAGCACAGTTCCCGCTCAGCCCAGTCAAAACTGTTCGCTGCTCTGGCACCCCAATGGTGGAACAAGCTCCCTCACGACGCCAGGACAGCGGAGTCAATCACCACCTTCCGGAGACACCTGAAACCCCACCTCTTTAAGGAATACCTGGGATAGGATAAAGTAATCCTTCTAACCCCCCCCCTTAAAAGATTTAGATGCACTATTGTAAAGTGGTTGTTCCACTGGATATCATAAGGTGAATGCACCAATTTGTAAGTCGCTCTGGATAAGAGCGTCTGCTAAATGACTTAAATGTAAATGTAAATGATAATAAACAGTGAGTAGCAGCGGTGGGGTGGGGGGGGTCAATTTAAATAGTCCGGGTGGCCATTTGATGAATTGTTCAGCAGTCTTATGGCTTGGGGGTAGAAGCTGTTGAAGAGCCTTTTGGTCCAAGACTTGACGCTTCGGTACCGCTTGCTGTGCGGTAGCAGAGAGAACAGTCTATGACTTGGGTAACTGGAGTCTTTGACAATTTTTTGGGCCTTCTTCTGACTCCGTCTAGTATATAGGTCCTGGATGTCAGGAAACTTGGGCCGTACGCACTACCCTCTTTACCGCCTTACGGTCAGATGCCAAGCAGTTGCCATACCAGGCGGTGATTCAACCGGGCAGGATGCTCTCGATGGTGGAGCTGTAGAACTTTTTGAGGATCAGGGGACCCATGCCATATCTTTTCAGTATCCTTGGGAGAAAAGGCATTGTCGTGCTCTCTTCACAACTATCTTGGTGTGTTTGGACCATGATAAGTTCCTTGGCGTCCACATCACCAACGAACTAACTCTCGACCCGCTCCATTTCAGCCCCGTCGATCTTATTGGGGGCCTGTTCGGCCCTTCTTTTCCTATAGTCCATGATCAGTTCCTTTGTCTTGCTCACATTCAGGGAGAGGTTGTTGTCCTGGCACCACACTGCCAGGTCTCTGACCTCCTCCCTATAGGCTGTCTCATCGTTGTCGATGATCAGGCCTACTACTGTTGTGTCGTCTGAAAACTTAATGATGGTGTTGGAGTCGTGCTTTGCCACACAGTCGTGAGTGAAGAGGGAGTACAGGAGAGGACTAAGCACACACCCCTGAGGGGCCCCAGTGTTGAGGATCAGTGTGGCAGAAGCATTGTTGCCTACCCCTACCACCTGTGGGCGGCCCGTCAGGAAGTCCTGGCTCCAGTTGCAGAGGGAGGTGTTTAGTCCCAGAGTCCTTAGCTTAGTGATGAGCTTTGTGGGCGCTATTGTGTTGAACGCTGAACTGCACTCAATGAACAGCATTCTCACATAGGTGTTCCTTTTGTCCAGGTGGAAAAGGGCAGTGTGGAGTGCGATTGAGAGTGTGTCATTTGTTTATCTGTTGGGGCGGTATTGCGAATTGGAGTGGGTCTAGGGTTTCTGACATAATGGTGTTGATGTGAGTCATGACCAGCCTTTCAAAGCACTTCATGACTACCGATGTGAGTGCTACGGGGCGGTAATCATTTAGGCAGGTTACCTTCGCTTTCTTTGCCACAGGGACTATTGTGGTAAGTTTGAAACATGTAGGAATTACAGACTCGGTCAGGGAAAAGTTGAACATTTCAGTGAAGACACTTGCCAGTTGGTCCGTGCATGCTTTGAGTACACGTCATGGTAATCAGTCTGGCCCCGCGGTTTTGTGAATGTTGACCTGTTTAAAGGTCTTGCTCACATCGGCTACGAAGACCATGATCATGTAGTTGTCCAGAACAGCTGATGCTCTTATGAATGCTTCAGTGTTGCTTGCCTTGAAGTGAGCATAAAAGGCATTTAGCTCGTCTGGTAGGCTCGCGTCACTGGCAGCTTGCGGCTGTGCTTCCCTTTGTAGTCCTTCATAGTTTTCAAGCCCTACCACATCCGACGAGCATCGGTGCCGGTGTAGTAGGATTCAATCTTAGTACTCTATTGACACTTTGCCTGTTTGATGGTTCGTCTGAGGGCATTTCTTATAAGCGTCCGGATTGGTGTCCCGCTCCTTGAAAGCGGCAGCTCTAGCCTTTAGCTCGGTGGGGATGTTGCCTGTCATCCATGGCTTCTGGTTGGTATATGTACGTACAGTCATTGTGGGGACAACGTCGTCGATGGACTTATTGATGAAGCTGGTGATTAAGGTGGTATACTCCTCAATGCCATTGGATAAATCCCAGAACATATTCCAGTCTGTGCTAGCAAAACATTCCTGTAGTGTCATTAATTCCAGGTGACTACCTCATGAAGCTGGTTGAGAGAATGCCAAGAGTGTGCAAAGCTGTCATCAAAGCAAAGAGTGGCTGCTTTGGAGAATCTCAAATATAAAATATATTTTGATTTCTTTCACACTTGTTTGGTTACTACATGATTCCATATGTGTTATTTCATAGTTTTGATGTCTTCACTATTATTCTACAATGTAGAAAATATTACAAATTAAGAAAAACCCTGGAATGAGTAGGTATGTCCAAACTTTTGACTGGTACTGTATAATATCTCTCGCTCTCTCTATCTTCTCCTTCATTTTTGAAGAAGTTCAACTATTGTCTTTCTCTCTCTTTGAGCTAAATAAGCTAAATCATAAATCACCATAAGCTAACTCATAAGCTGTAATTTATGCTTTCAGTGCTAGATTAATTATCTGATCCTTTGATTGGGTGGACAACATGTTAGTTCATGCTGCAAAAGCTCTGATAGGTTGGAGGACATTCTCTGGAAGTTGTCTATGGAAGGGGGTGAGAACTACGAGCCTCCTTTTGAAGTCAATTTACCCAGAGGAGGACGGAAACCAACTGTCCTCCGGCTACACCATTGTGTTGCCCTACAGAATGATGTTGAGGCTACTGTAGACCTTCATTGCAAAACTGTATGTTTTAATCAATTATTTGGTGACGCGAATATATTTAGTATAGTTTTATCTAAAAAGGATAACTTTTTTAATGTTTCACTATTTTTATGAAACTCACTGAGGAGGATGGTTCTCCCCTTCCTACTCTGTGGAGCCTCCACTGTTGTAGATCAATGACTGTCAACACAACAATTACATGCTTAGTTCGACACTGAAGGAGAGGACACAGTTGTCACAAAGGGTGAGAGGTATTTTCGGAAGGTAGAAAGTAATTTGAGCCAAAGAAATCTGTGAACCAGCGATTCGTAACATTTGACTCTATTTCCTGGCCAATGCATGCTACATTTTGACCAGTTTGGGGTCTCGTAGACCGATGCACTCGTCTGCACTCATATCATAAACATTTGAACCGGGACTGATGCGTATTGGTGAATCGTTACATCCCAACCCTCTTAGAAAAAAATATGCTAAATAGAAGCATATAGGGTTCTTTGTTTTGTCCCCTTAGGGCAACCCTTTTTGGTGGGTTCTTCATAGAACCCCCTTTGTATGGTTCTACCTAGACCTCTATATGAAGGGTTCTGCCTAGAACCCTCTATAAAGGGTTCTACCAAGAACAATTTTATAATCTCAAGGTCCTTGCTAGAACCCTCTATGAAGGGTTCTACCGAGAACCATTTCATCTTTGGAGGGTTCCTCCTAGAACGATCTATGAATGGTTCCACCAACCTTATTAGCATTTAAAATTACGTTATTTATGACAATAATTGCATATCATAAGGCCTTTCTTTGAGGGCCTAGTTATACCCTAACACAGTGGTGTTAGATAACTCCTGGTTTACAGGCTACATCAGGTGAACTGGAACAACCCTCCCAGTATCGGGTCCAATAAGTATACCTACTAACAGAATGGATTAGTTTGTTATTTATCTTTGTGTAGCATAGCATTAATCAACCAATAAATGTACATGCAAAAACAGATATTAAAACAAACAATTCTGATTATCACCCTGCAGTAGAGCATGCTGGGAAATATGGCTCTATGTAGATAGAACCCTTCTTGACTTCTAAATAATCCTTCTTGCCTTCTTCGCTTTCTTCCAAAAATGTTTTTAGGATGTTAAAGGTTCTAGGTAGAACCCTTTGCCTTACAAATAACCCTTGTCTTCAGATCAAAGCAGTTCTTGGTAGAACCCTATCTCTTTTTTCTAAGAGTGCAGTAAAGGGCATATTGCTTAATGTCGAGTGATTGAAAACATGCATCCAAATGGGAAGGGGACGAGACCAAATGTCCTCTTTGCTCTGCTCTTTTGTCTCCTTCAGATCTGGTTTGCCTTTGTCAATGGATTCTCTGGTCAGATTCTGTTTGAGCGCTGGTGCATCGGCCTGTACAATGTGGTGAGTGTTTATCTGATTTACTCTCCTCTCTCCATTACTGTGAAAGAGCCTGTTTTATAATTCCCCTCCCCTGTTGCTCTCTGGCAAGAAAACTAATATGCTGTGACACCCCAGACGTGTTCCCCTTACAGCAGCAACTGATGTCCCACAGTGTTCGGTTTTGGATCTAATGAACCTATGTTTCCTGTCTGTCAAATGAAATGAGTGAACGGGTGGAAAGAATGTGTATTTTAATACTGCAACAAAAAATGTGAATAGTACATTATTTGGGTTTCAAGGAGTTGACGTGTAGCTTTACACCTTTTATTAAAGATATACCCAAGTCCATAAACAAAAACGAGTGAGGGAAGTGAGAGGAGAGAAGTGCCTGCACACCGTTGACGGAACGCTAATGGAAGTGATTTCATCGTCGACCAAGAAATTAGAACATAGTCACTGCTCTGGCTGTTTTTGAGATTGCTCAGTAAACTGCCAACATTTTAAAGCAGCAACAGTGTATGGGGGGGTGGGCTATTCTTTCACTTTACCTAAAATGCAGGGAAATTCCACCGGCTCTGTGGGAGTCTGTTGGAGGCAGTGGGCCGAAACCGCCCCTCAATGGCGATGCTCGGCACCCTGAATGAGAAACGATGCAGTGGAACATGTCCTCCTGCATCCCACCAGCCCCAGCCTGCAGTCTGGAGCCTGCAGATGGGCCAGTGGGGAACTCACACCACTGACTCGAAGAGTCCCCCAGATATACAATACTGACACTTCTCAATCTGTTCTCTCATTCCTCTCTCTCATTCTCTTTCTCTCTCTCAGTAGCTGCTGCAGAGTGAAACATTACAACACCACATAGAAATTACACTTGCTCCACGAAAGTACCTGCTAACTAGTCAAGGGCGTCGCAGATGTTCGTCTGAGATGTCTTTTGCATATGAATGGAGTGTGTCGAATCAAAATAACACTCCAAAAGTGCTACACGCTACACAGCCTCCACTCAATAGAATCAGGGCAAGTCATAACTTCAGCATATGGCAATCAATGCAAAAGATAAGCAACATTTTGGGGGGATTTCACTGTTTGCAAAACAAAAAACAGTTTACAATGTTCACATATGTGGGATGAACTGGGCATGAGCTGTCTAATGGGCAATGATGTATATGAGAGGCTTTGAAGCCACTGATTGGCCATATTGGCACTCCAAAGTAGTAAGTAGACCTCCATAGGAATGAATGGAATTCTACAGTATTTCAATTACATATATTTAAGTATTTTTGTTGTTGTAATGGGGACAGTAACATTAGTAATCTCAACAACAACAAAAATAGTTAAGGAAAATGTTTTTATATTTTTTTTTTATTTATACGTTTAGATCACATAATATTATTTAAAAGTATGCATTAAGGTAATAGAATAAACATGTAGACATTAAAACATGCATTTCTATAGCTTCCAAAATATTTTTTACAATGGTGAGGGAGTGCCAAGATGGAGGCGTGGTGACTTTAACCTCTGGGCGGGCTCCGGGACGGACATCCAGCGAAAAATCCTATCGCCATTAGCATAACAAAATGTAATTATTTATTTTTTTCAAATATAGGACTATGTTAAATCGTTTTATAGATGCACCTCTCCTGAATCTAAGCACGTTGTCCGATTTCAAAAAGGCTTTACAGCAAAAGCAAAACATTAGATTATGTTAGAGGAGTATATCGTAAAAGTAGCCACATAGCCATTTTCCGACCAACCACATGCATCACAAATAACCAAAAAACAGCTAAATGCAGCACTAACCTTTGACAATCTTCATCAGATGACACTCCTAGGACATCATGTTACACAATACATGCATTCTTTTGTTCGATAAAGTTCATATTTATATATAAAAACAGCATTTTACATCGGCACGTAACGTTGACTAACTATTTTCCCTCAAATGCGTCCGGTGAAACAGCGCTACAATTTACTAAATTACTATTTGAAAACATTTTTAAAATGTAATATTGTCATTCTAAGATTTATAGATTAGCATCTCTTGAAAGCACCTGCAATGCCAGATTTAAAAATAACTTTACTGGGTAATCACAATTTGCGATAAAAGGGGATGCGATACTCAGAAAATAGGCTAGCAATACAGGTCAGCGCCATCTTGGAACAATCGCATATCAAATCTAGTCTTGTATACTATTGTCAATAATCCCTTACCTTTGATTATCTTCATCAGAAAGCACTTCCAGGTATCCCAGGTCAACAACAAATGTATTTTCGTTCGAAAAAGTTAATCTTTTATGTCCCAATAGCTTGTTGTTGTTAACGCGTTCTGAAGGCTGCACCAAAAGTACCGTCGGCCGTGGGACTTCTCTCTCAACAAAATGCTTTTTTTAAAAATTTAAGTTCGTTCAAACATGTCAAACGTTGTATAACATAAATCTTTAGGGCCTTTTTCAACCAGAGCTCCAATAACATTCAAGGGGGACGATTGCATTGTCTTTCAAAACGTTTCGAAAGGGGAGGGTAGCAAGGGGCGCTGGCGTCATAATGGTGATGGCCCTCCCCATGTGAGCACGTTCCACAGACTCTCATTCTGTCAGTTTTCACAGTAGAAGGCTCAAATCACTTTGTAAAGACTGGGGACATCTAGTGGAAGCAATAGGAAGTGCTCAATGAACCATTGCTCACGGTGTGATTTATAGGCAAAGTGATGAAGTTGAGTCCGCAATTCAGAATTCCAGTTCCTGTTACGATCTGTCTTTAGGGTGTTTTTTATCCACAAGTATTAATTATATGCATATCCTAGCTTCTGAGTTTGAGTAGGAGGCCGTTTAAAATGGGCACAAATTTTTTTCAAAAATCGCTGTAGCGCCCCCTATCCTAGGCGACCGTCAAGAGGTTAACATCTAGTGTAGAAATTATTTGCTAATGGACAGGATGAAATGTATCTTATTGTTGATACTTTTCTTGGTATTGTTTGGCCCATGGTAAGCAAACTGTTTCTTTTCAGACTTTTCCCACATTTTGTTACGTCACAGCCTTATTCTAAAATAATTTATATTCTTCTACACACAATACCCCATAATGACAAAGCAAAAACAGGTTTTTAAAATGTTTGCAAATTTATACAAAATAAAAACCTGTAACCTGTAAGTTTTCAGACCCTTTACTTAGTACTTTGTTGAAGTACCTTTGACAGTGATTACAGCTTTGAGTTTTCTTGGGTATGACGCTACAAGCTTGGCACACTTGTATTTAGGGAGTTTCTCCCATTCTTCTCTGCAAATCCTCTCAAGCTCTGTCAGGTTGGATGGGTAGCATCGCTGCACAGCAATTTTCAGGTCCCTCCAGAGACGTTGGATCAGGTTCAAGTCCGGGCTCTGGCAGGGCCACTCAAGGACATTCACAGACTTGTCCCGAAGCCACTCCTGCGTTGTCTTGGCTGTGTGCTTAGGGTCTTTGTCCTGTTGGAAGGTGAACTTTCGCCCCTGCCTGAGGTCCTGGAGCAGGTTTTCATGAAGGGTCTCTCTGTACTTTGCTCCATTCATCTTTCCCTTGATCCTGACTAGTCTCCCAGTCCCTGCCGCTAAAAAACATCCCCAAAGCATGATGCTGCCACCCCCATGCTTCACCGTAAGGAGGTTTCCTCCAGATGTGACACTTGGCATTCAGGTCAAAGAGTTCAATCTTGGTTTCATCAGACCAGAGAATCTTGCTTCTCATCTGAGAGTCCTTTAGGTTTCTTTTGGCGCCTTCAAGCGGGCTGTCATGTGTCTTTTACTGAGGAGTGGCTTCTGTCTGGCCACTCTACTATAAAGGCCTGATTGGTGAAGTGCTGCAGAAATAGTTGTCCTTCTGGAATGTTCTCCCATCTCCACAGAGGAACTCTGGAGCTCTGTCAGAGTGACCATCGGTTCTTGGTCACCTCCCTAACCAAGGCCCTTCTCCCCCGATTGCTCAGTTTGACTGGACGGCCAGCTCTAGGAAGAGTCTTGGTAGTTCCAAACTTCTTCCATTTAAGAATGATGGAGGCCACTGTGTTCTTCGGGACCTTCAATGCTGCAGACATTTTTTGGTACCCTTCCCCAGATCTGTGCCTTGACACGATCCTGTCTCTGAGCTCTTCGGACAATTCCTTTGACATCATGGCTTGGTTTTTGTTCTGACATGCACTGTCAACTGTGGGACGTTATATATACGTGTGTGCCTTTCCAAATCATGTACAATCAAGTTGTTGAAACATCTCAAGGATTATTAATGGAAACAGGATGCACATGAACTCAAATTTGAGTCTGATAGCAAAGGGTCTGACTACTTATGTTTTTTTTCTGAAAACCTGTTTTTGCTTTGTCATTATGGGGAATTGTGTGTAGATTGAAGGAAAAAAATATGTAATCCATTTTAGAATAAGGCTGTAACGTAACAAAATATGGAAAAATTCAAGGAGTTCGAATACTTTCCGAATGCACTGTATACAGTGCCGTGAAAAAGTATTTGTCCCTTTCTGATTCTCTTTGTTTTTGGCATATTTCTGACACAGAATGTTATCAAATCTTCAACCATAACCTAATATTAGATAAAGGGAACCTGAGTAAACAAATAACACAAAATGTTGATACATATTTCATTTATTTAATTAACAAAGTTATGCTACACCCAATTCCCCTCTGTGGAAAAGTAATTCCCCCTTACACTCAATAACTGGTTGTGCCACCTTTAACTGGTTGTGCTCTGTATCAGAGAATTCTTAAGGAGAATGTCAGGTCATCCATCCGTGAGCTGAAGCGCAGCTGTGTCATGCAGCAAGACAATGATCCTAAACACACAATCAAGTCTACATCAGAATGGCTGAAAAGCAATGCATTTAAGTTCAAAGTCCAGATCTAATCCTGAATTGAGATGTTGTGGCAGGACCTGAAATGAGCAGTTCATGCTCGAAAACCCACAAATGTTGCTTAGTTAAAGCAGTTCTACATGAAAGAGTGGGCCAAAATTCCTCCACAGCGATGTGAGACTGATCAACAACTACAGGAAGCGTTTGGATGCAGTCATTGCAGATAAAGGCGGCACAGTGTAAGGGGACATTAACTTTTTCACACAGGGGCATTGGGTGTCGCATAACTTTGTTTATTAAATAAATGAAAAAAGTATTAATATATTGTGTTATTTGTGTTTATCTAATATTATGTTTTGGTTTAAGATCTGATCAAATTCAGTGTCCAAAAATTTAGAAAATCAGAAAGGGGGCAAATACTCAGCCGAATAGGACATCATTAGTGTCCGTGTTTTCACTAATGCAGTAATGGAATAAATTATATCTTGAAGGTCCTTGTGATAATGAAAAGCCTGGCTTTCATTAGGTTACTCACTGAGGAACGATAAGACTGTTTTCCCATCCAAAATTGTATCTGATAGCGTCTTTGCTAACAGGCCGTTAGTTGAGTCTACTGGGCTTTTGAGTTTACTACCTTTAGCCTCACTTCTGGGTTTTGTGATGGGAAATGTTGAACAATGCAAAACAGTGTGGTTTAATTTGACATGTGTGTTTGTGTGTTTAGATTTTCACCGCTCTGCCTCCTCTCACTCTGGGAATATTTGAACGCTCATGCAGGAAAGAGAACATGTTGAAGTACCCGGAACTCTACAAAACCTCCCAGAATGCCATGGGCTTCAACACCAAGGTAGGTCATGTGTCTGTTTGTGTCTGAACGTTAGAGGAACATTGTCTCAACAATTCCTTCATTTTCTGTCATTACACTTTTACCCCTCATGTTGTTTGTCTGGGCCACATTTCCATTCATAGTGTAGTAAATTCTTAACTATTTTCTAAGCTTAAATAGGTTTACTAAGGTTTACTTAGCACCAACAAACAAAAAGAGAGATATAAGACTGCAATCAAGCAGGCGTTTTTTTTCTTCTTCTAACCTCTGTTCTGTCTCCAAATTGACATCCTTTACACACAATGGAGACTTGATAAGCTCCGAAATGCTCCAAACTGATTTTAGGTCAGTCTAATGACAGAGAGTGAATCTGCTCATCTGCCCCAATTGGTCTGTGTCTTACACGTGGGGGCTCTCCACATAATGATCACCAGTCTTACCAGGTGCAGTGGTCAGAGGGTGTCTGCCTGCCTGTCTCTCTATCTATTGGGGGGGGGGGGCTGTCCGTTAGCTTTCCCCTGCTGTCTGTTAACAAAGATGTCTCCCCTTCTCCACACCAGCCCTCCTTCTACGGCCTTTAACCCCCCATCCACAGCACACCTAGCCCCCTTACTTTACAGGCGTGGAGACCCGGTTAGTGCCGCATGGAGACAGATTAAAGCCCGAGTGGCCATGGAGGTCAGGGGCGACATGGGGAGTGGGGAGATAGCGGGCCAGAGAGAGGGGTGGAGGAGGGGGAAGGTTAAAGGGAGAGAGTGTGCTCTGCTGTGAGGATGTGATGGCATAAACTGTGGAAAATTATGATTGTTTTATAAGCAAGGGGCTGTTTGAACTGGAGGCCTTCTGTCTGGTCAGGCTGGTTTAGCCTAAGTACTTTAAATAAGATAACCCCAGTCTACTGGTCTCTCCCCAGAGAGTTAGTCTGCATGGTGTCAGTCACCTCACAGTTAGAGTTGACCTATGGACCTCAGCCGGCATGTCCCCCTCACAGCTTTTCATTTCTGTTTGGGTGAGAGAAGGGCTCCATATGACCAAGTGTTATATGACCCTCCAGGGAATAGCAGGGTGACATTGTGCAAGGCAGGCCGTAGTCTCAGTTTTGTGGTTTCAAGTCGCCCTGCAAATCAAGACTGTCAAAAAAACTGACTTGTTGATTCAAATTGGTTTTCTTTCATTTTCGTTTGACTCCTTGCTAAAGCCCTGTAATAATGACTTGTCCAGGTCACCGTGGTGTTTTCACTGGCCTGTCCACGCTTTCCCTCCGATAAATTTCCATGCCGCATGGCCCGAGGCAAGGTGCAAAAATCCAGCAGGAATTTGCCCGAAACCCCTTTCTTTCTGCACGCAACAGATACTGTCTGAGCGAATTAAAGGCATTTGTGTTGAGGAGGTGAGAGAGAGAGGGCCGGGGAAGGGTGTGAAATATTTCAGGCGTCGCCGCCTGCACCACTGTGTCCCCTTTCATTTTTAATTGCATTTTCCTGACACTTAAGTCACTCTAATAAACCTCAGTCCCCCGATGTGGCCCCCAGTAATTACACTGCCATTTTCCTCCATTTACTCTTCCCCCACTCCCTCCTCTCCTCCCTCGCTCTGCGCAACAGCATTAAAGAGGAAGGACAGGAAATATTTGGCCCGATATAAACGACATCCTTTCATGCTTTTTTAAGCAATTAGGTACCGCACAATGGGCCCGAATCTTTTAGCCAGGGCACGGACATGGACAGGCCAGCATTCATGCCAGAGATCTTAGCAACCTACCGGGATACAGCGGTGGGGGGAGGGGAGTGAGGCTTCACTATTACAAATGATTATGAACATTTATTGATTTAATTAGCATTCATTGGGGTGCTGGGCATTTGTAAAGGCTTATTGTTCCACACTGTGTTGTGTTGGGGCAAAGTGAGGACGGTGATGTGAGGTGGGGTTGTTGTTCCACACTGGGTTGTGTTGGGGCAGAGTGAGGAGGGTGATGTGTGGTGGGGTGGGGGAGGCAGGGACAGGGACAGGGGGGGAAAGTTGTAGGCTACTTGCCAGTTGAGGCTAATTGGGTTTAAACATGTAATTGTAACATTGGAGATAATCTACCACACATTGAACCACAGAGATGGGGGGGTGAGGGGTACATCCATCAGATGTAGTGATCACAATATACTAGCCATTTCAGTTCCAAAGGCTGGGCATAATATTGTGTATAAGAGGTCATACAATACGTTTTGTAGTGATTCCAATGTTGTTGATGTGAAGAATATTTGTTGGTCCGTGGTGTGTAATGACGAGCAACCAAACATTGCACTTGACACATTTCTGAAATTTCTTATCCCAGTTAGCATGCACCTATTAAGAAAATGACTGTAAAAACTGTTAAATCCCTGTGGATTAATGAGGAATTAAAACATTGTATGGTTGAGAGGGATGATGCGAAAGAGATGGCAAATAGGTCTGGCTGTACAACCGATTGGCACATGTACTGCAAATTGAGAAATCATGTGACTAAACTGAATAAAAAGAATAAAGTACACTATGAAACAAAGGTAAATGATATACAGAATGATAGTAAAAAGCTTTGGAACACCTTAAAGGAAATTTGGGGCAAAAAGGCAAACTTGGCTCCATCATTCATTGACTCAGATGGCTCATTCATCACAAAACCCACTGATATTGCCAACTACTTTAATGATTTTATCATTATCAATGACAAGCCACCGGTGTCTGACAACGTGGATGGAAAATGACTGAGGATAATAGCGGACAATATTGCCACTCCTATTTGCCATATCTTCAATTTAAGCCTACTAGAAAGTGTGTGCCCTCAGGCCTGGAGGGAAGCAAAAGTTATTCCCCTACCTAAGAATAGGAAATCCCCCTTAACTGGCTCAAATAGCCGACCAATCAGCCTGTTACCAACCCTTAGTAAACTTTTGGAAAAAATGTGTTTGACCAGATACAATGCTATTTTACAGTAAACAAATTGATAACAGACTTTCAACACGCTTCTAGGCAAGGACATTCAACAAGCACACCACTTACACAAATTCTGATGATTGGCTGAGAGAAGTTGATGGCGGCTGTTTTGTTAGACTTCAGTGCGGCTTTTGACATTATTGATCATAGTCTGTTGCTGGAAAAACGTATGTGTTATGGCTTTACACCCCCTGCTATATTGTGGTTAAAGAGCTACCTGTCCTACAGAACACAGAGTGTGTTCTTTAAAGGAAGCCTCCAACAAATGGAAGCCTTTAAAACCTGTTGGGGATACCCCTTCCCGTTCGGATCCCGTTAACGGGATTGCTTGTCAAGATACAACGCGCGAAATTCAAAACAGAATAAATCGAATAATTTAAAATTTCTCAAACAATCAACTTGAAAGATTAGTGGAATCTGTGTGGGTAGCTGGACAGGTAGGATGACTGACAGTGAGGGTGAACAGGTGGTCACGGGTCAGGTGACAGAGAAATGGATGAGACTGAGGCAGGAATTCCTTTAACCATAAAGTGGTATATTTACTGAGTAGTCTGTGCTGCATAACAAAGGAAACAGAATAACGTGTATCCAATCAAATCCATCATCACAAAGATCTAATCATAACAATCATTCATTGTTAACATCATTTAGGGAATTCAACAATCCAGTTAATTAATAAGTCAATAGGAATCATCGGTGAGTAATTTAGGCTCGTAACTATTTATCATAAATCATGAAAGAATAATACAAACAGTGATCGGTTATTCAATCTATAAACACCATTAGTTGGATATCAGAGCCGATCAGTTCAACAAACAATTACTTTCTTATTTCACCCTTTCAAGTGTCTTCATGTGTACACGGAATTTCATTACATATTAACCATACCAATTACATAATTGGCCTATCATTGACCATTCACATTACACAAAATGTTTGAAGCGTGCGCTCCAAGCCGCGCTCCGTGATAATAACTCCAACAACAACTGATGGCCCACACTCCCGATCGCAACAGATAGTTCAGATGAAAGGTTAACCTCTCTAGTACATGTGGGACGAACTCGTCCCACCTACGTAACAGCCACTGAAATCCAGTGGCGCGATTTTTGAATCGTTAGAAATGCTATAACTTCAATTTCTCAAACATATGACTATTTCACAGCTATTTAAAGACAAGAATCTCGTTAATCTAACCCCACTGTCCGATTTCAAAAAGGCTTTACAACAAAAGCAAAACATTAGATTATGTCAGCAGAGTGCCCAGCCAGAAAAAATCTGACACCCATTTTTCAAGCTAGCATATCATGTCACATAAACCCAAACCACAGCTAAATGCAGCACTAACCTTTTATAATCTTCATCAGATGACACACCTAGGACATTGTGTTATACAATACATGCATGTCTGTTCAATCAAGTTCATATTTATATCAAAAACCAGCTTTTTACATTAGCATGTGACGTTCAGAAAAAGCATAACCACCGCAAACTTCCGGTGAATTTACTAACAGTTTGCTAAATTACTCACGATAAACGTTCACAAAAAGCATAACAATTATTTTAAGAATTATAGATACATTACCCCTCTATGCACTCGATATGTCCGATTTTAAAATAGCTTTTCGGATGAAGCACATTTTGCAATAATCTAAGTACATAGCCCGGCATTACAGGGCTAGCTATTTAGATACCCACCCAGGTCAGCATCCACCAAAATCACATTTCCTATAAGAAAGATGTTCTTACCTTGCTTGTTCTTCATCAGAATACACTGCCAGGACTTCTACTTCAATAACAAATGTTGGTTTGGTCCCAAATAATCCATCGTTATATCCAAACAGCGACGTTTTGTTCGTGAGTTCTAGAATGCTTCTTCGCGGTGTCGCGCATGGCGCATTGGCGTGTCAAAAATGTCTAAATATTCCATTACCGTACTTCGAAGCATGTCAACCGCTGTTTAAAACCAATTTTTATGCCATTTATGTCATAGAGAAGTGTTAATATTCCGACCGGGAGTATGCATTGAGCCTAAACAGCCGAATAAAATTTCTCCTCAGAAGCGACTCATGCACGCGCATCATTGAAAGGTCCTCCGAGCATCCACTTACAAAAGGCGATAATATATTTCAACCTGAGGTTCCCTCGTAAACCTTCAGTTATTTCGCGGGCTCTGAGAGCCTATTGGAGCCCTGGGAATTGTCACGTTACAGCTAAGATCCTTACTTTTCAATAAAAAGAGGTAAGACGCACGACTCCTTGTCAGACAGGGTACTTCCTGCTTGAAGCCTTGTCAGGTTTTTGCCTGCCATAGGAGTTCTGTTATACTCACAGACACCATTCAAACAGTTTTAGAAAATTCAGAGTGTTTTCTATCCAAACCTGAACAATAATATGCATATTCTAGCTTCTGAGTTGGTGTAGGAGGCAGTTAAAAACGGGAACATATTTTTTCCAAAATTCTCAATACTGCCCCCTATACCAAAGAGGTTAACAGAGTCGGTGGACTTACGTGGATTCATGGACGCACAGAACTTCTGGATTTGACAGAGTGAAGGAAGAGAAAGCAGCGCGATCAGGCGATGGTGATTTCCTCCTTTTATGGAGTGGAGATCTGTCGGACATTTCCACCTGACCTAATTAAAGCGCCCCTGGCCCAGCTGAGTAAGTGGCAATGAATTAAAGGATTATTCCACCAACTCCATGGGCTTTTTCTACAGCCACCCCGGAAATTGGTTAATTTCCACACTCCTCAAAAAAGGCTCATTGCTCCCCGTCCTCTGTCACCTCAGGGAGAGGAATTAGTCTGGCAACTGGCCTGATATATGTCCGGTTCTTTACCTGGATCTCCACCGATCTAACACGACCATCGGTCCCAGGCATGATCTTAGTGATACGGCCCACAGGCCAGGAGGCTCGAGGCAGCTGAGGGTCCACCATCATTACGACTTGGCCAGTTTCCAGGCTGGCCATTTCTCTTCGCCATTTCCCTCTGTGCTGTAGACTTGGTAGGTAATCCCGAATGAATCGGGCCCAGAAATGGTCAGCCAAGATCTGGCTGTGTCGCCACCGGCGCCTGCCAACGAGGTTGGTATCAGCGTACATGGCTTGAGGAAGTGATGCATCTCGGCGTCCCATCAAGAGCATATTCGGTGTAACCGGATCGGGGTCAGCGACGTCTGCAGAGAGATATCCCAAAGGTTTGGAGTTCAGTATCCCTTCCACCTCTATCAGGACAGTCCGCAAGACAGTTTCCGTGACAGTTTGGTCCCCCAGTACGACTCGTAAGGCCGTCTTTACAGATTTGATCTCTCGCTCCCATGTTCCGCCAAAATGAGGAGCTCCTGGAGGGTTAAATTTGAATGAGATTTGTTGCTCCATCAGCTGATCCTGGAGGCTGGGTTCCGTGGCTTGGAAGGCTTCCTCCAACCTGGCTTCTCCTGCCTTGAAATTTGTACCTCTGTCAGCCAGGATCTCGTAGGGTTTCCCCCGTCGGGAGATAAACCGCCGTAGGGCCATGAGGAACGCTTCAGTATCCAAACTCTCCAGTAGGTCCAGGTGGACACATCTAGTGGTCAAACACTTGAATAGAATGCCCCAGCGCTTTTCCACTCGACGACCTAACTTGATCGTCAAGGGGCCAAAGCAATCCACTCCTGTTGACCAGAAGGGTGGTTTGAGGAGGCGCAAGCGAGCAGGGGGTAAATCTGCCATTTTGGGCACCGTGGCTCTGGCCCGCCATCTCTGACATTCCACACAGGCGTATTGGTGCTTACGAATGGCTCCTCGTCCTCCAAGTATCCAGTACTTCCGCCTCATCTCCCCATAGACTCTCTCTTGCCCTGGGTGGAGAAGCCTCTCATCATAACTCTTGATGAGGAGCCTGGTACTAGGGTGTCTGGAGTCAAGGATAATTGGGTGGATAGCGTCGGGATCCAAAACTTCTGCTTGGCGCAGCCTCCCTCCGACTCTGATCACTCCAAGGATTCGATCATATTCTGGGGCCAGAGAGAGAAGACGGCTGTCCTTAGCCACCTCCCTACCGTCTTTCAGAGCTTTTAGCTCCTCAGGGAAGCTAACTGCTTGTGCATGCTGGAGGAGTAGTGTTTCTGCCGCGAGAGAGGTGGGTATGGAAGCCACCCCATCTGAGGTCTGGTTTGTGGCGGTGATCAGATCCGGCAGGGTTTGGGATTGTGTCATGTCATGGAGAGCTGTTGTTGGTTCCATAGAGATGCTGTAGCATTGGGTGGACTTCCTTAACTCATGAGCTTCAGTTGGTTGCGGAGGGGCTGCACGCCTGGGGGCTGTCGGCCACTCGTTCTCTGGTTGGGACAAGAATGGTGGCCCCAAACTCCAGCGATGGGGTTGAGCCAGGTCCTTAAGTGTTTTACCACGAGTAACGTCATCAGCAGGATTGTTTACGCTGTCAACATACCTCCAGTCTTGGACTTCTGTTAGGTCTTGGATTTCCGCAATGCGAGTTCCGACGAACACCTTATACCTGCAGGACTCCGACTTGAGCCAGGTCAATACAGTAGTTGAATCACTCCAGTAAATGACCCTTTGGATTGGCAAGGTGAGCTCGGCTCGCAAGGTTGATGCCAACTGGGCTCCGGAAAGGGCAGCACTGAGTTCCAGCCTAGGCATTGACAACTGCTTCTTGGGTGCGACCCTGGACCTGGCCATGACGAAGGATACATGGATGTGGCCTGCCTTATCCTCCACTCTTAGATAGGAAACCGCCCCATAAGCTCGCTCTGAAGCGTCACAGAACACATGCAGTTCCAGGCATGATCCCAGTTGGTCAGCACAGGGTGGTACATAACATCTTGGCATTTGGACTTCAGAGAGCTCCGATAACTCTGTTTCCCAACAGATCCATCGTTCCACTAGGTCAGCCGGGTGGATCGGTTCATCCCAGTCCCTCTTGGTCTGCCACAGGTCCTGGACTAAGACTTTGGCCCGGGTTGTGTATGGCAGAATATACCCAAGGGGATCGTATTGACTGGCCAGGGTCCGATAGATGGTGCGCAGAGTGGAGGTTTCCGTACTCAGGGCGGAGCGGTGCTTGTACCCCAGGGTATCCGGTATGCAGCTCCATCTCAATCCTAGAGTGGGCTCTTGTGGGTGAGCGCCAGACTGCGATAGCCATAGTTCACTGTTACTAGACCTGGCTTGTGGCGGGAGGTGCTGGATAACCTCCGCTCTGTTACTCGCCCACTGTCGGACCTCAAATCCCCCTTTGGACAGGAGATTCCGTACTTTGTCAAGGAGTGCTTTCGCTTCAGCCGTGGATGGGACGCTCTGTAAGCAGTTATCCACATAGAAGGCATTTTCCACTGAATCCCATACTTCTGGGTCACTGTCTGCGTGCTCCCGTGCGTGTCTCTGCAGAGCGTATATGGCACAGCAAGGACTGCAGGTGGTGCCAAATGGGAGTACTTGCCATTCATAGATTGTGGGCTCTGCGTCTCGTTCCATATCTCGCCATATGAACCGGAGCAGTGTAGTGTCGGAAGGCAGCAGAAGAATCTGATGAAACATGGCTTTGATGTCTCCACTGATGGCTGTAGAGTGCTGCCGGAACCGGAGAAGGACACCGAGCAAGGAAGGACCTAAAATTGGTCCGGGGAGTAGACAGTCATTCAGGCTTTGACCAGCAGCTTGGAATGAACAGTTGAAGACAAGTCTGTACTTCCCACCGTGTTGCTGGATAACATGATGAGGGAGATACCAGGATTCGCCGAGTGCGTTTCCCTCTTCTTGAGTTGTCACTTTGGTGACATAGCCTGCCTTTACAAGGTTATGAATCTCTCGGTTATGAACTTCAGCAAGCTCAGGATTCTTCACCAGGCGTCGCTCCGTTCCACGCAATAGTGGGAGTACCGCCCGCGTCGTGGTTGCCAGAGGAGGATGGTTGGGCACCCGTAGCAGTGGGGTTGCGTACCTCCGAACGCCATCCATTTCAGTGGTGGTGGTGCGCTTCTCCAGGAGGTCTAATGCATAGGAGTCTTGTTTAGAGCGAGTGACCTCCTGTAGCTTCCGGTTGGAGAAGGTGTCCATCTTCCATAGCATCTCAACATTCCGAAGGAGGTCAGTAGCTGGACAGGGGGATGGAGCTGGATTGCTTCTGGTGAAGAGGACTTGCTGTGACTGTACAGCTTGGGTGGAGAGAAGTAAATGGGCTGGACCTTGCACAGCCCAACCCAAGGATGTATGGACAGCAACGGGCCCGCCTTCTGGTCCAGCTCGTATAGGCTCAGTCGGGGTGACAAGATGTGGGTGGTCTGACCCAATCAGGATAAGTGGAGCTACTCTGGCCAGGCTAGGAAGAGGCAATCCTCGGAGATGAGGATATTGTTTCTGTAGAACACTTACCGGGCAGGAGTGCTCTGCAAGATTCAGGCCATCCGCCGTGAAGGCATTGGTGATAGTATAGGTCACGTCCCTGTTTCCTGAAGGAGAAATGCTGAAGGTCACAGCAGAGCCTTTCATTTGGATAACATCATGTCGCACCGTTCTGAGATTAAGGGTCTCGGGGATCCCCTCCAGGTTAAGCTGTCGGGTGGCCGCCGGGAGAATGATTGTTCGTTCAGACCCATCATCTAGAACGGCGAATGTATCAATGCTTCTCCCTCCACTCCACAGAGTGACCTTGACCACCTTCAACATGACCCTTGGAGACCGGTTCTGCTGGTCGAGGTAGAGCTCCTTTACAGCTCCTACCATGAGCATACTCTGCTCTTTCTGTGCTTGGGGAATTACATCATGCAACACTGTGAGATGGATTTCTGTACAGCGATTGCAGGGTTTCCTCAATGTGCAGGTTTCCGCCTTATGGCTACGGGCACACTTGTAGCGTCGCTCGCCTGAAGTGATCCAAGCCTTCAATTGAGGTTGAGTGAGCTTTTTTACCCTGGGGCATGAGCCAAGGAAGTGCCCCTTAATATTGCAATATGGACAGTAAGGCTGAAATTTGATGTTCTTGCTCTTGAGAGGGGTCTTCTTCCCGGGTTCCTCCCCAGCTTCACTATTTAAGTACATAGTAGTGGGAGTTGGCCTTTTCTTTCCCTCCTGGTGTTCAAACTCCTTCCTTCCCCTGTAGACTATGGCTGAGATTGTGGCCTGGTGAGCGATGCTCTTCGCCCTCGCTTTCACCTGCAACCATGTGGCTAGGTCTCTGAGAGCATAGGTGCTTCTCAAGCCCTCTTTCAGGATGCCTTTGTTCAAACAATGTTCAACGAAACTGTCTCTGAGGGACACTGGAAGCTTGCTAAGAAGCCTGTCCACGTGGGAGCCACATTTCAGCTCGTTCCCGTCTTCTCCAACGGATTGGAGCATCGAGGTCAGGGATTGGACAGCCAGGGAGAACTCTTGGAAGGCAGCATGGTCTCCCATTTTAATTGGAGACATGTTCAGGATGGTGTTTAGTTCATTCTGGACTAGCTGGCGTGGCTCACCATATCTCGCTTTCAGGGCCTGGAGAGAGGCAGTGTATGGTATTGCGGAGTGCATAAAGGATTGGGCCAGCTTATATGCACTGGGAAACCGCAAGTGATCCATTAGTACTTGGTACTTGTAGCGTTCTGACAGATGACTGTGAATACCCAGTAGGCTCTCCAATGCCATTTCCAAAAGGACAAATTCACTCTCCTTTCCACTCTCAAAGTATGGCAGTTTGGGTCTGGGAATTCCATAGGCTGAGGCTACTAGCAGTTTCATAATGTTGGCTCCATCTTCTGGTTGCGTGAAGGATAAACCCGGGACTTCTGATGAGCCCACTGTGGCCTCATTGGGCCTGTCCCCTACTGTCCCAGACCCTCCATGGGTGGCAGCCGGAATTGGGTGAGAGCCCTCCCACCTGCCGTCTGAGGACTGGCCTGGTCCAGGCCCTGGATGAGAGGAATGATTTGCCGTGGTTGGTAATTGGCGGAAAGGCGAAGGAGTGATGCTTTGTCCAGATGGAGGAATGCTAACTTCTGTCACTGGCCTAGAGGGCGTTTGTGGAGTGGTCTGTAACCCGTGCTCCGTGTTGGCTGTTGACCTTGGAGCCTCCGGGAACTGTGTGCCATGCTGTACCAGAGGGGCAGATTGGGAAAGAAAGGCAGACAGGTCAGGTCCATCTGGAAGGGTGGTCAGGTCAGCTCCCTGTTCGTTCCTCTCCAGGAAGGATGAGACCATCCGTGCCTCCTCCAATTCCCTTCTTGCTTGACGGTGCCGTCGCTGCTGTGCCAGGTCCTTGGCAATGAATTCCCTTTCCTGTAGAGCTCTACGGGCTTGCACATCCAATAGGTGACATCGTTCGTCAGCCTGTCGATCCTCCTCAATCTGACGCTCAATTTCCTCCAACGCTAATAGTTTCATCCTCTTGTAGGACAGCGGTCTGTGATTCGCTGAGGGCTAGTGAATGGCGGCTGCCATGTCCACATCCAAAGGGGTATCCACTGGTCGAACTCTCACTCCGTCTAGAGTGCCTCGACGATTTCCTTTCAGTTAAGGGGTGAGCGGAGCCTGCCTCAGGAAGCTGGTCGACCTGTGCGGTGAGAGTTACCTCCATAGGTTCTTCCTGTAGAACACTTTCCCATCCCAAAGCAGTTTCTGGTCCTTGGCCCAGAGCGGATGGCTGATGGCTGAAACGTACAGCTGATCCATCACCACTTTGAGCTCTGGTGGGCTTGCCCTTGGATGTGGGAAACTCGACCACATAATCCTTAAGATAACCAGGTGCTTGCCTGGTTCTCCTGGTACTACTGGTGGTTGAGGATGAAGCCTTTGTTACTTTAGGCTTAGCTCCTGGACCTTTTCGTTGTTCCAGGACCTTTCCCTCCGCTGCTCTCTCTTCCTTTATCCCTCCTTCCAGTGGAGACAATTCCTCCTTCTCCCCCTTCATTCCCTTTCCACCTGTCTTTGGTTCCGTCATCATCCGGCTCAAAGGACCATTGAAAGATTAGTGGAATCTGTGTGGGTAGCTGGACAGGTAGGATGACTGACAGTGAGGGTGAACAGGTGGTCACGGGTCAGGTGACAGAGAAATGGATGAGACTGAGGCAGGAATTCCTTTAACCATAAAGTGGTATATTTACTGAGTAGTCTGTGCTGCATAACAAAGGAAACAGAATAACGTGTATCCAATCAAATCCATCATCACAAAGATCTAATCATAACAATCATTCATTGTTAACATCATTTAGGGAATTCAACAATCCAGTTAATTAATAAGTCAATAGGAATCATCGGTGAGTAATTTAGGCTCGTAACTATTTATCATAAATCATGAAAGAATAATACAAACAGTGATCGGTTATTCAATCTATAAACACCATTAGTTGGATATCAGAGCCGATCAGTTCAACAAACAATTACTTTCTTATTTCACCCTTTCAAGTGTCTTCATGTGTACACGGAATTTCATTACATATTAACCATACCAATTACATAATTGGCCTATCATTGACAATTCACATTACACAAAATGTTTGAAGCGTGCGCTCCAAGCCGCGCTCCGTGATAATAACTCCAACAACAACTGATGGCCCACACTCCCGATCGCAACAGATAGTTCAGATGAAAGGTTAACAGAGTCGGTGGACTTACGTGGATTCATGGACGCACAGAACTTCTGGATTTGACAGAGTGAAGGAAGAGAAAGCAGCGCGATCAGGCGATGGTGATTTCCTCCTTTTATGGAGTGGAGATCTGTCGGACATTTCCACCTGACCTAATTAAAGCGCCCCTGGCCCAGCTGAGTAAGTGGCAATGAATTAAAGGATTATTCCACCAACTCCATGGGCTTTTTCTACACAACTATCTTACACCCTTTGAAAGATAAACATCTCCTTAATCTAACCACGTTGTCCGATTTCAAAAAGGCTTTACGGCGAAAGCATAAAGTTAGATTATGTTAGGACAGTACATTGAAAATAGCTGTGTGTAATGTTTTGTCAATGCAAAGACAGGCATCACCAAAAGCAGAAAACCAGCTAAAATGATGCACTAACCTTTGACAATCTTCATCAGAAGACACTCCTAGGACATTATGTTAGACAATACATGCATTTTTTGTTCTATCAAGTTCATATTTATATCCAAAAACAGCATTTTACAGTGCCGGTGAAATTCAGAAAATATTTTCCCTCAAATGCTACCGGTGAATCAGCGCTACAATTTACAAAATTACTATTCGAAAACATTGGTAAATTATAATATTGTCATTCAAAGAATTATAGATTAACATCTCGTGAATGCAACCGCATTGCCAGATTTCAAAATAACTTTACTGGGGAATCACACTTTGCAATAAACAAAGTTTTATGCTAAGAAAAATAGGCTAGGCGATACATGTTAGCGCCATCTTGGAACCATCTAAAATCAAATATACTATTGTAAATATTCACTTACCTTTGAATATCTTCATCAGAAGGCACTTCCAGGCATCCCAGGTCCACAACAAATGTAGTTTTGTTCGAAAAAGTTAATAATTTATGTCCCAATAGCTCCTTCTTGTTAGCGCGTTCTGTAGGCTACTCATAATGTACTGAAGCCCGAGGGACTTGTCGCCACGAAAGAGCAAACAACTTATTTTTACGTTCGTTCAAACATGTCAAACGTTGTATAGCATAAGTCTTTAGGGCCTTTTTCAATCAGAACTTCAATAATATTCAAGGCGGACGATTGCATTGTCTTATAAAACGTTTCGGAAAGAAAGGGTCCCCACACGCATGCGCGTCATAGTAGACATGGCAATCCGCCTATGACCAACTTTCCAGGCCTCTCGTTCGGTCAGTTTTTACAGGAGACCACTCAAACCACTTTGTAAAGACTGTTGACATCTAGTGGAAGCCTTGGGAAGTGAAAAATGAATCCTAACTCACTGTGTGTTTCAATGGCAAAGGTTTGAAGTGATTCCACACATCAGATTTCCACTTCCTGTTAGGATTTGTCTCAGGGTTTTGACTGCCATATGAGTTCTGTTATACTCACAGACACCATTCAAACAGTTTTAGAAACTTTAGAGTGTTGTCTATCCAAATCTACTAATTATGTGCATATTCTCATTTCTGGGCAAGAGTAGTAAACAGTTTAAATCGGGTACGTTTTTTATCCGGCCGTGCAAATACTGCCCCCTATCCCCAACAGGTTTTAATGGAAGCCTCCAACAAAATCCAGGTAGAATCAGGAATTACTCAGGGCAGCTGTCTAGGCCCCTTACTTTTTCAATCTTTACTAACGACATGTAACTGGCTTTGAGTAAAACCAGTGTGTCTATGTATGCAGATGACTCAACACTATACACGTCAGCTACCACAGCGACTGAAATGACAGCAACACTTAACAAAGAGTTGCAATTAGTTTCAGAATGGGTTGCAAGGAATAAGTTAGTCCTAAATATTTCAAAAACTAAAAGCATTGTATTTGGGACAAATCATTCACTAAACCCTAAACCTCAACTAAATCTTGTAATGAATAATGTGGAAATTGAGCAAGTTGAGGAGACTAAACTGCTTGAAGTAACCCTGGATTATAAACTGTCATGGTCAAAACATATTGATACAACAGTAGCTAAGATGGGGAGAACTCGGTCTATAATAAAGTGTTACTCTGCATTCCTAACAGCACTATAAACAAAGCAGGTCCTACAGGCCCTAGTTTTGTCGCACCTGGACCACTGTTCAAAGAGGGATTTTGTAATTGGCTCAGAACAGGGCAGCACGGCTGGCCTTGGATGTACACAGAGAGCTAACATTGTCAATCTCTCCTGGCTCAAAGTGGAGGAGAGAATAACTTCATTACTACTTTTATTTATGAGAGGTATTGACATGTTGAATGCACCGAGCTGTCTGTTTGAACTACTGGCACACAGCTCCGACACCCATGCATACCCCACAAGACATGCCATCAGAGGTCTCTTCACAGTCCGCAAGTCCAGAACAGACTATGGGAGGCGCACAGTACTACATAGTGCCATGACTACATGGAACTCTATTCCACATCAAGTAACTCATGCCAGCATTAAAATTAGATAAAAAAACAGATAAAAATACACCTTATGGAACAGCGGGGACTGTGAAGCAACCCAAACATAGACATATGCATACAAACACACAATAACATACGTACTATACACACATGTACACATGGATTTTGTACATACACACACACCAAACCTACACACATCCCTGCACCCTCTCTCCTCCAGTACTACGCCAACACACAGGAGGATATACAAAGTGTCTGTCAGCGGGGTGGCCATTCAGACAGGAGGCCCTACAAAACCGCCACTTAGCCGAGTGCTGAGCCAGGACAAAGAGCCCAGGTCAGGGGTCGCTAGGCAAGTTCAGTCAGCAACCGGGTTTCTCATGCTTTTTCTCTCCTTCTTTCACCCTGGAACCCACCAACCCACCCAACCCCCTCCCTCCTCCATCCCTCTCTCCCCCCTCATTGCAGGTCTTCTGGGCCCATTGTCTGAACGGCCTCTTCCACTCTGTCATCCTCTTCTGGGTCCCCCTCCTAGCCTTCCAGCATGGTAAGCACCTCCCAGAGACTCTAACCCTAACCTGCCAGAGACTCATCTTTCTTTTAAGGGTGTGTCCCAAATGGCACCCTATTTGCTACAGTATATGGCAGGGTTCCCCAACTGGCAGCCCGTGGACCATTTTTTTTTAAATAAAAGAAGCAAATCAGCTCGAAGTGATTTTTGGGAAATCTGTTCCAAAGTATTCCCACGCATAATAGAGAGATATACTACTGTAAGTGATCGTATACAAATGTAAGCAAGGTTTGAAATGATTGTGTTTTAGTCAAATATTACATCTGTTTGGGATTATTGCGGTCAATTTGCAGTCTAGAAATTATTTGTAATTATGTTCTGGCCCCTAACCATCCTATGAAGAAAATAATTGTCCCACAGCTGAATCTATACTAAACAAAAATATAAATGCAACAATTTCAAAGATTTTACTGAGTTACAGTTCATAGAAGGAAATCAGTCAATTTAAATAAATTCATTAGGCCCTAATCAATAGATTTCATATGACTTGCATAGGCCCACCCACTTTGGAGCCTGGCCAAGCCAATCAGAAATAGTTTTTCGCCACAAAAGGGTTTTATTATACACAGAAATACTCCTCAGCACCCCACCTCCCCCTCCTCAGACAATCCCACAGGTGAAGAAGCCGGATGTGGAGGTCCTGGGCTGGCATGGTTACATGTGGTCTGCGGTTGTGAGGCCGATTGGATGTACTGCCAAATTATTTTTAAACAACAATGAACGTAAAATTATCTGGCAACAGCTCTGTTGGACATTTGTGCGTATGGAACATTTTTGGGATCTTTTATTTCAGCTCATGAATCATGGGACCAACACTTCACATGTTGCGTTTATATTTTTGTTCAGTATAGTTAATGATCCCTGGTGTATGGTGTACTGCTTTTGACCAGGTAGTGTGCTATATTGGGAATAGGGTGCTATTTGGGACTGAGGCAGGATTTCTAGTCTCTACAGGCTCTGGGTGGAGTGGGATTCAGTCAACACACATACCTTGTCTTGATTACTTTTCTTTTTACCCACTAGCCTCATGAATTATAAACATTGGCATGCTTGAACATAAAAGTGCGTGCACATGTAGGCGCACGGACACACACACACACACACACACACACACACACACTTGAACATACACACAGACACTTTTAAGTTACACTGTTCAGCTCACACGGAGAGAATGGGGATCTCTGAGTCTATGTAGTCTTGGCTGCTGGACCCAGAGGACCACACAGGCTTGGGCCTGCTCTCCAAACAAAGCCCAGAGAGAAGCCCCTTCAGTCTGACTGACAGGTTGTCAGCAAGGCCTCAGCACACACATAGGCATGTGACTAGCAGGAAGCAAAGGGGAGCCAGACTCTCTCTCCCTCTCTCGTTCTTGTTCTCTCCCTCTCTTTCTCTCTCGCTCTCTCTCTCCCGCTCTAACACTCTCCCCAAGCACGCCCATGTGTTGAATTTGGAGGATATGTTTTATTTACATGTACATTTTATTCACTTGGCAGGCACTCAGAAATTAGGGAGTGTTAAGGTAAATACTTCCAGTACAATCAAGGAGCCACATTATTTTAAACTGTTCAAAAGTTGACCCATTCCTTTACTGGTATTTGAGTAGCAGTTTGCTTTTATTTGAATACTTAATTTGTCAAAGATTATTAGACTTATTCTATTTGTCAAAGATTATTAGACTAATTCTATTTGTCAAAGATTACTGGAGTAATTCTTGTTTTTGTTTTCAATAATAACCAGGACAATTGGGTCATGTCAACCATAGTCCAGACTGCTTCCTGATTGCTCCATCAGGTTGCTCCATCAACCATATGCAATGGACATGCTTTGACACACACACACACACACACACACACACACACACACACACACACACACACACACACACACACACACACACACACACACACACACACACACACACACACACACACACACACACACACACACACACAGGACGGCAACTCAACAGTGCCGTTTTACTCCAGTGTCTAGGGTTACATCCCACTGCGTGCTCTAATGGGGCATTATGCTACAGAGTACAGAGTAATGTACAGAGTACTGTACTCACAGTCTGCGGTATTTTCTATTTATAGTACACTGCTTTTGACCAGGGCCCATAGGGCGCTGGTCAAAAGTAGTGCACTGTATAGGGAATAGGGTGCCATTGGGATGCAGACACATTCAATGCCCTGGTTTGCTATCTGGGTTGTTTTATCCATAGCAGAGATTTCACATAATTTCCCCTGGTCTAATTTAATTATTTTTCTTAACACGGCCCTGGTCCGAATTGGGAGGAGTCGTGAAGAGGGACATGACCATACATCTAAAAGCTTTTCATGTTGATCCTTTTCACAGATACAGTCTTTGGAAACGGAAAGACCCCGGACTACCTCCTCTTAGGCAATATGGTTTATACAGTAAGTATGCATCTAAAATGGCACCTTTTTCCCTTTAAATAGTGCATTCAGAAAGTATTCAGACCCTTTGACTTTTTCCACATTTTGTATGTAACAGCCTTATTTTAAAATTGATTAAAACATATTTTCCCCCTCATCAATCTACACACAATACCCCATATTGACAAAGCAAAAATTGTTTTTTAGGATTGTTGCAAATTTATTTAAAAAAATAATAATAATAACAATATCCCATTCAGACATTTTACTCAATACTTTGTTGAAGCCCCTTTGGCAGCGATTACAGCCTCGAGTCTTCTTGGGTATGACGCTATAAGCTTGGCACACTTGTATTTGCAGAGTTTATCCCATTCTTCTCTGCAGAACCTATCAAGCTTTGTCAGGTTAGATGGGGAGCGTCGCAGCACTGCAATTTTCAGGTCTCTCCAGAGATGTTCGATCGGGTTCAAGTCCAGGCTCTGGCTGGGCCACTCAAGGATATTCAGAGACTTGTCTCGAAGCCACTCCTGCATTGTCTTGGCTGTGTGCTTAGGGTTGTTGTCCTGTTGGAAGGTGAACCTTCACCCCAGTCTGAGGTCCTTAGCGCTCTGGAGCAGGTTTTCATCAATGATCTCCCTGTACTTTGCTCTATTCATCTGTCCCTTGATCCTGACTAGGGTTGCACATTTTGGGGAATATTCAGAGGTGGAAACTTTCCATGGGAATTAACGGGAATATATGGGAATTAACGGAAATATATGCAAATTAATATTAATACCATTTAATGTAGATGTTTTTTGCATTGGATATATTTGCCATATCATATGGAGACAGAAACATAAACCTTTTACCTTATCATAAGTAGACATAACTGCAAATGATTAAATCCTTCCAATAGAAAAAAACAAAATAAATTTGTTACGAATTCAGCTTTAATTAAATGAGTTGACTCTTCACATGGGATGATTTCACTGAACATCAAAAGAAAGGGAATATTGAATGATCCCCAATGATCCATCACATATCCCAATAACGTTTTCAACATAGATCTGTAAAATGATAGTCTGGAAACTAAAGCTTTGGTTGTCTTCCTCTCAGGCTTCTATGTCTTCTCCCTGGACCTCCTCAATGTCCAACTTTGAACATCAGACTCTGAGGCCTCATCTTCACTGTCACTTTCCAACCTTGTTGAGGATGGCTCGTTGTCAGGCTCAAAAAGCCTCAAATTTGCCCAATTGGCCACCAACCTTTCAACCCTTGTATTGGTCAGCCTGTTGCGTGCTTTGGTGTGTGTTCCCAAACAAGGCAGCTGATGTTGGTGGGATTTAGAGGATGATGGAGGCAACAGTGGAAAGAGCCTCAGATCCACAAAGTCCCTTCCACCAGGTGGCTGATGAGATATGTTGGCACGATTGCCATATTGCATCTCCATCCCAAAGCCCTTGCTTGGAAGTGTACTTCGCCAGACTGCCAAGAACCTTGCCCTCATCCAGGCCAAGGTGGCTAGACACGGTAGTGATGACACCATAGGCCTTGTTGATCTCTGCACCAGACAGGATGCTCTTGCCAGCATACTTTGGGTCCAACATGTACGCTGCGGCGTGTATGGGCTTCAGGCAGAAGTCTTCACACTTTTTGATGTATTTCAGAACTGCAGTTTCCTCTGCTTGGAGCAACAGTGAAGTGGACAGGGCAGTACTGATTTCTTCTCTTACATCTGCAAGCAGAGTCTGAACATCAGACAGGATGGCATTGTCTCCCTCAATCCGTGCAATGGCTACTGCTATAGGTTTCAGGAGTTTCAGGCTGTTTACCACTCTCTCCCAAAATACATAATCCAGGAGGATCCTATTGATAGGGCTGTCCATATCGGCAGACTGTGATATGGCCATTTCTTGGAGAGACTCCTTCCCCTCAGGAGACTGTCAAACACGATGACAACACCACCCCAACGGGTGTTGCTGGGTAGCTTCAATGTGGTGCTCTTATTCTTCTCACTTTGCTTGGTGAGGTAGATTGCTGCTATAACTTGATGACCCTTCACATACCTAACCATTAACTTGGCTCTCTTGTAGATTGTATCCATTGTTTTCAGTGCCATGATGTCCTTGAGGAGTGTGATGTGAAGGTAGGACTCCTCCACTTTAGACCAAGCAGCCTTCTTGTTCGCAGCATTGTCTGTCACCACTGCAAATACCTTCTGTGGTCCCAGGTCATTGATGACTGCCTTCAGCTCATCTGCAATGTAGAGACCGGTGTGTCTGTTGTCCCTTGTGTCTGTGCTCTTGTAGAATGCTGGTTGAGGGGTGGAGATGGTGTAGTTAATTATTCCTTGCCCACAAACATTTGACCACCCATCAGAGATGATCGCAATACAGTCTGCTTTCTCTATGATTTCCTTGACCTTCACTTGAACTCTGTTGAACTCTGCATCCAGCAAATGAGTAGATAAATCATGTCTGGTTGGAGGGGTGTATGCTGGGTGAAGAACATTCAGAAATATCTTCCAATACACATTGCCTGTGAGCATCAGAGGTGAACCAGTTGCATACACAGTTCGAGCAAGACATTCATCAGCATTTCTCTGTCTATGTTCCTCCATTGAGTCAAAAAACTTCTGATTCCAGGAGGACCATGAGCTGTTGCTATTGATAAGGTGTCTGATTCATAATTTTCACCTCGAATAGAAGTAGAGGGACCTTTGTCAGAGGTTGCTTGTTGTAACCGCTGAGGAAACTTTATGCACTTGGCCAGATTATTCTGCATTTTTGTTGCATTCTTCACATATGATTTGGCACAGTATTTGCAAATGTACACAGCTTTTCCTTCTATATTAGCTGCAGTGAAATGCCTCCACATTTTCCTGTAAAGATTTTTTAAAAATGAGTCAAAAAAACAACAAACACAATTCCATGTACAGATGAATAGTTAAGCAGTTAGATTAAACAACTCCTTTGTAAGATAAATGTTTTAAAATTAAACATGTTTGGAAACAGCTAAAGCTAAAACCCATATGTTAACAATTTCTGCTAGTTAGTTTTTGCTACCAAGTTAGAAATGATTTACACACACTTTGCTGTAGACTACTATTTACTAGTTAGCAAAGAACCATGTTTGTCATATAAAATATATTCACCCCACCCAGTATTGTAATCAAAACTTACCAGAAAGCATGTAGTCCTTGGCTCAGACAGTGTAGTAGTGTGGGCTCAGTAGCGTCTCATTAGTGTGCAAGATCTTGAGAATCAGCTGTACATGTGATGGAAGAGTGCACTGCACATGTGATGGAAGAATGCACTGTGCATGCAGAGGGTTGCAATTCCATTGAATTGGGGACAGTTTAACCAAAATATGCCACAAGACCTAGAATTGCCTTGTGTATCCCACAAAAAAGGTTCACTGTTATAACCTAACTTTTTTGATACCTAAAAAAAAAAATCCACAAATTCCAGGGCTTAACTTCCCATGGAAAATTTCCGGAAAAATGCCAGATATTTACTGGAAAGTTTCCGACCCTTTGCAACCCTAATCCTGACTAGTATCCCAGACCCTGCCTCTGAAAAACATTCCCACAGCATGATGTTACCAACACCATGCTTCACCGTAGGGATGGTGCCAGGTTTCCTCCAGACGTGATGCTTGGCATTCAGGCCAAAGAGATACATCTTGGTTTCATCAGACCAGAGAGTCTTGTTTCTCATGGTCTGAGAGTCCTTTAGGTGCCTTTTTGCAAACTCCAAGCGAGCTGTCATGTTCCTTTTGCTGAGGATTCCAGCTTCCGTCTGGCCACTCTACCATGGGTTGAGTGCTGAAGAGATGGTTGTCCTTCTGGAAGTCTCTCCCATCTCCACAGAGGAACTGTGGAGCTCTGTCAGAGTGACCATCGGGTTCTTGGTCACCTCCCTGAGCAAGGCCCTTCTTCCACGATTGCTCAGTTTGGCTGGGCAGCCAGCTCTAGGAAGAGTCTTGGTGGTTCCAAACTACCATTTAAGAACCTTGTGTTAGCCTCAGCGTCTTGCTAGGAGACTATTTATCAGTTTGTTTTGGTTTCTTTATTTGCTGACCGAAGCGTCATTACTGTGTATAAGTAAAAAAATATATATATATAGTTCTAAGCCTAAGCATACACATTCAGTTACACATAAAATGCGATCTGTCAGTGCCTTTCCGTGTCGAACTTCTGGTGACATTGATTTTAACTTATTCTCAATGGCAGGGAAGATGTTGGTTTAGCATTTGACTTTGTGCTTTTCTGTTTCCGAGTTTGTGGTCATCACCGTGTGCCTCAAAGCTGGCCTGGAGACCTCGTCTTGGACTATGGTAGGCTCTCTCTTCTTACTACAATATCTTGTCTATCCATCATCTTTCTCATACCACACACACCTATAACAATTGAAAAAAAGGAAGATCTTAAAAGGTCCATAAGGATATGTTCCATCCATCTGTTCCTCTTCCTCCTTCAACTCTTTGCCACCATTCACATTACATATGCCTTATGCCAGAACTACTAGCAGAATAACTTAGTCATTGTGTAATTACTCTGTAATAAGATGGTAAGTACACTGTATTTACTATTGTAACCCTCACCCTCACCTCCCACACTTTATTTATATATGTAGACAAAAGGATGTAACATGCTCTGTCTCCTCCAGTTCAGTCACATTGCCATCTGGGGCAGCATCAGCCTGTGGGTGGTGTTCTTTGGTATCTATTTCTCTCTGTGGCCACTCATCTCTCTGGCTCCAGACATGTCTGGTGAGGTAAACACTCAACTTAAACTCCACCCTCCTTTAAACCCAGCAAAACATGTCTGATAACCTCTGCATTCACAGAACATTAGTAAGGGCTCCATTGGAAAATAAACAAACATTGTAGAAATGTTCACTGTTTTCTGGGTATGCACCCAGCAGTGATAAACCCTTCTATATGATCACATCATTCATAACTCAACGTAATGAACAGTATCTCCTATCTCATTGCTGTTACTGACTGTGGTTGGTGGGAAGGTTTCAATGTGTCTACTCCGTAACCCAACAGTGTGTTTTTGAACGTAGGGCCAGAGTATAAGGGCACAAGGCGAGACCCATATGCAGACACAGGAGGCAGATGGTTGAGCTCTGATATTTATTATAACACAAGGGGTAGGCAAAAGGAAGGTCGGGTACAGGCAAGAGTTCATTAACCAGCTCTATCTGCCCCTCTCCATCACTCTTGCTCTTTGTTTTGATCTCTATTGATCTCGCTCTCGCTTGATCTCTCACTTACTCTTGCTCACTTTCTCTTTGCCCTCTCCTCTTTCTTTCCCGTCTTCTCTCTCTCTCCCTCCCTCTCTCCCTCCCTCTCTCTTTCTTTCTTTCTCTCTCTCTCTATCTCTCTCTCTCTCTCTCTCTCTCTCTCTCTCTCTCTCTTTTTGCTTGGAGTGCCTGAGGACCATGATGATATAGACATCACTACACCACTTCTTGTTGTACAGTTTCTGCACACACTGACTCCACAGTTCACCTCCTCCAAGAAGAGAGGTTGAGAAATGGCCGACTTGATAGTATTCAAAATAAAATGTTTTTCCAGGAGGTTGATTATGTGAAGTGACTTCTCCGTCTCCTTGGGCTCTGGTCAAAAGTAGTTCACTATGTAGGGAATATGGTGTCATTTGGGATGCACAACTTCACTCCCTTCCTCTTTACTCACATGTTGTTTTGGATGGAGTTATTTATATTCAAGTGCACCTGTAGAGGCTCCAACCCAGGCTGCTCATCAGGACTCACTTGCTTTGAAGCACAAGAATGCCCCTTCAGAATGGCACTGAGAAGCCAGCTCCACCTACTGTATCGCTAGATAACCCAACCTCTCTCCACTCACATGCCAGCTCAGTACAGCCAAGACCACGCTAGGACCCATAGAACAGAGACTATCTGTAGTGTGTGTGTTTTGAGTGTGTGTTTTGAGTCTATATGTGTGGGTGCGCGCCAGTGCGATGTGTATTCATGCGTGCGAGTTTATCTACGCTTACTTGTGTGAGTGTGCTGTCACCAGTGCCCCTGCGATTGAAGTAGCAGGGCCGCAGATGACAGTTCTCCTCGCTATTTCTCCGCTCTGCCATATCTTTCCAAAACCACCAGGGACCCCTAGAAACTCCAGGGGGTGGATTGAAACATCAGGCTCCCAGCTCCCCATGGTTTTATAGAAACCCTACAAGGTTCCTCACTATTAAACCTGTGAAAGACTATATGATAGAATTAGAGAGGCACTTCAGCATTGCTGTTGAGATGACTTTGTACCCCTACACTGTTTTCCCTGTCTCGGTGTTTTCGGAATACTTAAGGGCCGCCGCGCATGTGTCGTAAGTTCGCCCCCTCTGTGATTAAAACCACACACACACGGATCCATTAGGAGCCCAGAACCAATGATTTATGGAAGACTAAAGCGGCTGTGGAAGGCACAGGCTAATCCATGGTGTGAGACTTTGCATTGTGTGTCTGTTATTTGAATGAGTTTAAGCGTTATAATTCAAATGGATATGGGCATACTTGTCGTGATCTAATACATGTCAAACTGACACTTTTGTCTGTCGGCTAATTTATCTCTCGCACCATTTTAATAATTATTGAGTTGCGTTGTAAATCACTATTGTACAGTTGCACCTGGTTGACTTCTGTTGTGCTATACCTGTTTTTGTTGGCATTCTTTCCCTCAGTTTTTTTTCGGGATATCTCAGGGCTATTGTGAGGCGACACACAGAGCGTAAAAAGATGGACCCAACTGAGCAAGTCTAGTTTTTGTTTTCCATAGTAAAAGCTTAGTGGGGTGGGGGTGGGGGTGTTAAGGGATTGTGAACTCGTCATTTGCTTTTGCGTTGCAATGACGTCGTGGGGAATTTGTAGAGTTGTGGGCCGCATCCGATCAAGGCTCCTCTCACACACTCGTGCTCTCTTTCTTTCTCCTTCTCTTGCTTTTACTCACTTTTTCTCTCTTTCTCTCTGTATTTCTTGATCCCACTCTCTCTTTTTCTCTTTCTCCCCCCTCTCTCTCTCTCTTTCTCCATCCAGGGCATTAGGCCTCCATCTCTTTTCTCTCCCATTAAATCCTCAGGGACTGGCTTTTTCTTTCTGCGGCTATGTTTACAGCCTATCCAACAACACACTAACCCTAAGGATTTTGTTTGGGGAGGTAGCATGGAGCTGGTCATGAGGGATTGGGGGTCATGTTTGGCCACAAACAAACACATCCAGCCTCAATTTGCAGTAGGATACACCTCTGAACCCTCAAATCACCCAATAGCCCTTCCCCTAGCTCCTTAGCGCCATAGCAGAACGGTCTACCCCTCTGTTCTAACTTCCATCCAAATTGTACAGTATGGTCCGGTAGAGCCAGTAGAATTTAGCCAAAGGGACATGGATGGAGGTAGACCAAATCACTCACTGGGACTGGATTTTACTTAAATAACCCTAATTTCATCGGGCCCAATAAAAAAGAGACGCACAAAGAGAGACTGCGCCCAGGCTCCTAGTGTCTGAATATTAGCATCCAGAGGCTTTGGCTTTGGCAACAACCAGGCTCATACAGAGAAAAGGGCAGAGACTCAAATTTGACACCCTTACAGATATGACAGAAAGAGACATGGTAAGAGTGAGGTGTGTGTGCGTGTGCGGTGCACGTGTGTGGAAAGTTGACTTTTCTCTATCTATGCTTTCTAAAGTCAAAAGGTCTAGGAACAGGGTGAAAGCCTTGATTGTCCACCCTTCATATTTACCATCACAATGGCAGGCATTACCCTCCTGGAGTCACACTAGCACTGTGGCCTGTCAGGCATAGTCAGCCAACTGCTGCTGCTGTGAGACCCCCTGATCAATGCATCCAGGCATAGTAATCACACTCCTCTACTCTGAGCCGATTGGATCAGTCTGTTCCTTTACCATCGCATGAAGGATGGCTTTGAAAAATCTATTTTCTTAGACTAAGACACAGTTTCAAGAATGTCAAATATGACAAAAGACTGCATTGGCGTGTCCATATCATATTCAGAGTGAAACAACAGTCTTATTTGTATATATAAGTAAATTCCAAGTTTGTACAGCAAACAAATTATGAGACTTACACCTCTATACGATGTACAAAACTGAGCTCTGCAACAGCAACAAAAGCTTACTCGTCTGCTCCAAACAAGATCTTAAGCTGTGTTGAGTGGCAGACTGAATGCTCTTTCACCTATGGCTATGAACGTTTCTAACTGGTTAGTGATAGACTGTGTGTGTATGCATGTGTTTGAGTGTGTGTGTCTGCATCTTTGTGTGTCTGTGTCTGTGTCTCCAGTGGCTGTGAGAGGTTGACAGCCTGTCAAAACACTGCGGACACCACTGTCTGCCTGCCCAGATGAGTTTATTAGTTTGTCCTAAAAATACACTCACACCCCCCTGCACTTCTAAAACTGTTTGAATGGTGTCTGTGAGTATAACAGAACTCATTTGGCAGGCCAAAACCTGAGAAGATTCCAAACAGGAAGCGCTCTCTCTGACCATTTCTTGGCCTTCTACACTCTCTTTATTGAAAACAAAGGATCTCTGCTGTAACGTGACACTTCCTACGGCTCCCATAGGCTCTCAGAAGGCACCAGAACGTTGAATGATGACTTTACAACGATATTCTAGTTTCTGGGCAGTAGTAATAACCTAATTAAATCGGGTAAATTTTTTATCCGGATGTGAAAATACTGCCCCCTACCCTAGAGAGGTTAATGATAACCAGCAACAAAACAAGAAAGAGAAACCAATGAAACGTACAGCCTTGTAGGGCTCAATAGCAACAAAACAAAAAACAAGATCCCACAAACAACAGGTGGGAAAAGGCTGCCTAAATATGATCCCCAAGCTGAGACAACAATAGACAGCTGCCTCTGATTGGGAACCATACCAGGCCAACATAGAAATACAAAACACTTGAGTACCCACCCTAGTCACACCCTGACCTAACCAAAATAGAGAATAAAAAGTCTCTCTAAGATCAGGGAGTGACAGTTAGGACATCTACTTTGTGCATGACACAAGTACCTTTTCCAACAATTGTTTACAGTGTCACATCCTGACCAGCAGAGGGAGTAATTGTATTAGTTTTGGTCAGGATGTGGCAGAGGGGTTTGTGTTTTGTATGTTTTCTACGTTCTGTCTAGTTTAGTTTTTCTATGTTTAGTTTTGGGTGTTGGACTCTCAATTGGAGGCAAGTGTTGCTAGTTGCCTCTGATTGAGAGTCCTATATATAGGTGTGTGTTTGGTTTGGGTTTGTGGGTAGTTGTTTTTGCACTGCATTTGGTTAGCCTGCAAAACTGTTCCTGTCGTCGTGAGTATTGTTTATTGTTTTTCCCTGTGGATGCTTTGCGTGTTTTTATAAAAAAAAATATGACTATCCACATTCCCGCTGCGCCTTGGTCTTCTCTCCACTATGACACATGTTACATACAGTCAGATTATTTCACTTATAATTCACTGTATCAAAATTCCAGTTTGCATACACTAAGTTGACTGTGCCTTTTAAACAGCTTGGAAAATTCCAGAAAATTATTCAATGGCTTTAGAAGCTTCTGATAGACTAATTGACATCATTTGAGTCAATTGGAGGTGTACCTGTGGATGTATTTCAAGGCCTAGCTTCAAACTCAGTGCATTTTTGCTTGACATCATGGGAAAATCAAACAAAATCAGCCAAGACCTCAGAAAAAAATGTGTAGACCTTCACAAGTCTAGTTCATCCTTGGGAGCAATCTCCAAATGCCTGAAGGTACCACGCAAGTATAAACGCCATGGGACCACACAGCCGTCATACCACTCAGGAAGGAGACATGTTCTGTCTCCTAGAGATGAACGTACTTTGGTGCAAAAAGTGCAAATCAATCCCAGAACAACAGCAAAGGACCTTGTGAAGATGCTGGAGGAAACAGGTACAAAATAATCTATATCCACAGTAAAATGAGTCCTATATCGACATAACCTGAAAGGCCGCTCAGCAAGGAAGAAGCCACTGCTCCAAAACCGTAATAAAAAAAGCCAGACTACGGTTTGCAACTGCACATGGGGACAAAGATCATACATTTTGGAGAAATATCCTCTGGTCTGATGAAACAAAAATAGAATTGTTTGGCCATAATGACCATCATTATGTTTGGAGGAAAAAGTGGGAGGCTTGCAAGCCAAAGAACACCATCCCAACCGTGAAGCACGGAGGTGGCAGCATCATGTTGTGCGGGTTGCTTTGCTGCAAGAAGGACTGGTGCACTTCACAAAATAGATGGCATCATGAGGCAGGAAAATTCTGATCCTAACTGACCTAAGACAGGGAATTTCTACTCGGATTAAATGTCAGGAATTGTGAGGAGCTGAGTTTAAATGTATTTGGCTAAGATGAATGTAAACTTCCGACTTCAACTGTACACTGAGTATACCAAACATTAGGAACATCTTCCTAATACTGAGTTGCACCCCAATTCGTCGGGCATGTGCTCTACAAGGTGTTGAAGTGTTCGGCAGGGATGCTGGCGCATGTTGACTCCATTGCTTCCCACAGTTGTTTCGAATTGGCTGGATGTCCTTTGGGTGGTGGACCATTCTTGATACACAGAGGAAACTGTTGAGCATGAAAAACCTGCAAGATCTGCAGTTCTTGACACAAACCGGTGCGCCTGGCACCTACTACCATACCCTGTTCAAAGGCACTTAAATATTTTTTCTTGCCCATTCACCCTCCGAATGGCACATACACAATCCATGTTTCAATTGTCTCAAGGCTTAAAAATCCTTCTTTAACCTGTCTTCTCCCCTTCATCTACACTGATTGAAGTGGATTTAACCAGTTACATCAATAAGGTATCATAGCTTTCAACTGGTCAGTCTATGACAGGGAAAGAGCAATGTTTTGTATACTCAGTGTAGAAAAACATTTATAATATTAAGTTACATACACAAGCAATTTATATTTATGAGGATTTATAGGATATCTATGGTGTAACATTTATAGTGTTTGATTCATAACAATTTCTGAAGTTTGTAATATTTATAGTTATTTGATTTATAGCAAGAGATACTGACCGATTCAAATTATAGATAAGTGTGTACAACTCAGACTTAAATCATTAATTGAATTAAGTATAGGGATCTCAATCTTAATCAGCCTCATAGTCCTGGGAAAGCCAAAGGAATTCAACTCACAGCAGATACAATTTGTTACAGACAACTGGCAAATTAAGCTAATAGGGTTTTTACATACAGTTCCTTTCGTAAAGTATTCAGACCCAGCCTTATTCTAAAATGTATTACATTTTTTTAAAATCTCAGCAATCTACACACAATACCCCATAATGACAAAGTGAAAACAGGTTTTTAGAAATGTTTGCTAATTTATATATATTTTCTAAACAGAAATACCTTATTTACTTAAAGGGATAGCCCACTTTTTTAAAATGTTCACCTAAATGACATACCCAAATCTAACTGCCTGTAGCTCAGGCCCTGTAGCAAGGATATGCATATTCTTGGTACCATTTGAAATGAAACACTTTGAAGTTTGTGGAAATGTGAATTGAATGTAGGAGAATATAACACAATAGATCTAGTAGAAGAAAATACAAAGAAAAAAACAACCAGTCTTTTTCTACCACCATCTTTGAAATGCAAGAGAAAGGTCATAATTCTAAATGCAAGAGAAAGGTCATAATTCTATAATTCTCATCACTCTGGTTGTAATTCCAATAGTGTCCACAAGATGGGAGCAGTGTATGTGCAAAGTTTCAGATGGATAACTTGAGGTATGAGTGAACAACAAGACTTTTAGTGTGAGGTCCCCAGGTACATTTTGGCAAATCGTGAAGGAGACATACGCATTCATATTCCATTTTTCTACAAGAATATTGTCAAATCTGTATACTTGGACTTTGATTAAGCTTTCCAAGTATTTGTAGCCATATTATAAGTTCAACATTTGCGAAACAATATGTTTTCATAACTTCATAACTCTGAATATCCTTATAATTTTTGTCCAAAATGAAAAGGCATGCTGTCGTACAAGGTTAGTAGCTCCATTTTACGACAGACATGAATTTGATTTGACTTGTTGAAACAATGTTAAGGGTGAGATTTTCACAGATTCCTTTCTTTGCAAATTGAACGAGTGGAAATACAAAATCGATCGTGCATGCTATATGGACCTTTTTAGGATATGAAAAATAATTGTATCTAACAAAACGACACGTAATGTTATATATGGAACCCTTTGGATGATAAATCAGAGCAGGATTTCAGAATGTAAGTACACATTTTACCTTCAGAGGTGAATTTATCAAACCTATCGCATTGAAAAAAGTGATTTGTTGTTAGGAGCTCTCCTCAAACAATAGCATGGCATTTTTTCACAGTAATAGCTACTGTAAATTGGACAGTGCAGTTATATTAGCAAGAATTTAAGCTTTCAGCCGATATAAGACATGTTTCCCGACATTTGTTGTTTCTTTACAATCTGCGATCTTGACATAACGCACTGCATGATTTACAACTGTCCAGTTGACAGAACGCCGATCCTTAATTAAGTATTCAGACCCTTTGCTATGAGACTCAAAATTGAGCTCAGGTGCATCCTGTTTCCATTGATCATCCTTGAGATGTTTCTACAACTTGATTGAACTCTTTGGCCTGAATGTCAAGCGTCAAGTCTGGAGGAAACCTGGCACCATCCCTACGATGAAGCATAGTGGTGGCAGCTTCATGCTGTGGGCTTGTTTTTCAGCGGCAGGGACTGGGAGACTAGTAAGGATTGAGGCAAAGATGAACAGAGCAAAGTACAAAGAGATCCTCAATGAAAACCGGTACCCGATAAAACATATCAGGAGAGACCTGAAAATAGCTGTGCAGCAACGCTACCCATCCAACCTGACAGAGCTTGAGAGGATCTGCAAAGAAAAATGGGAGAAACTCCCCAAATACAGGTGTGCCAAGCTTGTAGCGTCATACCCAAGAAAACTCGAGGCTGTAATCGCTGCCAAAGGTGCTTCAACAAAGTACTTAGTAAAGGTCCTGAATACTTATGTAAACGTGATATTTCATTTTTAAGTTTTTTTCGTATTAGCAAACATTTCTAAAAACCTGTTTTTGCTTTGTCAATATGGCATATTGTGTGTACAGTCGTGGCCAAAAGTTTTGAGAAAGGCACAAATATTAATTTTCACAAAGTCTGCTGCCTCAGTTTGTATGATGGCAATTTGCATATACTCCAGAATGTTATGAAGAGTGATCAGATGAATTGCAATTAATTTTAAAATCCCTCTTTGCCATGCAAATGAACTGAATCCCCCCAAAAATGTCCACTGCATTTCAGCCCTGCCACAAAAGGACCAGCTGACATCATGTCAGTGATTCTCTCATTAACACAGGTGTGAGTGTTGACGAGGACAAGGCTGGAGATTTACATTTACATTTACATTTAAGTCATTTAGCAGACGCTCTTATCCAGAGCGACTTACAGATTGGAGCATTCACCTTAAGATATCCAGTGGAACAACCACTTTACAATAGTGCATCTAAATCTTTTGGGGGGGGGGGGGTTAGAAGGATTACTTTATCCTATCCCAGGTATTCCTTAAAGAGGTGGGGTTTCAGGTGTCTCAGGAAGGTGGTGATTGACTCCGCTGTCCTGGCGTCGTGAGGGAGCTTGTTCCACCATTGGGGTGCCAGAGCAGCGAACAGTTTTGACTGGGCTGAGCGGGAACTGTGCTTCCTCAGAGGTAGGGAGGCGAGCAGGCCAGAGGTGGATGAACGCAGTGCCCTTGTTTGGGTGTAGGGCCTGATCAGAGCCTGAAGGTACGGAGGTGCCGTTCCCCTCACAGCTCCGTAGGCAAGCACCATGGTCTTGTAGCGGATGCGAGCTTCAACTGGAAGCCAGTGGAGAGAACGGAGGAGCGGGGTGACGTGAGAGAACTTGGGAAGGTTGAACACCAGACGGGCTGCGGCGTTCTGGATGAGTTGTAGGGGTTTAATGGCACAGGCAGGGAGCCCAGCCAACAGCGAGTTGCAGTAATCCAGACGGGAGATGACAAGTGCCTGGATTAGGACCTGCGCCGCTTCCTGTGTGAGGCAGGGTTGTACTCTGCGAATGTTGTAGAGCATGAACCTACAGGATCGGGTCACCGCCTTGATGTTAGTGGAGAACGACAGGGTGTTGTCCAGGGTCACGCCAAGGTTCTTAGCACTCTGGGAGGAGGACACAAGGGAGTTGTCAACCGTGATGGTGAGATCATAGAACGGGCAGTCCTTCCCCGGGAGGAGGAGCAGCTCCGTCTTGCCGAGGTTCAGCTTGAGGTGGTGAGCCGTCATCCACACTGATATGTCTGCCAGACATGCAGAGATGCGATTCGCCACCTGGTTATCAGAAGGGGGAAAGGAGAAGATTAATTGTGTGTCGTCTGCGTAGCAATGATAGGAGAGACCATGTGAGGATATGACCGAGCCAAGTGACTTGGTGTATAGTGAGAATAGGAGAGGGCCTAGAACAGAGCCCTGGGGGACACCAGTGGTGAGAGCACGTGGTGCGGAGACAGATTCTCGCCACGTCACCTGGTAGGAGCGACCTGTCAGGTAGGACGCAATCCAAGCGTGGGCCGCGCCGGAGATGCCCAGCTCAGAGAGGGTGGAGAGGAGGATCTGATGGTTCACGGTATCAAAGGCAGCAGATAGGTCTAGAAGGATGAGAGCAGAGGAGAGAGAGTTAGCTTTAGCAGTGCGGAGAGCCTCCGTGACACAGAGAAGAGCAGTCTCAGTTGAATGCCCAGTCTTGAAACCTGACTGATTAGGATCAAGAAGGTCATTCTGAGAGAGATAGCAGGAGAGCTGGCCAAGGACGGCACGTTCAAGAGTTTTGGAGAGAAAAGAAAGAAGGGATACTGGTCTGTAGTTGTTGATATCGGAGGGATCGAGTGTAGGTTTTTTCAGAAGGGGTGCAACTCTCGCTCTCTTGAAGAAGGGACGTAGCCAGCGGTCAAGGATGAGTTGATGAGCGAGGTGAGGTAGGGGAGAAGGTCTCCGGAAATGGTCTGGAGAAAAGAGGAGGGGATAGGGTCAAGTGGGCAGGTTGTTGGGCGGCCGGCCGTCACGAGACGCGAGATTTCATCTGGAGAGAGAGGGGAGAAAGAGGTCAAAGCACAGGGTAGGGCAGTGTGAGCAGGACCAGCGGTGTCGTTTGGCTTAGCAAACGAGGATCGGATGTCATCAGCCTTCTTTTCAAAATGGTTGACGAAGTCATCCGCAGAGAGAGAGGAGGGGGGGGGAGGGGGAGGAGGATTCAGGAGGGAGGAGAAGGTAGCAAAGAGCTTCCTAGGGTTAGAGGCAGATGCTTGGAATTTAGAGTGGTAGAAAGTGGCTTTAGCAGCAGAGACAGAAGAGGAAAATGTAGAGAGGAGGGCGTGAAAGGATGCCAGGTCCGCAGGGAGGCGAGTTTTCCTCCATTTCCGCTCGGCTGCCCGGAGCCCTGTTCTGTGAGCTCGCAGTGAGTCGTCGAGCCACGGCGTAGGAGTGGAGGACCGAGCCGGCCTGGAGGATAGGGGACAGAGAAAATCGAAGGATGCAGAAAGGGAGGAGAGGAGGGTTGAGGAGGCAGAATCAGGAGATAGGTTGGAGAAGGTTTGAGCAGAGGGAAGAGATGATAGGATGGAAGAGGAGAGAGTAGCAGGAGAGAGAGAGCGAAGGTTGGGACGGCGCAATACCATCCGAGTAGGGGCAGAGTGAGAAGTGTTGGATGAGAGCGAGAGGGAAAAGGATACAAGGTAGTGGTCGGAGACTTGGAGGGGAGTTGCAATGAGATTAGTGGAAGAACAGCATCTAGTAAAGATGAGGTCAAGCGTATTGCCTGCCTTGTGAGTAGGGGGGGAAGGTGAGAGGGTGAGGTCAAAGGAGGAGAGGAGTGGAAAGAAGGAGGCAGAGAGGAATGAGTCAAAGGTAGACGTGGGGAGGTTAAAGTCACCCAGAACTGTGAGAGGTGAGCCATCCTCAGGGAAGGAACTTATCAAGGCATCAAGCTCATTGATGAACTCTCCAAGGGAACCTGGAGGGCGATAAATGATAAGGATGTTAAGCTTGAAAGGGCTGGTAACTGTGACAGCATGGAATTCAAATGAGGAGATAGACAGATGGGTCAGGGGAGAAAGAGAGAATGTCCACTTGGGAGAGATGAGGATTCCAGTGCCACCACCCCGCTGGCTCGATGCTCTAGGGGTATGCGAGAACACATAGGCAGACGAGGAGAGAGCAGTAGGAGTAGCAGTGTTATCTGTGGTAATCCATGTTTCCGTCAGCGCCAGGAAGTCTAGGGACTGGAGGGTAGCATAGGCTGAGATGAACTCAGCCTTGTTGGCCGCAGACCGGCAGTTCCAGAGGCTGCCGGAGACCTGGAACTCCACGTGGGTCGTGCGCGCTGGGACCACCAGGTTAGAGTGGCAGCGGCCACGCAGTGTGAAGCGTTTGTATGGCCTGTGCAGAGGGGAGAGAACAGGGATAGCCAGACACATAGTTGACAAGCTACAGAAGAGGCTACGCTAATGCAAAGGAGATTGGAATGACAAGTGGACTACACGTCTCGAATGTTCAGAAAGTTAAGCTTACGTTGCGAAAATCTTATTGACTAAAATGACGAAAATGCTAGCTAACTAACACAACACTACACTAATCAAGTCGTTCCGTTGTAATGTAATAGTTTCTACAGTGCTGCTAGTCGGTAGAGGTTGGCTATTATACAAAAGCAACTTTGTAGCTAGCTAACATAACATAACACTAATCAAGACGTTCCTTTGTAATGTATTTAGTTTCTACAATGCTGCTCGTCGGTAATAGTTGGCTGGGTATGGAACAATGGCGTCGCGGGGGACGGAAATAGCTGGCTAGCTAACCTAGCTAGCCTCGATAATTACTAAACTACACAATTATCAAGCTATGACAAAGACAGCTATGTAGCTAGCTAGCTAACACTGCACTAGTCAAATCGTTCCGTTGTAATGTAATAGTTTCTACAGTGCTGCTAGTCGGTAGAGGTTGGCTATTATACAAGAGCAACTTTGTAGCTAGCTAACATAACATAACACTAATCAAGACGTTCCTTTGTAACGTATTTAGTTTCTACAATGCTGCTCGTCGGTAATAGTTGGCTGGGTATGGAACAATGGCGTCGCGGGGGACGGAAATAGCTGGCTAGCTAACTTAGCTATTACTAAACTACACAATTATCAAGCTATGACAAAGACAGCTATGTAGCTAGCTAGCTAACACTGCACTAGTCAAATCGTTCCGTTGTAATGTATTAGTATCTACAGCGCTGCTAGTCGGTAACGGTTGGCTAGCTAGCAGTGTTGACTAGCTAGCAGCTAGCAGCCAGCAGTGTTGACTACGTTAGGAGGACGAAAAAAAAATATAAAAATAAATTTAAAAAAATAGCTGGCCTCGATAATTACTCTAATTACTCTAAACTACACAATTATCTTTGATAGCTAAGAAAAAATTGTTCAGATCAAACAAACCAAACCGTTGTAATGTAAAGTGTAATATTACCTGTGGAGCGAAGCGAAGTGCGACTGTTCGACTGTTCGCTCCGGACCGGAGGTAACAATGATCACTCTGTCATGCTGATTGAGTTTGAATAACAGACTGGAAGCTTCAAAGGGAGGGTGGTGCTTGGAATGATTGTTCTTCCTCTGTCAACCGTGGTTACCTGCAAGGAAACACGTGCCATCATCATTTCTTTGCACGAAAAGGGCTTCACAGGCAAGGATAGTGCTGCCAGTAAGATTGCATCTAAATCAACCATTTATCGGATCATCAAGAACTTCAAGGAGAGCGGTTCAATTGTTGTGAAGAAGGCTTCAAGGCGCCCAAGAAAGTCCAGCAAGCGCCAGGACCGTCTCCTAAAGTTGATTCAGCTGCGGGATCGGGGCACCACCAGTACAGAGCTTGCTCAGGAATGGCAGCAGGCAGGTGTGAGTGCATCTGCCCGCACAGTGAAGCGAAGACTTTTGGAGGATGGCCTGGTGTCAAGAAGGGCAGCACAGAAGCCTCTTCTCTCCAGGAAAAACATCAGGGACAGACTGATATTCTGCAAAAGGTACAGGGATTGGACTGCTGAGGACTGGGGTAAAGTCATTTTCTCTGATGAATCCCCTTTCCGATTGTTTGGGGCATCCGGAAAAGAGCTTGTCCGGAGAAGACAAGGTGAGCGCTACCATCAGTCCTATGTCATGCCAACAGTAAAGCATCCTGAGACCATTCATGTGTAGGGTTGCTTCTCAGCCAAGGGAGTGGGCTCACTCACAATTTTGCCTAAGAACACAGCCATGAATAAAGAATGGTACCAATACATCCTCCGAGAGCAACTTCTCCCAACCATCCAGGAACAGTTTGGTGACGAACCATGCCTTTTCCAGCATGATGGAGCACCTTGCAATAAGGCAAAAGTGATAACTAAGTGGCTCGTGGAACAAAAGATTGATATTTTGGGTCCATGTCCAGGAAACTCCCCAGACCTAAATCCCATTGAGAACTTGTGGTCAATCCTCAAGAGGCGGGTAGACAAACAAAACCCCACAAATTCTGACAAACTCCAATCATTGATCATGCAAGAATGGGCTGCCATCAGTCAGGATGTGGCCCAGAAGTTAATTGACAGCATGCCAGGGCAGATTGCAGAGGTTTTGAAAAAGAATGGTCAACACTGCAAATATTGACTCTTTGCATCAACTTCATGTAATTGTCAATAAAAGCCTTTGACACTTATGAAATGCTTGTAATTATACTTCAGTATTCCATAGTAACATCTACCAAAAATATCTAAAGACACTGAAGCAGCAAACTTTGTGAAAATTAATATTTGTGTCATTCTCAAAACTTTTGGCCACGACTGTAGATTGATAAGGGGAAAAAAACAATTTAATCTATTTTGGAATAGGCTGTAACCTAACAAAATGTTTAAAAAGCTCTGAATACTTTACGATGGTACTGTACTTGGCATCTACTGTACTGCCTCTGTATATAGCCGTATGCAGAATTTATTCAGATTCCATGTAAACTTTTGAGAAAAGCCTCATGGACTGATTTGGGATGTTGGGTACATAGACATATTTTTATTTATTTATTTTATTTATTTCACCTTTATTTAAACCAGGTAGGCAAGTTGAGAACAAGTTCTCATTTACAATTGTGACCTGGCCATGATAAAGCAAGCAGTTTGACACATACAACAACACAGAGTTACACATGGAGTATAGCAAACATACAGTCAATAATATAGTAGAAAAATAAGTCTATATACAAAGTGAGCAAATGAGGTGAGATAATGGAGGTAAAGGCAAAAAAGGCCATGGTGGCGAAGTAAATACAATATAGCAAGTAAAACACTGGAATGGTAGATTTGCAGTGGAAGAAAGTGTAAAGTAGAAATATAAATAATGGGGTGCAAAGGAGCAAAATAAATAAATAAATACAGTAGGGGAAGAGGTAGTTGTTTGGGCTAAATTATAGATGGCTGTATAATAATATTCAATAGTGTTGTATTCAATTGTGGTTGTGAATGCCTGTTGGTGACGTCTGTTCCTTTTGACCAACAGTCTGAAGTAGGTGTACTTTAAGACCCTGGTGGATGAGGTACAGGAGCTGGAAGCCTTGTCCAAGGACCCCAGAGCCGTGGTGCACGGGAAGAGGTACTGTACCATCTCAGACACTTTTCTCACCTTCCTTCTTTTCCTAGGTGTGTCCCAAATGGCAACCCTTTCCCTATATAGTGCACTACTTTTGACCAGAGCGCTATTGGTCCTGTTCAAAAGTACTGAATTAAATAGGAAATATGGTGTTATTTAGGACTCATGCCATGTTTTATTCTTCACAATGCCTCATTACTCTAGGATATCTGAATTACTTTTCTTAATATCATACATTCCTGAATAATCTTAGTATTTCTTCTTACACAGCATGTACAACACATGATTTACAGTGTCATACAGTTTGTAACTTCTAAACGTATATAAGCTATACAGTGTATAGCTTATATTTGCTCCTTGAGGATTCACACATTTTTATCCTGGCTTCCCTATTGTTAGTATTTTGGCATAATTACTGTCTGCCTACTGTACACATACGGTACAGTTCACCCTTATATTGTCTGCTCTATGAATTCTACTCCAGGCCATTCATCCAGATTGTAACCCATGCTTTTTTGTTTAGGGGGAGATCAGCTTTAATATTGCAAATAAATTGTGGCTTCCATCAATGTAATTGTCTGCATCTCTTCCAATACTCCATATCTTTTTTTGCAAATGTATCTAAACGTCCTCTCACTGTCAACTGCGTTTATTTTCAGCAAACTTATCATATTTGTATGAACATAACAAAATTCAACAACTGAGACATAAACTGAACAAGTTCCAGACGTGTGACTAACAGAAATTGAATACCAGATTTGCCAGTTCTTGCTGTGAGATGTTACCCCACTCTTCCACCAAGGCACCTGCAAGTTCCCAGACATTTCTGGGGGGAATGGCCCTAGCCCCCACCCTCTGATCCAACAGGTCCCAGACGTGCTCAATGGGATTAAGATCCGGGCTCTTTGGTGGCCATGGCAGAACACTGACATTCCTGTCTCGCAGGAAATTACGCACTGATGAGCAGTATGGCTGGTGGCATTGTCATGCTGGAGGGTCATGTCAGGATGAGCCTGCAGGAAGGGTACCACATGAGGGAGGAGGATGTCTTCCCTGTAACGCACAGCTTTGAGATTGCCAGCAATGACAACAAGCTCAGTTGGATGATGCTGTGACACACCGCCCCAGACCATGACGGACCCTCCACCTCCAAATCGATCCTGCTCCAGAGTACAGGCCTCGGTGTAACACTCATTCCTTCAACAATAAACGCGAATCCGACCATCACCCCTGGTGAGATAAAACCGTGACTCGTCAGTGAAGAGCACTTTTTGCCAGTCCTGTCTGGTCCAGCGATGGTGGGTTTGTGCCCATAGGCGACATTGTTGCCGGTGATGTCTGGTGAGGACCTGCCTTACAACAGGCCTACAAGCTCAGTCCAGCCTCTCTCAGCCTATTGCTGATGGAGGGATTGTGCGTTCCTGGTGTAACTCGGGCAGTTGTCCCGCAGGTATGATGTTCGGATGTACCGATCCTGTGCAGGTGTTGTTACACGTGGTCTGCCACTGCGAGGACGATCAGCTGTCCGTCCTGTCTCCCTGTAGCGTTGTCTTAGGTGTCTCACAGTACGGACATTGCAATTTATTGCCCTGGCCACATCTAAGGCACATTCACGCAGATGAGCAGGGACCCTGGGAATCTTTCTTTTGGTGTTTTTCAGAGTCAGTAGAAAGGCCTCTTTAGTGTCCAAAGTTTTCATAACTGTGACCTTAATTGCCTACCGTCTGTAAGCTGTAAGTGTCTTAATGACCGTTCCACAGGTGCATGTTCATTTATTGTTTATGCCTCATTGAACAAGCATGGGAAACAGTGTTTAAACCCTTTACAATGAAGATCTGTGAAGTTATTTGGATTTTTACGAATTATCTTTGAAAGACAGTGTCCTGAAAAAAGGACGTTTCCTTTTATATATAAATATATATAAATATGTATACATACACTACCATTCAAAAGTTTGGAGTTACTTAGAAATGTCCTTGTTTTTGAAAGAAAAGCACTTTTTTTGTCCATTAAAATAACATCAAATTGAACAGAAATACAGTGTAGACTTTGTTAATGTTGTAAATGACTATTGTAGCTGGAAATTGTAGATTTTTAATGGAATATCTACATAGGAGTACAGAGGCCCATTATCAGCAACCATCACTCCTGTGTTCAAATGGCATGTTGTGTTAGCTAATCCAAGTTTATAATTTTAAAAGGCTAATTGATCATTAGAAAACCCTTTTGCAATTATGTTAGCACAGCTGACAACTGTGGTGCAGATTAAAGAAGCAATAAAACTGGCCTTGGATTTCTATTTGCCATATATTTTTTTGCTTGGAACATTATTCTTTCCCTCTGAAAGTGTGTGGCGAGAGGCTGTACTGTACTGTACTGTAGCACCTTCAGTATATTCAAGACATGCATCTTGAGCTGAGCTCCCGGAGATGGGGTAGTCCCAAATGGCACCCTATTCCCTATATTTTGCACTACTTTTGACCAGGGCTCTGGGTGCCATTTTGGACAAAGTAATGGGCTCGTATCAGTAAGCCGGGGCCGGACCCCATCGAGGCCCGTGGAGTTCATTAGCATGGATCAGATCAGTGTGAAATCTCCTGCCGGCTGAAAGTCTTCCCCCATTGGCCACAGTCCAGGGCCCAGCAGGCTAGGACCCTGGACCTGGAGCTGAAGACACATACACTCAGTTCCTTTCTCACATGCACACACAAGTATATAAACACACATACATACATGCATGCAAACCACACATGCCATCTCTCTCTCTTTCTCCCTCTCTCTCTTTTTCTCATTCACACACACACACACACACACACACACACACACACACACACACACACACACACACACACACACACACACACACACACACACACACACACACAACATTTTTTACTGAACTTCTGGGGACCTAACATTTATTTCCATTCAAAATCCTGTTTTCCCTAAACCTTACCTTAACCCTAACCCTAACCTTAAAATAGCCTTTGTCCTATGGGGGTGTGGGGAGAAGGGATCATTTCCCTTGTTTTACTATACTTGTGGGGACTTTGGGGGATTTCTGGTACCCACGAAGATGGTACTACAAGCACACACAAACAAACACAGAATCCTCCCCTTCCTCCTCTCCCTACATGGTCTCTCCTCAGCAGGAAGTGTAGTTGGCTGGTCTCTCTTCTCTGGTCCTGTGGAGTACTCGGCGTGAGAGGGCTTGATGTATGGGTGGTTAAGTCTAACTGAAGGGCTCTGTGTGGCGCTTACTCTCTCTCTCTCTCTCTCTCTCTCTCTCTCTCTCTCTCTCTCTCTCTCTCTCTCTCTTTCTCTCTCTCTCTGTCTCGTGTGTGAGTGTGTCTCTTTGCAGTCTGACAGAGAGGGCACAGCTCCTGAAGAACGTCTTCAAGAAGAGCACCGTGAGTCTGTACCGATCGGACTCCATGCAGCAGAACCTGCTACGTAAGTCACACACACTATTAATAACACACACCTTTAAACACACACACGCACATACCTCACACACTGACCTGAAGGCAAGCCCTCATGTTGTTTTCTTAGAGAGAGAGAGAGAGAGAGAGACACATTTTCTCTCAGCACTGGTCCAAAGACCCAAGACAGGCATTTTGTATTGAGTATAGTTCCTATGTGGATACATAACGCCATATTATGGGGATTCCATACATAGCTCAGAAGGGGACTCTGGCTGTGTCTTAAATGGCACCCTATTCCCTATGGGCCCTGGTCAAAAGTAGTGCACTGCATAGGGAAATGGGTGCCATTTGGGATGCAGCCTCAGCATTGGGGATGTGCTAATACTCCGCTGATCCCACCGCTCTTTAGAATTCGTATGCATGTTCCACATTAGCCAGATGCAGGAAATCCACATACATAATCCTGTCGTTAACCCCATTAAGTAACACAAAAGTGCCCCACTGTTCGTGTTCCTCCGCCTGTTAATACAACCCCCCTAACACTATGTGTGTCCCAAATAGCACCTTTTTCCTTTTATAGTGCAATACTTTTGAAAAGGGCCCATAGGGCTCTGGTCAAAAATAGTGCACTATATATGGAATAGGGTACTATTTGGGATGCACCCTAATGGACAGTCTCGTCCCATCTAGTACAAATTTAGTAGGTCTAGTAGTTTAGATAGAAGCTTTAAGGCAATACAGATGGAATGGGTTTAATTTGGTATGTTGGATTTTATTTATTTCTGTTCTTTTCGCTGGACGTTTTTGTCTCGTAGGTGGGGATGGGATCGGTCTTGTGACCCCTTTTATTTTTGCCTCCTTACCTGTAGAGAAACCATACCTCCGATCCCTATTAGAAACCCCACCTATGCCCTTTTCACAGTATCGCGCCAACCTGAAACACATTGTCCTTTACAGCAGGCTTTCAGAAACTATGATGGATGTGTAACCAGGCCATCTCGGTACAGCTTGGTTTGGTTAGGCTCAGCTCGGTTTGGCTCAATACTGTGAAAAGCCTTCTATGTACCCACCTCTCCTTCCCTGTGTGCTGTGCCCTGTGTGAGTGGTGGTTAGAGCGAAAACTATTCAATAAACGTGTGCGATATTATTCCCACAATGCACTCCTCTCACTGGGCCTTCTGAACTCATCTGCTGGCCTGCAGGTAGTGACCAAGTCATTTGAGACCTAAAGGTGAGCTAATGGGTCAAAGGTTAAGGTTGCGATAGGAACTCCCATAGTTGTAGTTAGTGGCTGTAGAGCTAAGTAAAGATGGTAGGTGTCAGGTAACATGACTGACCCTCCCTCACTTAGCACTGGTCAAGCTTCTTAGGGAGCATGTTGTTATTTTTCATTAATATTGTTTTCATTCAATTGAAACTTACGTTGATTCTTAGTTTATTTTGAAAGTCATTCTTTAATTTATTTTTATTCAGTTAAAATAATTTTTACGAGTTTTTGTTTTTTCTTTCTAATCATGGTTAGAATTTGAACGTGTCAGCCATTGTTTCTCACTCTGTTCATCTGTCCTGCTTGCAGATGGATACGCCTTCTCTCAAGATGAGAACGGAGTGGTCTCCCAGTCTGAGGTCATCCGGGCGTACGACACCACCAAACAGCAGACCAACGAGTGGTGAAACCACGCTGCTCTCGGCCAGGACAGCCTATCACGATTCACAGTCGTTTTCCGACAGCGATTTGAATCTGAGGGGGGCAGCCTCTGGATAACCCTAGCCTGAGCGTCTCGGGAATTTGGACATGACAGAGGGATGTCTTGTACATCAAAAATGGAAAATAACTGGAAACAAAAAAGCATTAAAAAAGTATTCACTTTTTGTAGTTGTGTGTCCAGCAGACATAAGCACTGTGCTTGCATTTTTAACAGTCTGTGGTCTGAAATTCCTTACTGTTCTTGTTCAGTTAAATGTGTTGAAGTATAACCATCTTAATGTCTCCTCCTTTCATATTAATAGAAAAAATGAGTATTGAGCCAAAACAATCTATCATTTTGTCAAAAACTGTCAACATTTTTAGGTACGTGTACTCCAATTGGTGACAGAATAATCCAGATTTGTTTTTGATAAAATATAAAAAATAAATGTAAATGCAGATTTAAAAAATATCCACCAAGCATATTAACAATGAACCACTTCAGAACAGATATTTTGTTGTTTTGTTGTTCTTTTGCTCTTTGAAAAAAAATGTATTTACTGTATAGTAAGGCCTTACATTTGTTCATGCCTTCAGCCATCCGTGTTTGTTTTCTTCAAAATGTATATTTTTTATTTAAGAAGTATGTAGTTATCGTGCCTAAACTGCATTGTATTTTTAATGATAGTCCTGCAACTTAGTCCAATTTCCAAAAATGTTGTACAGCAGTTTGATTGCTTTTAACAAGTAATTGCATTCCACACATTACTCAGCTGTAACAATCCCAATGGTGCCTAACTAGACTTTTTCCCTGATAGAATACGTAAGATATCCTAGCTAACTAGTTTAGAACAGTGCTCTACCCCTCGATTGGCAAGATGAGCTCACCCCCCGAATTGTACTCGTGTATACAATGTGGTAACAAGTGTGTCACATATAAAATCAAGGTTCCGAGTGTTTTGGGGGGGGTGGCTGTATGAGGATCCTGTTGAATTTCCGTATGTGGCAACTTTTCTTTCACAATCTTATATTCTCTTGGAATGGAGAGTTTATCCTTCGAACATAAGTGCCATTAGCTTAAGAGAGAGAGACACTTTGCCAGAAAACTCCACACAGTATCAAAACTACTTTGTCTCTATAGTTATTATGTGAATTTGTATTTTTATATTGGAGAGGTACGAATTTTGCATTGACCGGCTTTGTAATTAATTTTTGTCTTCTTTTTTTTGACAAACAATAGAATTCTAGAGTAATAGAATGATGAGAAATATCTTTCTTAAATGTCTTGTTGTTGTTATTAATATTGTTCTAATAGCTTCTTGGTTTATTTATTATTTGACTGTATGTTTGTTCTCTTCTCCCTATGGGAGATCAGTTTCCAGACTGTGTGTGTGTGTGTGTGTGTGTGTGTGTGTGTGTGTGTGTGTGTGTGTGTGTGTGTGTGTGTGTGTGTGTGTGTGTGTGTGTGTGTGTGTGTGTGTGTGTGTGTGTGTGTGTGTGTGTGTGTGTGTGTGTGTGTGTGTGTGTGTGATCTGTCGTCTGCATGTGCATCTTCTACTCTGGATAACTTCTATGTATGCATGTCTGTGTCCTTAATGTGAGACTGGGAGCCCTTGGAACCTCAGGTCTTATTTTGCATTATTTGAGTGTGTGTTTGAGGAGCTGTATGGGTGAGTGACTGACTGAATGACTGAGTGTGCAATACATGGTTGTCCATGTGTGTGTATGGTGCTGCTTGCTCCTCTTGTCTGTCTGCACGATTCCAGGTATAATGATGGTGTACTGTCTGCTGCTGCATGGCTCTCTGTGTGGCCAGACCTCAGCCGTGGTGGCCCTGGGCCCTGACGCTAAGTCTCTCGCTTGACAGGAGATGTTGAACAATGCACAATGTTACCTTTCCAATAGTGGATATTTTGGTATTATCTGGTTATTGTAATTTCTCTGGGTATACATGTTTGTAACTTTTTGTTTCTCTCGTGCAGTGTACCTCTTTTTTCCTGGTTTTAGTGAGGGTATCAGTAAAAAATGTATTTGTTATGCTATACTTTCGTGTTTCGATTGATTAGTTATGAACTGCTGTCATATTTTCAAAATGCTGAATGTGGTTCTTCTGATGTGAAATTGGTCATGGAAGGCTTGGACTGTTGCTTTTTCAAAAACTGTTGTCTATGATAGTTGTGGGCTGCATAAATGTAAAAAAGAAAACATTATTTCGTTTATTGTACTACTTTGATTCTCCCTCAAGTGTTGTTCACTACAGAAAAAAAATTCACTTTTCAATTTGTTTGATTATTGTTTATTTTTTACATCTTTCATTTAATGATTGTTCTGCATGTTGGGACTGCAAACTTAAGTGTTATGCCTTGGATGTCAATTAAGGTTGGGTTAAATGCAGAAGACACATTTCAGTTGAATACAATCAGTTGGACAACTGACTAGGTATCCCCCTTTACCTTTCCTTTCCCTGCCATGAAGGACTACTACTAAAATAAACTTTACAAACCAACCTTTGTCATCATCTCTGACCTATCGTCGTAGAAATTGAATATTCCACTATCACAGTATCTATGGCTGTATCTCAAATGGCACCCTATATATATATTTTTTTTGTATTTATTTTACCTTTAACTAGGCAAGTCAGTTAAGAACAAATTCTTATTTTCAATGACTGCCTAGGAACAGTGGGTTAAATGCCATGTTCTGGGGCAGAATGACAGATTTGTACCTCGTCAGCTCGGGGATTTGATCTTGCAACCTTTTGGTTACTAGTCCAACACTCCAACCACTAGGCTATGCTGCCGCCCCAGTATATAGTGTACTACTCTGGTCAAAAGTAGGGCACTATGTAGGGAATAAGGTGCCATCCCTCATTTCGGACTTTGTAACCGTCCAAAATGAGGGGAGGCAGCTAGTTGTTTTTCCCATAGAATCATATGCCTATGTGTGTGGTAGCAAACAGGACCTGCAGAGCAATGAGAACCTAAACAGCAAAAGGCAGGGGAGACAGAAAACATAGTTCCCTTCCATGCGTGACAAACAAACAAATGTCGTCATTATGGTGATGTTGTACTCCCTGGTGACTGGTGATCTGAGGTTTACTGTGGGGCCGTGTGGTAGAATATCCTTTTCGTTACAATTACAATAATTTGTCTCTGTTATTGACAAAGTATCCACCATCATAGCAGTATCACAAAACCAACCTAGATGGTTTCGCTTTAGTCGTTAGTTCATGAAATACATATTTTCCTGACTAGGCGTACCCTTGCTAGAGTATTCCTACAAGAGTCCTTGGATTACTGTCAATGTAACTTAAAAATAATTCAATCTGTGAGGTATTTTCGTGGCGTTCTAAATAGATTTAGAGCAGTATTATACAGGACCATCTAGAATACAGTATCTGAAAGACGATTACTTTTTCCTATGTTTTTAAAAAACAGAAGTGCCCAAGCATACCCAAATGTATAGAAAATCAATTGTGTTGACATCTGCGCAACTATAGCACAAATAGCTCCAAAGAGTAGTATACAAGTATGCATGTGCTACCAAAGGTTTCTATTGGAATGGCATGCTTGTCTGGGTAAACATTGTACATTTTGAGCCTTCCAAAAAAGAAAAAAGGACAGCAATACCCAAAGATTGTTGTGGCAGTCATCTCTGGGAATTGCTTTTTCCTTTGTTTGGAAGACTCAGAGTATAGCTCCAAACATTATCCACTGTATGATCTATTGTATCTAATCTGCCATAATAGGTCAGTGATTGCCAAGTTTATTTCACACTTAAATGACTAGGGTACAGAGAAGTCTTTGGAGTCCTGCTCATCCAACCCAAAACTCTTCCCTATTTCTGGGATCAGTTGTTTTTAACACTGTGGCCATGACAGGCTCATTGAGCATTGACAATGACTGATCTCATTGCCACATTCCTCATGTGAAGTCTGGCGCAAGATTGAGCGACAGGTAGCGAACGACTATGGCCTTAATGAACCATTTTAGTTGCCTATATATCTGAGGTTGGAGAAAGGGGGACTCCGCTATCTGTAAGCCAACATTTTGGCTTGTAGTTTCTGTATTTAAGGTTCAATGTGTCATTAATGTTTGTGAATATCTTTGCATCCCCTCACTTAAGTATAATAAGTAGTACATTAATAAACCAAATATGGAGGCTGCAGTTGGGCTAAAAGGTGAAACAAACTCAGGATTGTGACTTTAACAGCATAAAGGAAACAGTTGCAAGCCATTTTCAGAAGTTAGTAATATACAGTACAAAATCTATCCGTAAGTGAGCAATTAAGCAATTCTCAACCATTCAATCTTGGATTATTAAAGAGTAGGTTTAATTTTCAGAAATATTGACCAACTGTTGAGTGTTTTTATATTTTTGAAATGTACTTCTAGTTGTAGCATTGCATGACAAGTATTCACAATCATAGAATGAGTCATTAGAATACTAATTAGATACTGGTGTTGACTAATATTATCATTAAATAAAAACAAACTTATAGTTCAGCCAGTGAGCACTGTACACACAGTACATCCTTTGGCTTTGTTCACCCTACTGCACAACTTGGTGTCAGTCCTTCCCTCTTTTAGGGGCTTGCAATTGTCAAAATGCTAATTTGATTAAATGTCCAACAGCTCGCAACAAAATGTGTAGAACACTACTTAATAATGTTGCTGCCACAAAAGTTATTGTGACAATTTAACATCACCATTTAACCAAATTGTGTATAAAAGAGAAAGGGAAGACAGAATATTGTTTACAATAGAAATGTATATATAAAAAAGTGCCTAACATTGAAAACAATAATGACCAATAAACAGGTCCTGTCTGTTCTGAGCAGAAGTCCATTCCTGTAATTTAGAGAGACAAGACTCTCATGTACTCTGCTCGACGAGGAAGCTTTCTTGTGGTTTATCTTGAACACAGCCTCCTGTCTTCCAGTCTCCATTCAACAGGCCTACTGCAGTGCATGTCAGGGCAGTCCTTCCGGTAGCCGATGACTGTGTCTGTCCACAAAACACACCAGGGTCATGTTCAGTACAGTTCACTGATTTAAAACAAAGTCATACTGGGCAGGTTCAGGTAGTCCCTTCCTGTTGTTTCGGTCTGTTTTCTTCTGTTTAGTGCTAAATGAACATGACCCTACTCACGTCCCACAGTGTGCACCTGTAATCCACCTCCTCGTTGCCAAGGAAGTCCCGTCAGCTCTGTCCAAAGTCTGCAAAGCCCTTAGCCCCGGAGAAGGGCTCCAGCTGTAGGGGGAAGAAGTACTGCTGGGGCAGCAGGAAGCCCGTGCCCTGGGCCAGGTGAGGCTGTTGGTGTGGGGGCATGGGCTGGTGCAGCTGCAGCTGGGCATGGGGGTGCTGGCGGCCGCCTGGCATGCAGGCTGCGGGGGAGGTGTAGGGGGGTGGAGGGGGTGGTGGTAGTAGCGGCTGGGGTGTGGAGGGGGAGGTGAAGACATGGGTGCTTGGTGCAGATGCTGACACCAAGCACCCGTGCTGCTGCCCCTGACCCTGACCTCCGAGGGAGAAGCGGCGCACTGAGCTGCTCCCGCCAGCTGAGCTGGAACTGGTGGCCGTGCTGGACTGGCGCGAGGGGGTGCGCAGGCTGGGTGGCGCAGTGGTCAGAATCATGGGGATGGTCTCGCCCTGGCAGTTGCGTAGTGAGAAGCGGATAGCCTGCTGGGTTGGCTGTTTGGGCCGCAGGCAGGTGCAGCAGTAGACGGCAACCAGGGAGCCCACCACCACGAAGGCCACAAAGATGGAGCCCACCATCAGGAAGGGCACGTAGATAGGCTCTGCAAGGAGGAACATGTGTTTGAATACTTGTATACTTGCACACTTGATAACTTGAATACCTGTTTAAAAACTTGAAAAAGCATCCCTTTACCTTCCTTGAAGTAATCACAGATCTGAATACGGGTTTTATTGGTGAAAGCAATAGGGTGGTAACATTGCTTACACATAACAAATCACTTACATACCTGTGCTCACCGTAAGGAAACTAGGAAGGATGTATTCATAAAGTAACAGGGCCAATGAGAAGTGGAGTTTATACTCAGTGAAAATATGTGTGCGTAATAAACGGTATTGCAAACATGCACAGACATATGGGAACATCTTGATTGAATAAGATATGTATCTGTGAAATAATTTATTTTTCTACAGAATCCAGAATTGCACCTTTTTTTATGGAAAGGGATTCAGGAGAAAATACATTTTTGAAGACAAAGGTCAAATGTTACTCTTTACCTTCCTAAATCCCCTCAAAATTCAACATGTATTTACATTAACTCACAAGACATAATTTTGTATTGTTGCAAAAATATTTTCAATAGCCCATTTTAATGTCAGACTGGAAGTAAACGTTTCTGGATCACAATACAACGTAAGAAGACTACTGGGGTGTATTATACAAACACAGTGCTGCAAAAAAAACTATTTTGCTACTATAAAAATAACCAACTACATTTAGGCTGAATACACCATGTATTCAAAGTGTTAAAAGGCATTGCATATTTTTTTATTTAATGTAACCCACATGCACCTACAAAACCAGGCGTTTTGGAGTTATTAATAGGCCTATCATTTAGCTAAGTTTTATTTCTTGGATCTTGGTTAGTCATTGTCTCTATATTTTTTTGTTTAAGGCCTGAATTGGACTATGCAAAAGGCTACTGTGCGAATGTTCATTCAGAAGCATTTTTTCTGAAGACAATGTATTTTTCCAAAATGTAGATTAAACGTTCAGATTACACCTTAAATTAGCAATTGGCACCAGGGGAGGAAATTATTTTAAGTTGAATTATTATCAGAAAAAAAGAGGAAATTGTATTAATCACCCTATTGGGTTTAGCAACTTGGGAGACCATTAAATTGAGCGATTTGGTGAAATGAGTTTATTTTTTTTATTTTTATATATGTTTCAGTTTTATTCCATAAATGATACACATTTGGAACTAATGCTGATGAATAATTCCATGTGAATAAAAACTCTTCTTTTTAAATATGAAATTAATTCTAATATAATAACCCCTGCTACACAGGCGTATCAAATACACATCTGATCGCGATTTGATGTCACCTTTGGATACAGTAGGGCATAGGCTATTCTGCCATTGGTGTGCAAAGTTATTATTTAGATTGCATGATTATTACAAAGTTGCATGGTTTATATTGTGGTCAAAATCAATCCACTTCTTTTCACATAGGGGTAGCCTACTACTTTTCACAGCCTACTACTTTCTAGCCCTGGTCTCTATAAAAATACAAACCTATGATTGGGTCTATGATTTCTTGATCCGGCCTTGATTGTGACACTCCAGGTGTATCGCATGCCCACTTTTCGTTTCCTTGTTTTGGGGCCGATAACAATATACCTAACCTGTTGTCAAATGAAGCCCGAGCCCAAAAAAACTGCTGCCCCACATGCATACAATCGGAGATGCTTAGTGCTTACACCTCACAAAGTTCCTTTGTAAATCAAGATGGGCTGTCATTTCTGCATCTTGATAGAGCTATTGCATTGTTATAACTAAATGAAAAGTTAGTTTTAGTGCTTATGTTAGGTTTCAAAATGACAACATACATTTTAAGGAGATTCTTAGGACAATGTACTTATGAAAACAAAACATAGGTTGTGATAGACTGGAAACACTTATCTCCCTCACTAGCTTTAAGCACCAGCTGTCAGAGCAGCTCACAGATCTCTGCACCTGTACATAGCCCATCTTTAATTGAGCCCAAACTACTACCTTTTCCCCTACTGTATTTATTTATTTTATTTATTTTGCTCCTTTGCACCATATTATTTATATTTTAACTTTTAACTTTCTTCAAACTACAAATCTACCATTCCAGTGTTTTTCTTGCCATACTTTATTTACTTTGCCACCATGGCATTTTTTTGCCTTTACCTCCATTATCTCACATCATTTGCTCACATTGTATATAGTCTTATTTTTTTCTACTGCATCATTGATTGTATGTTGTTTTACTCCATGTGTAACTCTGTGTTTTTGTATGTTGTCGAACTGCTTTGCTTTATCTTGGCCAGGTCGCAATTGTAAATGAGAACTTGTTCTCAACTTGCCTACCTGGTTAAATAAAGGTGAAATAAATAAATAAAAATAAAAATAGATATATAGATAACAGCATGATTTCTCCCCCCTTTGTATTATATGGATGTCATTTTTGTCATCTAAATTATTTAAAAATAGGCTAAAAAAAGATGATGGATTTATAGGTTATATTTATTCTTAATAATAATATAGACTATAACTAAGAATGATTGAAAACAAAAACAACTTTTATAATGAAATATGTAGGCTATGCATGCCTGACACTGACCTGAAAAGGCTGAATGGTGAAACAAACTTGACTCTCATTTGAGTGACATGCATGGTTCATTAAAAGCGTGTCGAGACATTGAATGTTGAACTATTTCACTATATTGAATCTTTATTGAATCTTTGGAAATCCCACTTTTTGAAGTTAATTGTACATTAACTTGTCCACTCCTGCCAGGCTCTGCTTTGGTAGTCTAAACTTACGCGCTGCAAACTCCGTGTTATTCAGTTCTCGGTCGTTGGTACAGCTTCCCTGGTCCAGCCGTGCGTCCGCAGCCGCGCAACAGTACCGCAGGGAGCAAGACCCGCAGCACACGGTCGCGTCCATGGTGTCAAAGTCCTCCGGACACTGAAAGCCTTCGTGGTAATTTCCATTACTGTCCAGCCACCCATGGCAGTACTCCCCTTGTGCGTCTGATATCCGTAGATTCCAGGTCAGGTAGCCCAGCAAGAGGTAGTTTAGCAGTCGCATCATCCCGACAAAACCTTATTATAAACCCAGTCGCCTACACAGTATTCCTTAACTCCTACCTTGTCTTTAAAATATTCGCATGATGAATTCGGTTTGAAACAGTTGCACGGTTGAATTACCTACAGTTTCAATGGCGTTTTAATTGTCATCATTCGTTTGATTTTAATTCAACCATACGGAGTTTTGCATTTATATCCATTTGGCATATACTCTCCTCATCCAAGATCGGACCAGTATCAGGTCACAGGTGTAAAATAAACTTGAATTGAACTCTCAAGTTTGTCCAGGTGAATGATTGTTTCAGTCTCTTCTCAAAGTGTAATTATTGCGTAGGCAAAGACAATCAGATATATAACCGAGAGTGTATCTGAGCTTTACCCAGACATTTCTTCTTTTCAGAGCGTTCCTTTGAAAACAATTAAAATAAGTAATTAATCCATAGCTGTTCAGTTCCGTGAAGATGTGATACGGATGGCTACGGTCGTATGGTGTCCAACCTAATTTGAAATCTGTAGTTTTTTGTTACCGATTCAGTATAGGCGCGCACGCATCCCTTTGACCATCAGGCGTGCGCATTCATGATGGAGCGGGGCTTTTGCGTCACCACGCGGACGGTAGCTTATTGCGGTGATGCTGAGAGCTGCTCGGTTTCCTTAAACATAATAAGGATAAAGCAGGAAAAAAACTCATAAATCTAATTGTGCTAATGGAAAAACTTCATATTCATAAATGTAAATTCTGTAATAAAAAAACCTTCCGTGTTTCTATAAGGAATTCGAGCAGTACATTAAGACCTTTCTACAGTCGTCTAATAAGAAAGCTGTTAAAATCAAATCAAACTGTATTTGCTACATGAGCCGAAAACATGTGTAGACTTTACCGTGAAATGCGTACTTACAAGCCCTTAACCAACAGTGCAGTTCAAGAAATAGAAAATATTTACCAAGTAGGCTAAAATAAAAAGTAATAATAAAAATTAACACAATAAGTATAACAATGACGAGGCTATATACAGGGGGCACCGGTACCAAGCCAGTGTGCAGGGGTACAGGCTAGTTGAACAATCAATATGTGTGTTTCTTTTAAGGTCTTTATATAATCTGTAATTTGTTATACCCCCTAGCATATGTTATCATTGTCTGTTTGTATACTTATTGTATGCATACTGTTTTTTCTGCAATAAAAAAATAATACAAATAAAAAGTGATGCTGAGAGGTCATATGCTACAGTAGTCATGCGTGCCCTTCACTTTCCGTATCAATAGGACAAGGAATATTAATACAGAGCCAACCATTTCGATAGTCTTTTTTAATATTTGCACAATTAGTCTATAATTTCCAATAGCCTATGCCTACTGACCCTTATTTTGCAACCTGTTTGAAAAACACACATATACATATTGTTTGCAGCGTATCTTCACCTCTCCCACTGGGCACGGACGTCAATTCAACGTCTACTGCACGTTGGTTCAACGTAATGTCATTGAAATGACATAGAAACATCCTTGATTCAACCAGTGGGCTGAACTTTCTCTCAAATCGCCAAACTTAAATTGTTGTGTCGCCCTCTGGTGGCCTTAACTTTGACTGTCACCGTATTTTATTGCCATTGTACTTTATATAGGTTGGATGTATTACCTTATTCGATTAATGGATTGTTTTTCCTTTCTAGATGCCAATTGATATTCTTCTATAGGCCAACATAAGCATATGCCAGCTAAATGTAGGTTAGCTAAAGGAAAGCGTAGTCTACTCAGATGGCGTCTGAGTGTATAGCCTACCTATACTGAATATTCCGTTTTTGTAAAGTAGAAAATCTAACAAAAAAAACAAATGACACCTTTATTTTGTATAATTTCCCCCCTTTAATTGTTTTCTCTAATTCAATAACTTGGAATGTATGAGAAACTGTTGATTAGTGAATTCTTAAACATTTTATGGACTGGCATAATGAGCAAATTAATGTCATCAGTCAGTATGCTAGATGTGACAATCATGCCATGTTTGGTCTCTTGTAGGATTATTTCAAACATTACCCAAAAGCCAAACACAACATTATTATCCAATTCATTTTTGAGTGGCACGCTCATTTGAGGCAATTGTCATAGTGAAGGGGTGGCATATTCTCTATTTAACTGGCTTGTCAGATGCAAAATGGCCGCTATAGTTTCATCGATTTAACTTCCATACTGAAGTTACATTTTTTTGGACCAGGTTAGAAATTACGCAGCATGTTAGGATAATTAACATAGCAGGTTAGGAAACTGAGGGACCCTGAGTTGTGCAGTGGTCTACGGTGCTACATTGCAGTGCTAGAGGTGTCACTACAGACCCAGGTTCGATCACGGGCTGTATCACAACCGGCCGTGATTGGGAGTCCCATAGGGGGCGCACAATTGGCCCAGCATTGTCCGGGTTAGGGGTGTGTTTGGCTGGGGTAGGCCGTCATTGGAAATAAGAATTTGTTCATAATGGACTTGCCTACTCAAATATAACAAACAAATACATAAACTGAGGTTAAGTTTAAGAAAGAGTTAGGGTGAGCGAAAATGATCTCCTAACCTGCTAGAGACAGTGTACTGTCAGCAGGGTGTGCAGTTCCCGTCTGCGTTTCCCTCTTGGCACAACCACTTTTTTTATACGGCGGCACCGGCTGGGGATTGGCGATGTGGCCTGCCAGTGAATGAGCCCACTCTGAATATTAAGCTACTGTAGCCTAGTATTCAGAGGGTGTTCTAATTTACTGACAAGCCACAGTGCCAATCCCCAGACAGAGGCGACGCGTAAAAAAGTGATTGTGCCAAGAGGGGAAAACTGAGCCAGACAACGAGACAGTGATGAGGAAAAAGGTAACCAATCAACAGACTGTCACACAAGCATGCGCCAGGAGTGAGCACGTGTCACTGCGTGTTGAAACTTGCAGTGATGGAGGGAGAAACGCAACCTGCCGACGAGGGTCTCTGCGCCCCAAATATGTGCGGTCAGCAGCGGGGTCCATAAAGCAACCTCAAAGCCTTCCCTAACAGGCGGTTGGCGGGGAAGGCGCGGTTCCACAGACCCACAATGGTCGATATCTCACTGCTGGGAGACGGAGGCGGCAGCAGCATCAGCAACAGCGGCAGCAGCTCCACCAAACCACCCACACCATCAGCAGCAGCAGCCAGCATCCCCCAACATCCCAGCTGCAGCATAACTTCCCATGCTATAACAGGCCCAGCAGCAGAGTCGCGACATCTACCTCGACAACGGTGGGGAGTGTGGCCCCAGCATCACTTTGCCTTCAGCAGACTGTCAGCGGTGGCACCACGGTGCATCGGGACCCCACCTATACGCCTGGACGAGCCTCGCTCAAACATGAATCACCTGATTGCGTTTACAGGATAAGCCCAGGTAAGTTTTAAAACTGGTTGAGAATGTGATATGAGCAAAAGTGAAGGCTTTATTTTGGTGTTAGACTAGACTAGATAATGACGCCTATTGCCTCTGCATTTAAATGGAATGAAATAAATGTTAGAAATACATTTTTCAGTTTAGTATTTAAAAACTTTCCAATGTTATTATTCAATATTAGTGTGTCCATAAGACACAAGTTTTGAAATATGCCATAAGTATTTAGCCATATCCAGACCTTACTAGGCTATTTGGATGGTTGTCCTATTAGGACATACATTTGTTGACAAACAACCATTTTTGATTGACTTTTTTGTATTGATTTGCCACAAGTAGGCCTATTGTCGGTGTATAGGCTAAAATGATGAAGATACCATAATAAAATAGACATAAGACATCATGGTTTAATTTGTTGTTCTATCAGTCGAGCAGAGAGGAGTAGCCTAACTTATTTACCAAGGTCAATTTAAGAACAGAAAGCAATCCCTGCCTTCTTAAATCCAATTCTCTCTCTCTCATATCTCCATTTATCGCTCCCATTTCTCCATCATTTGCTGTGATTGATATGATGCATTACTAAGAATGAGCAGTCATGATTGATTAGGCCTACTATATGTGTGTGTGCACAAATTAGTGATAGAGTTGTGCAGTTGTTGAAGTGTGTTTGTGTTTCAGAGTTCGTATTCATGCTTTGTGTATTTTTTTCTTCAGAAACATATTGAAATGTTGTACACCGCTTTTGAACAGTGCCGTGTCTGGAACATTTTGAATGGGGTGGCCAGGTTGGGGCGCAGACCCAGCTTAGTTTTTTACACCTTTATTTAACTAGGCAAGTCAGATTAAGAACACATTCTTATTTTCAATGACGGCCTAGGAATGGGGGGTTAACTGCCTTGTACAGGGGGTATTCGGGGATTTGTTTTTGCAACCTTCCGGTTACTAGTCCAAAGCTCTAACCACCTGCCTTACATTGCACTCCACGAGGAGCCTGCATGGCAGGCTGACTACCTGTTACGCGAGGGCAGCAAGAAGCCAAGGTAAGTTGCTAGCTAGCATGAAACTTATCTTATAAAAAACGATCAATCTTAACATAATCACTAGTTAACTACACATGGTTGATGATATTACTAGTTTATCTAACATGTCCTGCGTTGCATATAATCGATGCGGTGCCTGTTAATTTCTCATCGAATCACAGCCTACTTCGACAAACGGGTGATGATTTAACAAGCGCATTTGCGAAAAAAGCACTGTCGTTGCACCAATGTACCTAACCATAAACATCAATGCCTTTCTTTAAAATCAATACACAAGTATATATTTTTAAACCTGCATATTTAGTTAATATTGCCTGCTAACATGAATTTGTGTCACTTCTCTAGCGTTCCGTGCAAGCAGTCAGGGCATATACAGCAGTTTGGGCCGCCTGGCTCATTGCAGACTGTGTGAAGTCCATTTATTCCGAACAAAGGCCGTAATTAATTTGCCAGAATTGTACATAATAATGACATAACATTGAAGGTTGTGCAATGTAACAGGAATATTTAGACTTAGGGATGCCACCCGTTAGATAAAATACGGAACGGTTCCGTATTTTACTGAAATAATAAACGTTTCGTTTTCGAAATGATAGTTTCCGGATTTGACCATAGGCTCGTATTTCTCTGTGTTATTATGTTATAATTAAGTCTATGATTTGATAGAGCAGTCTGACTAAGCAATGGTAGGCAGCAGCAGGCTCGTAAGCATTCATTCAAACAGCACCTTCGTACGTTTTGCCAGCAGCTCTTCATAATTCTTCAAGCATTGAGCTGTTTATGATTTTTTTTATTTTATTATTTTTGTCATTTAGCAGACACTCTTATCCAGAGCAACTTACAGTAGTGAATGCATACATTTCATACATTTTTTTTTGTTTTGTTTTTTTGTACTGACCCCCGTGGGAATCAAACCCACAACCCTGGCGTTGCACACACCATGCTGGCGTTGCAAAAACCATGCTTTACCAACTGAGCCACAGGGAAGACTATCAACTCCCAAGATTAGGCTGGTGTGTGAAATGGCTAGCTAGTTAGCGGGGTCGCACTAATAGCGTTTCAAACGTCACTCGCTCTGAGACTTGGAGTAGTTGTTCCCCTTGCTCTACATGGGTAACGCTGCTTCAAGGGTGGCTGTTGTCGATGTGTTCCTGGTTCGAGCCCAGGTAGGAGCGAGGAGAGGGACGGAAGCTATACTGTTACACTGGCAATACATTTACATTTTACATTTAAGTCATTTAGCAGACGCTCTTATCCAGAGCGACTTACAAATTGGTGCATTCACCTTAGGATATCCAGTGGAACAACCACTTTACAATAGTGCATCTAAATCTTTTAAGGGGGGGGGGGTTAGAAGGATTACTTTATCCTATCCCAGGTTTTCCTTAAAGAGGTGGGGTTTCAGGTGTCTCTGGAAGGTGGTGATTGACTCCGCTGTCCTGGCGTCGTGAGGGAGCTTGTTCCACCATTGGGGTGCCAGAGTAGCGAACAGTTTTGACTGGGCTGAGCGGGAACTGTGCTTCCTCAGAGGTAGGGAGGTGAGCAGGCCAGAGGTGGATGAACGCAGTGCCCTTGTTTGGGTGTAGGGCCTGATCAGAGCCTGAAGGTACGGAGGTGCCGTTCCCCTCACAGCTCCGTAGGCAAGCACCATGGTCTTGTAGCGGATGCGAGCTTCAACTGGAAGCCAGTGGAGAGAGCGGAGGAGCGGGGTGACGTGAGAGAACTTGGGAAGGTTGAACACCAGACGGGCTGCGGCGTTCTGGATGAGTTGTAGGGGTTTAATGGCACAGGCAGGGAGCCCAGCCAACAGCGAGTTGCAGTAATCCAGACGGGAGATGACAAGTGCCTGGATTAGGACCTGCGCCGCTTCCTGTGTGAGGCAGGGTCGTACTCTGCGAATGTTGTAGAGCATGAACCTACAGGATCGGGTCACCGCCTTGATGTTAGTGGAGAACGACAGGGTGTTGTCCAGGGTCACGCCAAGGTTCTTAGCGCTCTGGGAGGAGGACACAAGGGAGTTGTCAACCGTGATGGCGAGATCATGGAACGGGCAGTCCTTCTCCGGGAGGAAGAGCAGCTCCGTCTTGCCGAGGTTCAGCTTGAGGTGGTGATCCGTCATCCACACTGATATGTCTGCCAGACATGCAGAGATGCGATTCGCCACCTGCTTATCAGAAGGGGGAAAGGAGAAGATTAATTGTGTGTCGTCTGCATAGCAATGATAGGAGAGACCATATGAGGATATGACAGAGCCAAGTGACTTGGTGTAAAGCGAGAATAGGAGAGGGCCTAGAACAGAGCCCTGGGGGACACCAGTGGTGAGAGCACGTGGTGCGGAGACAGATTCTCGCCACGCCACCTGGTAGGAGCGACCTGTCAGGTAGGACGCAATCCAAGCGTGGGCCGCGCCGGAGATGCCCAGCTCGGAGAGGGTGGACAGGAGGATCTGATGGTTCACAGTATCAAAGGCAGCAGATAGGTCTAGAAGGATGAGAGCAGAGGAGAGAGAGTTAGCTTTACTAAAGTGCCTATAAGAACATCCGATAGTCAAAGGTATGTGAAATACAAATCGTATAGAGAGAAACATTCCTATAATAACTACAACCTAAAACTTCTTACCTGGGAATATTGAAGACTCATGTTGGAACCAACAGTTTTCATATGTTCTCATGTTCTGAGCAAGGAACTTAAACGTTAGCTTTTTTGCATGGCACATATTGCACTTTTACTTTCTTCTCCAACACTTTGTTTTTGCATTATTTAAACCAAATTGAACATGTTTCATTATTTATTTGAGGCTAAATTGATAGTATTTATGTATTATATTAAGATAAAATAAGTGTTCATTCAGTATTGTTGTAATTGTCATTATTACAAATAAATAAATAAATAAAATATTGGCCGATTAATCGGTATCGGGTTTTTTTGGTCCCCCAATAATATCGGTATCGGCGTTGAAAAATCATAATCGGTCGACCTCTACCGATAACCGCTATTTAAAATTTTAGTGGCCTTTTAAGCTTTCTAGTACAATTAAATAGTTAACACACACACACACACACACACACACACACACACAGCGGTCAAGGCACTGCATCTCAGTGCAAGAGGCGTCACTACAGTCCCTGGATCGAATCCAGGCTGTCTCTCATCCGGCCGTGTTTGGGAGTCCCATAGGGTGGCACATAATTGGCCCAGCGTGGTCCGGGTTTGGCCAGGATAGGCAGTCATTGTAAATAAGAATTTGTTCTTAGTTAAATAAAGGTAACACACACACACACACACACACACACACACACACGCACACACACACACACACACACACACACACACACACACACACACAGACCAAAAAGTTATTTTGTTGGCATTTATGTATGTCCCCATTACCAGTAAAACATAATCAAAAACAATTTCTTTCACGTACAGTTGAAGTTGGAAGCCAAATACAGCCAAATATATTTAAACTCAGTTTTTCACAATTCCTGACATTTAATCCTAGTAAATATTCCCTGTCTTAAGTCAGTTAGGATCACCACTTTATTTTAAGAAATGTGAAATTTCAGAATAATGGTAGAGAGAATGATTTATTTCAGCTTTTATTTCTTTCATCACATTCCCAGTGGGTCAGAAGTATACATACACTCAATTAGTATTTGGTAGCATTAACTTTAAATTGTTTAACTTGGGTCAAACGTTTCGGGTAGCCTTCCACAAGCTTCCCACAATAAGTTGGGTGAATTTTGGCCCATTCCTCCTGACAAAGCTGGTGTAACTGAGTCAGGTTTGTAGGCCTCCTTGCTCGCACACGCTTTTTCAGTTCTGCCCACACATTTTCTATAGGATTGAGGTCAGGGCTTGACTTTGTTGTCCTTAAGTTGTCCTTAAGCCATTTTGCCACAACTTTGGAAGTATGCTTGGGGTCATTGCCCATTTGGAAGACCCATTTGTGACCAAGCTTTAACTTCCTGACTGATGTCTTGAGATGTTTCTTCAATATATCCACGTAATTTTCCTGCCTCGTGATGCCATCTATTTTGTGAAGTGCACCAGTCTCTCCTGCAGCAAAGCACCCCCACAACTTGATGCTGCCACCCTCGTGCTTCACGGTTGGGATGGTGTTCTTCGGGTGGCAAGCCTCCCCCTTTTTCCTCCAAACACAACGATGGTCATTATGGCCAAACTGTTCTATTTCTGTTTCATCAGACCAGAGGACATTTCTCCAGAAATTGCGATCTTTGTCCCCATGTGCAGTTGCACACCGTAGTCTGGCTTTTTTATGGAGGTTTTGGAGCAGTGGCTTCTTCCTTGCTGAGTGGCCTTTCAGGTTATGTTGATATAGGACTCATTTTACTGTGGATATAGATACTTTTGTACCTGTTTCCTCCAGCATCTTCACAAGGTCCTTTGCTGTTGTTCTGGGATTGATTTGCACTTTTCGCACCAAAGTACATTAATCTCTAGGAGACAGAACGCGTCTCCTTCCTGAGCGGTATGATGGCTGCGTGGTCCCATGGTGTTTATTCTTGAGTACTATTATTTGCACAGATGAACGTGGTACCTTCAGGCATTTGGAAATTGCTCCCAAGGATGAACCAGACAATCTCTGAAGCTGGAGACTCATATCTCCCTCCCTAGCTTTAAGCACCAACTGTCAGAGCAGCTCACAGATCACTGCACCTGTACATAGCCCATCTATCTACCTACCTCATCCCCATACTGTATTTATTTATTTATCTTGCTCTTTTGCACCCCAGTAGCTCTACTTGCACATTCATCTTCTGCACATCTACCATTCCAGTGTTTAATTGCTATATTGTAATTACTTCGCCACTATGGCCTATTTATTGCCTTAACTTACCTCATTTGCACTCACTGTATATAGACTTTTTGTTTTCTTTTGTATGTTTTGTTTATTCCATGTGTTGTTGTTTGTTTCGAATTGCTATGCTTTATCTTGGCCAGGTCGCAGTTGCAAATGAGAACTTGTTCTCAACTAGCCTACCTGGTAAATAAAGGTGAAATAAAAATAATATTTAATAAAAAGTGGAGGTCTTGGCTGAATTTGTTTTCTGAGGTCTTGGCTGATTTCTTTTGATTTTCACATGATGTCAAGCAAAGAGGCACTGAGCTTGAAGGTAGGCCTTGAAATACATCCACAGGTACACCTCCAATTGACTCAAATGATGTCAATTAGCCTGTCAGAAGCTTCTAAAGCCATGACATAATTTTCTGGAATTTTCCAAGCTGTTTAAAGGCACAGTCAACTTAGTGTATGTAAACTTCTGACCCACTGGAATTGTGATACAGTGAAATAATCTGTCTGTAAACAATTGTTGGAAAAATTACTTGTGTCATGCACAAAGTAGATGTCCTAACCGACTTGCCAAAACTACAGTTTGTTAACAAGAAATTTGTGGAGTGGTTGAAAAACGAGTTTTAATGATTCCAACCCAAGTGTATGTAAACTTCCGACTTCAACTGTACAGTAGCTTGGAAAAGTATTCACCCCCTGTCACGGTTGTCGTAGGAAGGAGCGGAAACCAAACATAGAAATACAAAACTAGAAAATTGACAACATAGAAAAACTAAACTAGAAAACCCCCCTGTCACGCCCTGACCTACTCTACCATAGAAAATAACAGCTTTCTATGGTCAGGACGTGACAGTACCCCCCCAAAGGTGCCGACTCCGAACGCACCTAAACAACAAAAGAATCAACAGAAAAAAGGGAGGGTTAGGGAGGGTGACAAATGTCTATGGCGGTGCAGAAAGCAGAACCTTCTCATCCCGCGGATCCTCCAACAGAGGAGGCGGCTCCAGTTCAGGGCGTAACCCCCGCTGCGCCAGCTAATCCCTCTGTTTTTGTGCCACCGGACCGTGGATCGTCGGAGGAGGAACCGGACCGTAGATCATCGCCGTAGGCTCTGTACTGCAGACCGCCACTGGAGGTTCCGGGCTGCAGGCCGCCGCTGGAGGTTCCGGGCTGCAGGCCGCCGCTGGAGGTTCCGGGCTGCAGGCCGCCGCTGGAGGTTCCGGGCTGCAGGCCGCCGCTGGAGACTCCGGGCTGCAGGCCGCCGCTGGAGACTCCGGGCTGCAGGCCGCCGCTGGAGACTCCGGGCTGCAGGCCGCCGCTGGAGACTCCGGGCTGCAGGCCGCCACTGGAGACTGTAAGGTTCTGGACTGTAGGCCGTCTCAGGAGGTTCCGGACTGTAAGCCGTCTCAGGAGGTTCCGGACTGTAGGCCGTCTCAGGAGGTTCCGGACTGTAGGCCGTCTCAGGAGGTTCCGGACTGCAAAACGTCGCCGGAAGCTCTGGACTGGGAACTGTCGCCGGAAGCTCTGGACTGGGAACTGTCGCCGGAAGCTCTAGACTGGGAACTGTCGCCGGAAGCTCTGGACTGGGAATGCGCACTGGAGGCCTGATGCGTGGGGCTGGCACAGGTGGTGCCAGACTGGTAACACGCACCTCAGGGCAAGTGCGAGGAGCAGGCACAGGGTCTACCAGGCTAGATAGACTCACTGGAGGCCGGGTACGTGGAACAGGCACAGGATATACTGGGCGGTGGAGGCGCACTGGAGGACTCGATCGTAGAGTTGGCACAACCCATCCTGGCTGGATGCTTACTTTTGCTTTGTGGTGTTGCAGACTCTGGGGCCTTTCAGAACAGGTGTATATATACTGAGATCATGTGACAGATCATGTGACACTTAGATCGCACCCAGGTGGACTTTATTTAACAAATTATGTGACTTATGAAGGTAATTGGTTGCACCAGGTCTTATTTAGGGGCTTCAAGGCAAAGAGGGTGAATACATATGCACGCACCACTTTTCCGTTATTTAAAAATAAATCATTTAAACAAGTTATTTTTTTCATTTCACTTCACCAATTTGGACTATTTTGTATATGTCCATTACTTGAAATCCAAATAAAAATAAATTTAAATTACAGGTTGTAATGCAACAAAATAGGAAAAACCCAATCGGGATGAATACTTTTGCAAGGAACTGTATTGTGTTAGTGTCTTGTGTTGAAAAAGGATGCCAACAAATTAAGATTATGAATTAATTTAATAAGTAGATACCTCTTTCTCCAGCCTTGCACACAAACATACTGCTGTTGCATAAGCTATATTACATTTACGTGTACGCCACAGGAGGTTGTTGGCACCTTGGAGTGGAGTGGAGTGGTATCAAACACATGGTTTCTACACTGAACAAAAATATAAACGCAACATGTAAAGTGTTGGTCTCATGTCTCATGAGCTGAAATAAAAAAATCACAGAAATGTTCCATACGCACAAAAAGCTTATTTCTCTCAAATGTTGTATACTAATTTGTTTACATCCCTGTTAGTGAGCATTTGTCCTTTGACAAGAAAATCCATCCACCTGACAGGTGTAGCATATCAAGAAGCTGATTGAACTGCATAATGATTACACAGGTACACCTTGTGCTGGGGACAATAAAAGGCCATTTTAAAAAGTGCAGTTTTGTCAACACAATGCCACGATGTCTCAAATTTTGAGGGAGTGTGCATTTGGCATGCTGACTGCAGAGATATCCACCAGAGCTGTTGCCAGAGAATTAAATGTTCATCTCTACCATAAGCTGCCTCCAATGTCATTATTAGAGAATTTGGCAGTACGTCCAACCTGCCTCTCAAGTGCAGACCACGTGTAACCACTCCAGCCAAGGACCTCCACATCCGGTTTCATCACCTGCGGGATTGTCTGAAGGGGAGTAGGGGGGGCTGCTGAGGAGTATTTCTGTCTGTAATAAAGCCATTTTGTGGGGAAAAACTAATTCTGATTGGCTGGGCCAGGCTGCCAAGTGGATGGGCCTATGACCTCCAAGGTCCACTCATGGCTGCACTCCTGCCCAGTCATGGGAAATCCATAGATTAGGGCCTAATTAATTTTTTCAGTTGACTGATTTCCTTATATGAACTGTAACTCAGTAAAATCTTTGAAATTGTTGTGTTTATATTTTTGTTCATTGTTTGTGTTTGATGCCATTCCATTAGCGCCGTTCCAGACATTATTATGAGCCATCCTCCCCTCAGCAGCCTCCACCTATGTCACAGTTATCGTCGGTGAAGGAGGACCAAAATGCAGCAGGACTGTGTTTGTTCATTTTGAACATTTATTAACTCAAAATGAACACAAAACAACAAAACGAACTCACGATACACCGACAGTCTTCTCAGGCTCATACATGCTAGACAAGAAACAATCTCCCACAAATGACAGACACAAACACACCCTAATATATGGGACTCTCAATCAAAGGCAAAGGGAAAACACCTGCCTTCAATTGAGAGTCCCAACCCCAATTAACCAATCATAGAAACACACTCACTAGACACACATAGAAATACATAAACATAGATCATAAACCAAAAACCCGGAAATACTAAATCAAACTCCCTTTTACCAAAACACCACCCCGAACCACATAAAACAAATACCCTCTGCCACGTCCTGACCAAACTAAAATGACAATTAACCCTTATACTGGCCAGGACGTGACAACCTAAATGTACAGGTACAACGTTTAATAGATGATGCATTATTATTATCATCCACTTGTCACAACGTCTACAGAAGGTGGCGCCTCTCCCCGTTTGGGCGGCGCTCGGCGGTCGTTGTCGCCGGCCTACTAGCTGCCACCGATCTCCTTTTCCTTTTCATTTGGTGATGTCTGTTTTATGTTAGCACCTGTTTTGAGTTAGTTCATTAGTGGGGGTATTTAGTCTGTCTGTTTTTGGTTTGGGATTGTGCGGGATTATTTTGTGTCATTGTATTGTTGGTTGGGGATTTGATTTTCCTCTGCCATTCGGTATTAGGCAATAGGGTTTGCTGGGCTGCGTCCCGACTCGATCTAGGGTTCTTACCTGTCGCTTGAGTTCTGTACCCTGCTTTGTTTTACGGCACTGTTGGACTGTGTTCATTAAAACTTTTTTTTCCCCACGTACCTTAGTCTCCTGCGCCTGACTTGAAATCGGACAATGTGGTTAGATTACCGAGAGTCTTGTCTTTAAAATGGTGTAAAAATAGTCATATGTTTGAGAAATTGAAGTTATAGCATTTTTGAGGTATTTGTATTTCGCGCCACGCTCTACTATTGGATATTGGTGAGGCGTTCCGCTATTGCCCGACTCCAACCACGGTTAACCTGTTGGGGCTAGGGGGCAGTATTTTCACGGCCGGATGAAAAACGTACCCAATTTAAACAGGTTACTACTCCGGCCCAGAAAATAGAATATGCATATTATTAGTAGATTTGGATAGAAAACACTCTGAAGTTTCTAAAACTGTTTATGAACTTGATAGAACAAAAATGCATGTATTGTCTAACATAATGTCCTAGGAGTGTCATCTGATGAAGATTGTTAAAGGTTATTGCATCATTTTAGCTGGTTTTCTGCTTTTGGTGACGCCTGTCCTTGAATTGAAAATGGATGTGTGTACATTTTTGGCTATGTACTCTCCTAACATAATCTAACTTTATGCTTTCGCCGTAAAGCCTCTTTGAAAATCGGACAATGTTGTTCGATTAAGGAGATGTTTATCTTTTAAATGGTGTAAAATAGTTGATTGTTTGAGAAATTGAAATTATTCGATTTTTGATGTTTTGAATTTCCCGCCATGCTAGCAATCCCGTCAGTGGGATTAGGTTACCCTAGATCCCCAAGAGGTAAGGAGGTGCAGCGGTTCCTAGGTTTTACCAATTACTACCAGAGGTTTATCTGGGGCTTTGGGCAGATGGCGGCTCCCATTACCTCACTGATGAAGGGGGGCCCGGTGCGGCTGCGGTGGTCGGCGGAGGCGGAAGGAGCCTTTTGTCGGCCGAAAACCCTGTTTACGGAAGCCCCAGTGCTGGCGCATCCGGACCCCTCTTTGCCATTCATAGTGGAGGTAGACACGTCCGAGGCTGGGGTTGGAGCTGTGCTGTCACAGCGCTCGGGAGCGCCCCCGAAGCTTCGCCCCTGTGCTTTCTTTTCTAAGAAGCTGAGTCTGGCGGAGCGTAACTATGATGTGGGTGACAGGGAATTGCTAGCCGTGGTCAGGGCCCTGAAGGTGTGGAGACATTGGCTTGGGGGGGCGCAACACCCTTTTCTCATCTGGACTGATCACCGTAATTTGGAGTACATCCGGGCGGCGAGGAGACTGAACCCTCGCCAAGCCAGGTGGGCTATGTTTTTCACGAGATTCCAGTTCACTATCTCGTACATACCAGGTTCCCGGAACACCAAGGCCAACGCACTGTCTCGTCTCCACGACTCCGAGGAGCGGTCCATCGACCTTACTCCCATACTTCCAGCCTCCTGTCTGGTGGCACCTGTGGTCTGGGAGGTGGATGCGGACATCGAGCGGGCGTTGCAGTCAGAACCTACTCCACCTCAGTGTCCCGCGGGTCGGAAGTACGTCCTGCTCGGTGTCCGCGATCAACTGATCCGGTGGTCGCACACGCTACCCTCCTCGGGTCATCCAGGGATTGAGCGGACGGTGCGGGGTCTTAGAGGGAAGTACTGGTGGCCCACTTTGGTGAACGACGTGAGGCTCTATGTCTCCTCCTGTTTGGTGTGCGCCCAGTGTAAGGCCCCTAGACACCTGCCTAGAGGGAAACTACAGCCCCTCCCCGTTCCACAGCGACCATGGTCCCACCTGTCGGTGGATTTCCTCACGAATCTCCCGCCGTCTCAGGGGAACACTACGATCCTGGTTGTTGTGGATCGGTTCTCTAAGTCCTGCCGTCTACTCCCTTTGCCTGGTCTTCCTAAGGCCCTACAGACCGCAGAGGCCCTATTTACTCATGTCTTCTGGCACTACGGGGTGCCTGAGGACATCGTCTCTGATCGAGGTCCCCAGGTTACGCCACGGGTGTGGAGGGCGTTTATGGAGCAACTGGGTGTTTCGGTCAGTTTGACCTCAGGTTTTCACCCCGAGAGTAATGGGCAGGTGGAGAGAATTAACCAGGATGTGGGCAGGTTTCTGCGGTCCTATTTCCAGGACCGGCCGGGAGAGTGGGCGAGGTTTGTGCCATGGGCCGAGATGGCGCAGAACTCTCTCCGCCACTCCTCTACTAACCTGTCGCCCTTTCAGGTGGTGTTGGGTTACCAGCCAGTCCTGGTGCCCTGGCATCAGAGCCAGACTGAGGCTCCTGCGGTGGAGGATTGGGTACAGCGCCGTCTAGGAATCCCTTAAATGGGCTGTTGGACGGCACAAGGACAGCACTGACCACCGCCGCAGCGAGGCCCCCGTGTTTACCCCGGGGGACAGGGTCTGGCTCTCGGAACCTGCCCCTCCACCTGCCCTACCGGAAGTTGGGTCCGCGATTTGTGGGGCCGTTTAAAGTCCTGAGGAGAATAAACGAGGTGTGTTATAGGTTGCAGCTCCCTTCGTATTACCGTATTAACCCCTCGTTTCATGTGTCTCTCCTCAGGCCGGTGGTAGCTGGTCCACTGCAGGACGCTAAGGTGCGGGAGGTCCCTCCGCCCCCCATTGGGGGGGCCCTGGCGTACACAGTCCGGTCCATCTTGGACTCCAGGCATCGGGTAGGGGGCCTGCAGTACCTCGTGGACTGGGAGGGGGACGGTCCGGAGGAGAGGTGCTGGGTGGACATCTTGGATCCATCACTGTTGCGGGAATTCCACAGCCTCCATCCGGATCGCTCTCCGGGTCGTCCTCGAGGTCGGCAGAAGGTCGGGGGGGGGGGTACTGTAACAACGTCTACAGAAGGTGGCGTTCGGGCGGCGCTCGGCGGTCGTCGTCGTCGGCCTACTAGCTGCCACCGATCTCCTTTTCATTTGGTGATGTCTGTTTTATGTTAGCACCTGCTTTGAGTTAGTTCTTACCTGTCGCTTGAGTTCTGTACCCTGCCTTGTTTTACGGCACTGTTGGACTGTGTTCATTAAAACGTTTTTTTCCCCACGTACCTTAGTCTCCTGTGCCTGACTTCACCCCTCTTGCATGTTAGACTCAGATGACACCACTTCGTCACATGCGTTTTAAATCGAGCATCAAGGTGAACAGTTTTTTCCTCAACAAACTTGCTGCGAGGTGGACTTCAAATCAAATCAAAGTTGATTTATCACATGCGCCAAATACAAATGCTTACTTACAGGCCCTAACCAACAGTGCAATTTTTAAGTGAAAAATAGGTATTAGGTGAACAATTGAAAAGTAAATAATTAAAAACAACAGTAAAAAGACAGTGAAAAATAACAGTAGCGAGGCTATATACAGGCACCGGTTAGTTGGGCTAATTGATAGAGGTTTGGAACTCTTTCTTATTGGTCTATCAACTAATTCCAACCGCATAGTGTGGAAATATATATAAAACATAGAAAAAAGTATGTTTTTGACTGCACTAGGCCTTTAAGCTGCAAATAGGAACCAGAGGCAGCAATGGCAAGAAATAGACAAGTACAGGCCTAGACAGTGAGGTCTGACTCAGCCATCTTCCTTTATAAGAGTGCAATTGAATAGAGGGACCCTGTACTATTGTAAAAGATGGTAGAAAATTTGAAAGAGGAAAAGCCAGATAGAGAGTGGGAGAAAGTGGGTGATGAGGAAGCCAGAGCAGTGATGCAGAAACCAGTGTAGCACAGCTCAAATGGTTGACAGAACCATTTAGTAATGATACCCCCCACGGCCGGAAACAGACAGGCTTTATACAGAATCTTTATACAGAATCTGAGAGTCAAGTAGAGGTGACTGAGAAAGGGATAAAACTCAAGCAATCCTACAGTAGTATGACGAACAACCGATCTAGTCAATGCTGATCTTAGTTTTTTGGTCCATCAATTCAATGCCAAGTAAATCAGGACAAGTATTTCAGGACAGCGGAAATGTAGAAATGTGCTCAAAAAGTTGATGCCAAAATATACTGATTGACTTGAATGTCATATTGAACGCCTTGGCTATCATTGTGTCTTGACTCCTCTGTTTCTAGAAAACCGTCTAATCTTGGATGCCTTCGCACAGGAGTGTAGCCGTGTACTCACTCTCCTCAACAGTGGTCGGTTCGTGGAGCCCCAAGATCCTCTGCCCTCCTCCGTTACCTCCCACATCAAGCAGGAGGAAAGCTACCTCTCTGGGCCTGGGGGGGAGTCAAAGCCAGACGCGGGTCAAGTGGGTCACTGCCCCACCCTGGGCAAGCCACGGCCCAAGGAGAGCTCCACCGTCGATCCTGATGAGGAAGCCCAGCGCAGTCACTGGAGCCAAAAACAAACATACGCATTCCTGCACATCTTCACAAAGTCCCTCCAGAGCTACCTGATCACCGGGCCCCAGCAGCCCCACCCTGACCTGGGCCTCGAGGGAGAGCGAGGCCCACCGGCTGAGTCTAGGGTGTCACCCAGCAATAACCTTGGGGGCTGGAGCTCCCCAGCCCCTTCGGAGTCCTATGGCCACCCCTCGTCCACCCTGCCGGAGGAGGAAGAGGAGGAAGAGGAGAGCAGCTGCCCTCGCTGTGTGGAGCTGGAGCAGGAGATGCTGTGTCTGCAGAAGGAGAACGAAGAGCTGCGCAACAAGCTGGACAACATACCAGGTACAGTACAGTAATGACACTGTGCTCTATTACCCCTTTCGGGATAATAGAGCACAGTAATGGCAATTTCTACAGTTTATGCAGATTCATGTGAGATGGTGACTTGGTATGTGGATACGAAATAAGCCCACGTCAGTCTTAACTTAAGTGAGCCAATGTGCTCAATTTGCTGCCCAAGACAAAACACTCAATGGATTTGGGCTTTTACCCTGTGACTCACATTTTAGTCATTTAGCAGACGCTCTTATCCAGAGCGACTTACAGTAGTGAATGCATAAATATTTTTTTCCCCCCGTACTGGTCCACCATGGGAAACAAACCCCCAACCCTGGCGTTGCTAACACCATGCTCTACCAACTGAGCCACACGGGACCGACTCAGCATACATGTGGCTAATAATTACACAATAATGACACAGCACCAACACAATGTGGTGTAGTACATTACTTTTCATGTCAAGATTTATAAATCACATTGTTGCTATGAATTTTGTCAGACGCACAATTTACAATGGAATATTTTTGATGAGTTTTGTAAATGAAGCCCCTGATCTCCTTCCAGCTCCCTGCCAGAATGTGCTGGACTTCTTCTAGACTGTTCTCCAGCACCATAACCAGTTTATACAGCCCATGTCACAGGAGCAACAAACAGAGGTAAGCAAGCAGTTTGTCTCAAAAAACACATGTTTTTATAAAAATAAATACTCTTGGTCTGTTCCAGTTCTGTCAGATACTGTACTCTACTGTTTGATACTGTATGTTTCAGTAGTCATAATGTGTATATTATAGATGTTACATGACAAATGCAAAATAAGACACCAGGGTGAACTTCTATATCTAAATAGCACTCTCTCTCTCTATAGGAAGAAGAACAGACAACATATGAGGTTTGTGTTTTCAAGATGTGTTTTATGTAACTTAATGACCCCTCAATTTTTTACAGTTCTGAGCTATAGTTTGAATCAGAGTTCAGTTATTTGTGACATTGTATTTTTTTCATTTGAGCTAGTTGGTTTCACATTGCTAAATGTCAAACTAACTAAAATGCCTAAACAAAACCACGTGTCCTTTGTTTATTGGAGAAAAATGCTCACATTAAATCTATCTATGATTCTCAAGAAGCATATCTTGTCCCAAACTTCATATTACTTTTTTTTGGTCTTCCAACATGCGTGAGGAAACAGCGTAATAGCCGCTCTGAGAAATGAATAAGCTATAGTCAGTAGCCTGTATCCCCAGTATAGCTCCCTTATCTGCATTATATGCACTGCTACTCAATGTTTCAGCGAAAGTTATGGTACTGCGTGCATTTCATAAAATGCTTGCAGTCAAACCAGCAATACTGCCCATCTCTGGTTCTTTTCTTGTGTTTGGTCCAGACTGCGTTCAAACCTGCAGCGAACCGCACCACGGTGTGAATGGAATCAGACCAAAACCCCCCTTTTTTAGCGAACCACGGTTCATTGTTTAGTGCGCTCCGGGGTGCCGATAGTGTTCACACCAGTTTAAACTAAGGGGGAGTTCGGAAAATCCGCACAAAACCACTTTGGTGTGAAAGCGCCTTAGGTCTTTAAGGAATTGGCCTTAATCAAATACCACCTAAACACCTGTGTTGCTTTCTCAGCATGAGAATTATGAAAATAATTTTTCTATGGAGCTGATAGTTTTGCTTCTCGTTGTAAACATAAGAGTACATTAATTAAAAATGAGCATTTATGCAACATCAGAAGAATGTTGTTTTTGACATTCCAGAAACACGGTGACTGTTTTTGATTGGGCTGCTCCCATACTGCCACAGGCTTTAGGGTTAGGGAGAAACAAAACCCTGCAGAGGAAAATGACTAGGACAAAGTAATCTAGGTTCAGGACTGTTGTTGCCACCATGGAGCGTCAGTCAGAATGCAAATGAGGAGATTGCACAGGAATCCAGGTTTAGGGGTAACACACACGCAGTGGGGAGGGTTTGGAATGGTGATTTTGTAGGGCTAGTAAGGCCGGTGGCAAGGTTAGCAAGGATGTCTTAGGAGTTGTGGCTTGTAAGGTCTTGGAGATAGGATGGGGATAACAAGAATGTGGTAGTCTGGTAGGGAGATACAAAAAAGGACACATCAGGAACATAACATTAAAATGTACAGACATTACAAAGTAGTGTCAGGTGACTATAGGGAATAGGCTTAACATACAGTGGTTGCTCCACTAAAAGTTTTGCGATTATGCTGAGCGACTATGAGGTCATTTGTGGTTTAGTACAGTACCCCGCGTCACCACTTCATTGCTCCAGAACAGCGCAAGGGGGAGCTAGAGCACTGATTTTGCTTTTGGGTCCTACTGTGTCTCTAACTAACAATGAATGGGCAACATAAACCTAAATAGGAACTGATAATTGTGCACGACTTCAGTATTACTTACTAAAACTGTTGATACACTAAGGTTTTTATTATTTTATTTTGTTAGGATTATTTTGCTCTTACTGTAGTACTGTAGCCCACTCCCGAACAGTCATGTTATACATTGCCTGAGTGGCGCAACGGTCTAAGACACTGCATAGCAGTACAAGCTGTGCTGTTACAGATGCTGGTTCAATACACGTACTGGCCTCAACTGGGAGACCCATGAGATGACTGTAGGTTTTTGGTTTCTCTCCCTCTAAAAACATAAATAAATAATTATAAATAACAAACTAGCTTTATTTACAAATTAGTAACAATGTCTCACCCCATGTTCAAGAATGCCGTTTTTCACGCTAATTTTACGTTATTTGAAAATATTGTTATTTTTTAAACAAAGCGATTATTATTATTATTAATTTAGAATGATATAAAAGTCCCTTAGATATTCTCACAGATATATTATTAACCCTGTTATTAGCAGGACAATGTATATTGATCATGGCTCCCGAGTGGCGCACAATCGGATTGCCTTGCAGTTCTCCAGCTGTATCCACTGAAAGCGTGCAAGGTTCAAGGCACAAGGGCAGGTGGCATGGGATGTGCCGCAGAGTAATAATGGCGCTGACTAGGGAAACGTTCCCGCTGTTCTTAGTGCCAGTCTGCACGTTCAAACTAAAACAACGTAACTAATAATGGCATCTTCATACTTTCGTTAATCAAATAATGATAAAATACACTTTCAAAATGCCAATGTTTATTTAGTTATGTATCCATAACAAATTACTATGGTAATAGATATCACTGAATTACAGAAATATTGGAACAAAGTTGTCTAATGAAGGTAAACAAATTGTTGCTTACTGGAAAATACTCTTTCAGACACACACGGTCACATTGTACAGTTGTGGACAAAAGTTTTGAGAATTACACAAATATACATTTTCACAAAGTCTGCTGCCTCAGTTTGTATGATGGCAATTTGCATATACTGAAGAATGTTATGAAGAGTGACCAGATGAATTCCAATTAACTGCAAAGTCTTGCCATGTAAATGAACTGAATCCCCCAAAAACATTTCCACTGCATTTCAGCCCTGCCACCAAAGGACCAGCTGACATCATGTCAGTGATTCTCTCGTTAACACAGGTGTGAGTGTTGACGAGGACAAGGCTGGAGATCACTCTGTCATGCTGATTGAGTTCGAATAACAGACTGGAAGCTTCAAAAGGAGGGTGGTGCTTGGAATCATTGTTCTTCCTCTGTCAAATATGGTTACCTGCAAGGAAACATGTGCCGTCATCATTGCTTTGCACAAAAAGGGCTTCACAGGCAAGGATATTGCTGCCAGTAAGATTACACCTAAATCAACCATTTATCAGATCATCAAGAACTTCAAGGAGAGCGGTTCAATTGTTGTGAAGAAGGCTTCAGGGCGCCCAAGAAAGTCCAGCAAGCGCCAGGACCGTCTCCTAAAGTTGATTCAGCTGCGGGATCGGGACACCACCAGTACAGAGCTTGCTCAGGAATGGCAGCAGGCAGGTGTGAGTGCATCTGCACGCACAGTGAGGCAAAGACTTGGCAAAGGATGGCCTGGTGTCAAGAAGGGCAGCAAAGAAGCCACTTCTCTCCAGGAAAAACATCAGGGACAGACTGATATTCTGCAAAAGGTACAGGGATTAGACTGCTGAGGACTGGGGTAAAGTCATTTTCTCTTATGAATCCCCTTTCCGATTGTTTGGGGCATCCGGAAAAGAGCTTGTCCGGAGAAGACAAGGTGAGCGCTACCATCAGTCCTATGTCATGCCAACAGTAAAGCATCCAGAGACCATTCATGTGTGGGGTTGCTTCTCAGCCAAGGGAGTGTGCTCGCTCACAATTTTGCCTAAGAACACAGCCATGAATAAAGAATGGTACCAACACATCCTCCGAGAGTAACTTCTCTCAACCATCCAGGAACAGTTTGGTGACGAAACATGCCTTTTCCAGCATGATGGAGCACCTTGCCATGAGGCAAAAATGATAACTAAGTGGCTCGGGGAACAAAACATCGATATTTTGGGTCCATGGCCAGGAAACTCCCCAGACCTTAATCCCATTGAGAACTTGTGGTCAATCGTCAAGAAGCGAGTGGACAAACAAAAACCCACAAATTCTCACAGACTCCAAGCATTGATTATGCAAGAATGGGCTGCCATCAGTCAGGATGTGGCCCAGAAGTGAATTGACAGCATGCCAGGGCGGATTGCAGAGGTCTTGAAAAAGAAGGGTACAAACTACAAATATGGACTCTATGCATCAACTTCATGTAATTGTCAATAAAAGCCTTTGACACTTGAAATGCTTGTAATTATACTTCAGTATTCCATAGTAACATCTGACAAAAATATCTAAAGACACTCAGGCAGCAGACTTTGTGAAAATTAATATCTCTGTCATTCTCAAAACTTTTGGCCACGACTGTACAGCGCCGTTATGGCTTTTAGCAGGTAGCTGGATAATAGACTTGCCTAATAGGAGGGTAGGGGGAGAATTCTATCGTCAAATGTATTTCTAAGTTAGGTTGGCTGTATCACAACCGGCCATGATTGGTTGCAATTTCAGTTTAATCCCCCAGAAAAAAAATAATACCACAAAAAGTATTATTATGTATCACATCCGATCGTGATTGGGAGTCCCGTAGGGCGGCAAACAATTTGCCCAGCATTTCTCTCTGTCACGGCTGTCTGTAAGAGGGAACCAAGGTGCAGCAGAGGATGTGCTCATCATTAGAATTTTAATTCAAATAAACAAGAGAACACTACAAAATGAACAAAACGACAGCAAACAGTCCTGTTAGGAAAATACTCAAACAGAAACAATTACCCACAAAACCCAAAGGAAAAACATGCTCCTTATGTGTGACTCCCAATCAGCAGCAACGAGCTTCAGCTGTGCCTGATTGGGAGCCACACACGGCCCAAAACAAAGAAATACCAAAACATAGAAAAAGGAACATAGAACGCCCACCCAATGTAACACCCTGGCCTAACCAAAATAAAGAACAAAAAACCCCTCTCTATGGCCAGGGCGTTACACTCTCCCTCTAAAAACAGAAATAAATGTTTTGGCCTTAGCAAATATTATTTTGGCCTTTATTCAGATTACAATTGCTAACTTTTTTATTTTTATGAAATAACCTCCAAAATATCGTTGTATATTATCAAGTTGATGGCACAGTCATATAGCCCGGCACCTACATAAAACTGAGTGACTCACTCATTCATAGCTTTGGATCAAAATAAATAAGTACTAACATTCTTTCTGATAGTCTTTATTAAAGAAATGTTTTGGTTATCCTGACCTGGACACCATGTACAGTATTATGGGCTATTAGCAGGACAATATACCTTTACCAACACCTTTCTGTATTTTGATACTTTGTGGATGGGGCTCCGGAGTGGATGGGGGCTCCTACAGTGCAAACAGATGCAGATTCGATACCCGTGCCAGCCACCACTGGGAGACCCATGAGGCGGCTTTTGGTTTTAATTTAGAATCCTCCAATCCTCTATATGTAATTTTTGGCGGAGAGTCACATCATATTTTCCGATATACTGTGGGCCTACCGCAGGCGACATGAGTCTCACTAGTGTTAAGTAATGTGCTGTTAAAAGTGGTGTAGGTGTTATTTATTTTAAGAGCATATTGAAGTTAGAAGCAATAGGATTTGAAACAATAGCCTACAACTATTTTAGCACTGTTTCACACTGCTCTGAGACGAGCATGGGGACTGGTCTTGATTAATCAATTAGATTTATATTTTCACTGAATCTCCGTTTGGGTAGTGGTATGACTACAATCATACAATTAGGTGTAGAAATGTTATGCTCTTACTGCAACCTTTATTTAATTAGGCAAGTCAGTTAAGAATAAATTCTTATTTACAAGGACAGCCTACTCCTTCCTCCCATCAGGGAATTGAACCCTGGTCTCTTTAGCTAAATAGCCAAGTACTGTAGCCTACTCCTGACCGTCATGTTGTACAGCGCCATATTTTCCATTCCATCCTAACGGAAACCCAGTGGGTTTTTCGTTTTTCTTGGAATAGAAGCACCACAATATTAATCAAATTAATTAAGCAAATACCAGTCAAAAGGTTGGACACACCTACTCATTCCAGAGTTTTTCTTTATTTTTTATATTTTCTACATTGTAGAATAATAGTTGTCTTGTTTTGTACGCTTTGTACAAATAATAAAACGCAGAACTACAGGATGTTTCTTAACATAACTCTTTATTAACTAGCTACAACTACATGTTCGCCTATCTCCAACCACAATCAACTGACGATGCCCTAGCCGTCTGGGTGGTGTTAACCAATCACTGCACAGTAGGATACGGCGGTAAAATGCATCCAATTATAATTCAGTATGTATTCACATATGAATATTACATCCCCCTTCTTTTAAAACAAAATACAAATGTTTACATATTCTAAGCTTTTCTTTTGAATACATGCTCTGTAGTTTGAACTCAAGGTAAGTAACCATTTATATTGCATAACACACCAACTGAATCAACATAGACTCTGAAACAATGATCCAACATACTGTTACTTTTAGAACAAGGGATTCTCAGCAACTCAGCTTTCACTGTAGAAATGACATCTTAACATTTCAAACAAATACGATACCAAAGCATTTCAAGTGAACTTTCAATAACAAGTTTACAGTCTGGAACTCTTTTAGGGCAGCGATCCGCCTACACCCTTTGACATTTCACAGGTCGAGGACAGCTCTGGGCTTGACCTCTCTTCCTGACCTTGTGCGATATGATGTTGAGCATGCTTCTGTGTCAGTCAACAGCTCTTGTGGTGTTGCAGGTAAGTATGGTGTATGTTGTGCTGTGTGTGTGTTTAGTCCATCACGTACTCTTTCAGGGGAACAGTTCATCTCATCAGTGTGTTGTTCTTTTGTGTTCAGTAAGTGACGACGATTGCGGCGGTACACTGCTCCTTCTGCTGTGCGGACGTGATATGAACGTTCAGTGTCAGCTGGCTGGACGACGACTGCTGGTTTCCAGAGGCCATGCTCCTGGATTCTAACTGACTCTCCGTCGATCAGTGGTGGCAGTGGTCTAGCTGACCTGTCGTAGTATCGCTTTTGTTGTTGTTGTCTCTGTGCACGTTTTCCATGCATTTCATTGTAGCTGACGACCTCAGGTTGCAGCTGCTGGTTGGTGCTGGGAAGGGTTGAGCGAAGTCTGTGGCTCATCAACAGCTGGGCTGGTGATTTGAAGTTGTCAACTGGAGTGTTGCGGTACTCAAGGAGACTGAGGTAGGGGTCTCTCTTGTCTGCTTTTGCTTTGTCCATGAGTGATTTAGCAATCTGCACAGATTTTTCAGCAAGGCCATTACTTTGAGGGTAATGTGGGCTTGTGGTGACATGTGTGAACTCCCATGCTTTTGTGAAGGATTCAAACTCATTTGATTTGTAACAGGGCCCATTGTCAGATATTAAAGTCTCTACAATGCCATGCCTGGCAAAGGCTGCTTTTAGCTTGTGTATCACAGCTGCAGATGTGGTGCTGTGAAGCTTGTCGAGTTCGAAGTATCTGCTGTAGTAGTCCACTGTTACGATGTAGTCCTCGTTGTTCCAGGTGAACAGATCGGTTGCCACGACCTGCCAGGGTCGGTCTGGGATACAGTGAGGTAACATTGGCTCTTTGGTGTTTGAGGGGCGTCTTTCAAGACAGATGGTGCATCTACCAACAATGTCCTCTATTTGTTTGCACATTCCAGGCCAAAACATAATGTCCCGTGCTCTCTGTTTGCACTTTTCCATGCCCATGTGTCCAGCATGGATCTTTGTCAAAATCTCTTCTCTGAGACTGGTAGGAATAATGATTTTCTCTCCTTTGAAAATGATTCCGTTGATCTGTGATAGTTCATCACGATGGTTCCAGAATTCTGAGACGCTCTGAGGGCATTTTCTCCTCTCCTCAGGCCATCCATCCTGTATGACTTCCCTCAGCTGTGTGAGTTGAGAGTCCTTTCCTGTTTCTGCTTGGATCTCCTTCAGTTTTGTGTCACTAACTGGTAAGTTGCTGTACACAGTGTGTACTTGCATGTCCATGCCTTCACTGAGGCTGCTGTCCTTGTAGGTAAGAAACTTCCTGGAGAGTGTGTCTGCGACAGGGATGTCTTTGCCTGGACGGTGAGTGATTGTGAAGTCGTATTTTTGTAGTTGAAGGATCATTCTCTGTAGCCTTGGCGGGGCTGCAGCTAGTGGTTTCCTCATGATTGACTCAAGGGGCTTGTGGTCGGATTCCACAATGACTTGTCGACCATATACGTACTGATGGAAACGTTTACATCCGAATAGAATGGCATAGAGCTCCTTTTCAATTTGAGCGTAGTTGATTTCACAGTCTGTGAGAGATTTGGAAGCGTAGCCGATGGGCTTTCCTTCTTGCAGTAGCACTGCACCTAGTCCATACTTCGACGCGTCCACTTGGAGTCTGAGCTCTTTGTTGGGGTCGTAGTAGGCAAGGATTGGTCCTGGTTCTCTCGTGATCAAGTCTTTCACATTCTGGAAAGCAATGTCGTGTTGCTTGTCCCAAAGAAACTCACTGGACTGCTTTAGCAGTTGACGCAGGGGTGCATTAGCATTGGAGAGGCTGGGTGCGAACTTGGATAAGTAGTTGACCATGCCAAGCACTGTTTCCAGCTCTGCACGGTTTTTTGGTGGCTCCATTTCTTTTATGGCTGAGATCTTCTGTGGATCTGGCTTGATTCCATTCGCTGTGAGAAGATGTCCGAAGTAGCTGACCTCTGTAGCGCCGACTGTGCTCTTCTCTGGGTTGAGCCGGACTCCTCTCTCGCGGGATCTTTGCAGCATCGCGCGGAGGTTTCGGTCGTGCTCCTCTTTGGTTCGACCATAGACAAGGATGTCATCCACAATTGCCACAACTCCGTCGAGGCCTTCGTACACTTCGTCGATCTTTCGCTGAAACTCGTCTTGGGCTGAGATAATCCCAAAAGGCAGGCGACGGAACCTGTAGTGTCCAAACGGTGTGTTGAATGTTGTGAGCTTAGATGACTCTTCTGTGAGCTTGATAGCCCAGTAGCCTGATCTAGCGTCCATGACACTGAAGTAGTGTGCTCCCGCTAGCTTGTGTGTGATGCCATCTAGCGTCGGTAAAGGGTAATGGGGCCGTTTGATAGCCTTGTTCAAGTCTCTTGGGTCGAGGCATACTCGGAGCTTGCCTGTGCGTGGTTTCTCCACCACCACTAACGCGTTTACCCAGTCGGTCGGTTCTGTAACCTTGGTGACTATGTCAGATTGCTCCATGCTCTCCAACTCTTTCTTCAGACGGGCACGGAGAGCAAGGGGAATCTTTCTCGGGGGGTAGACTACAGGGGTTGCGTCTGGGTCAAGGTGAATGGTACATTCTCCTGGGAATAATCCTATTCCTGTAAAGACATCAGCAAACTCCTCCAGTACATTTCCTGTCTCTACTGGTGCTGTTACTGATAAAACTAGCTTGATGAGGTCCATGTCTAAGCATGCTTTAAGACCTAGCACTGCAGGTGCTCTAGTGTCAACAACGTAAAAGTCTAACATCATGTCACTTTCCTTGTATTTGCATTTGAAAGTGCATGTGCCTTTTACTGGGAGCTGTTCACCACCATAACCAGTCAGTCTGCGCATGGTGGGCTGTAGCTCGCACTCAGATGTCAAGCTGCGGTACTTATTCAGAGGAATAATGTTTACTTGTGCACCAGTGTCTAGTTTGAACTTTAGCTTTGTGCCTTGTGTTCCTATCTCAATGTCAGCAAAGGCTTGCTCTGTCTCTGATATGTGACTTTTTCCTGTCACTGAATCAATAAACAGTTCATCATCATTTGACTCTTTGATTGACATTTCATCTTCACTCACTGTGTGTACTGTTTTTCCACGGTAAGCTCTGCACACTTTTGCAAAGTGATTCCATTTACCACATTTAGTACACTGTTTGCCTTTAGCTGGGCAATTTCCTTGTTCGCCATGCACTTTGTATCCACAATATCCCCATGTTTTGGGGCGTTTTGAGTATGTGTCTCTCTGTTTTGGAGTTATGTCTCTCTCCGTTCTGAAACGCGCTCTCTGGGCACCGGAGGTGTGCTTTGATGTCTGCCTGACTGCGTGCACTGCTTGTTCACGTGATGCGCTCGTCCTGCGGCGCGAAATGGTTTTCATCTGAGCCTGTGCTAGCTCGTGAGATCTGGCTATGTCGATAGCTTTGTCCAGCGTTAGCTCAGACCCAACATTCAAAAGTTTCTCTCTCACTCGCGGTGAGTGTATTCCAAATACAATACGGTCCCTGATCATCTCATCCTTGTTTGCATAATCACAGTCTTTCACAAGCAGACGCAGCCCAGTCACAAACGGTTCAAAAGACTCGCTAGCTCCCTGTACTTTCTCATGGAATTTGTACCTAGCGAAAATTGTATTAGTCTTCGGCACAACATATGCTTCAAAACGATCGTAGTATGTTTTCAGTACCTTTGATTCAGCCTCGGTAAGTGTCCATGTGTTGTAAATATCTCTCCCTTTTTCACCGATCCAGAGGAGCAGGTAGCTACATTTTTCCTCTTCTCCTCTTTCCTTCAGAGGACCCGTGAACATCAGCTCCACATGCTGTTTGTACTTACGCCATGCATCGGGTAAGTTTGTAGACTCCCAGTCCATTCGAGGTGAAGGAACTCCAGAAAAATCCATCTTTTAAGACCATTTACTCTGACACCATGTCTTGTTTTGTACGCTTTGTACAAATAATAAAACGCAGAACTACAGGATGTTTCTTAACATAACTCTTTATTAACTAGCTACAACTACATGTTCGCCTATCTCCAACCACAATCAACTGACGATGCCCTAGCCATCTGGGTGGTGTTAACCAATCACTGCACAGTAGGATACGGCGGTAAAATGCATCCAATTATAATTCAGTATGTATTCACATATGAATATTACAATAGTGACGACATCACAACTATGAAATTACACATATGGAATCAGCTAAGAACAAATTCTTATTTACAAGGACAGCCTACTCCTTCCTCTTCATCAGGCGGTTCCCGCGCGCGGCAGCCGGGGATTATTTTTCTAAACGGCCCTGTCAATGGGGTTTGTAAACCAACCCGGATGTAATATAATTCTGGCCACATGTTGATTCAGTGGCGCTTCTCAATGCAGGACGTGGGAGGGACGCACACTTTGTAAACAGGAATAGGTGCATCACTGAGCTGGCAAGCTAAAGTTAGCTAGTTAGTACCTTCAACCTGTTAATTATTTATCTCACGAAGTCAGCATCGCTTAACATTGTTTCTTTTTTTTTGACCTCGAGATTGTTGCTGGATAGGTACTTTCATATCTAACATGCTGGCGATGCTAGCTAACCTCGTATCAGGATGCCTCGATCTAGTCCTATTTGATTTATCTTACAAAGTAAGCATGGCTTAAGATGTTTTCTTTCGTTTTTGACCTCGACATTGTTGTTGGATAGATACTTTCATATCTAACATGCTAGCTAATCTCATATCTGGATGCCTGACTCTAGTTCCCGAGAGAGCAGCATACTGGTAAGTCAACTTTGCTTTCGAACTTTGTACTCATCTGTAAAGTTGTTTTACATGCAATCATATAAGGTAGATAGATAGTTTAAAAGCCTGTTATCATTCATTGGTTGTTCATTTGGAGCTAGTTAAGCTATCACTAGCTAGCTAGGTGGATAATAATGTGATGTATAACGTTAGTAGGCTACAGTAACGTTACAGTATTACTGAATGACAACAATATAGCCTTGTTACTACTAGTTGGCAAGTTGGTTGATTAGGGTGGGTATAATTTCTGGAACGTTCCAACAGGAATCCGTTCCAAAAACTCAGCAAATGTCAAGGTTGCCAACCAACAACGCATACAAAGTCGTATAACGGTAGAATGAGATACCGGGTAGGGAGTGAGCAATGTAATAACGTTTTTCACTCACCACGTTTATCCCGAAAAATGTGTCTTCGTTCTGGTAGCCTCCACCATTCCTCGTTCGTTGGTTTAGTTATTATTTCCGGTGTTCCTGCATTCGCAGGTGAACTCTGTTGCGCCTCAATTAGGGGATCGCTATGGTAGAAATGCAACTAATGACTGCTAGCCCCAGTATTTTATTAGCTAGGTGGATTGTACACAATTGTTACCGATGATACTGTATATACCAGCCTACTCGTATTACAGAAACATACATTGTATTTTGCCAAGTTCTCTCTGTGTTAATCCTGTTTCCCAAATATCAGCTAACTTGTGTCTGTGTCGATGTTGTTTAGTTCAACTTGCCTAGTTAAATAAATATTAAATAAATTAGAACGGATAAAATATGCTTTGACCTATTTCAGGTAACCTAAAGATGCTTGATTCACTATAGTTGCTTTTGAAGAACTTTCCAGTCGTTTATGCTTTACATTACGATTTTTCAACGTCTGTTTATTGGACATATATATTAGTGTCTTATAAAAAAGGGCAACGTATGTAAAGCATCCCATCTGTTTTAAGGTTATAGTGTGTATGTGTGTGGTGTAGTTCCTCTTGATGTCCACTAGGTGTCATCACAGCTTCAATAATGTCACACCAGGGTCACAACATGTTTTCATGTGTAACCTTACAGTGAAATGCTGACTGACAAGCCCTTAACCAACAATGTCGTTTTAAGAAAAATATGTGTTAAGTAAAAAATAAGAAATAAAATTAACTAATAATTAAAGAGCAGTAGTAAAATCTAAATAGCGAGGCTATATACATAGGTACCGGTTTGTCGAGGTAATTGAGGTGTTCCTTTCAATTCCAGTGGTGTAAATTACTTAACAAAAAATGTATTTAAACTACTCCACTACATTCCGTTTATATATCTGTTCATTCTGTATCTGTACTTTTACTCTTTCTGTTTCTTTACAACTTGAAATTTTACTTCACTACATTTCTAAATAAAATAATGTATTTTTTACTCTATACAGTTTCCCTGGCACACAAAAGTACTTGTTTCATTTCAAATGCTGAGCCGGACATGAAAATGGTCCAATTCACACACTTATCAAGAGAACATCCTTGGTCATCCCTACTGCCTCAGATCTAGCGGACTCACTAAACACGTTTCATTTGTAAATGATGTCTGATTGTTGGAGTGTTCCCCTGGTTATTTCTTAAATAAAATAACAAGAGAATCGTGCTGTCTGGTTTGCTTAATATATGGAAGGTCAAATCATTTATACTTTTACCACTGATACTTAAGTATATTTTAGCAATGACGTTTAATTAGTATTTTACTGGGTGACTTTCACTTTTACTTGAGTCATTTTCTATTAACGTCATCATCTTAATATTGTCACTTTTTCCCTTCATTTGCCTACTACTGTCTATAAGCTATCATACCATGTGGGTTTTTTCTTGGGGACCAGGTATCGGAACGCCTTTGAAGGGTCTACAAAGCATGCCCCCCAGGTAAAAGTTGCCTTTTGCAGACCATTTTGTTTGCCCTTTCTCTGACACCGCCTAGTATATAAAGTAGATCCTGGATGGCAGTAAGCTTCTAGTCAATGATGTACTCGGCCGTACGCAATCAAATTTTATTCATTAAGCCCTTTCAACATCAGCCGATGTCACAAAGTGCTGTACAGAAACCCAGCCTAAAACCCCCAACAGCAAGCAATACAAATGCACGGTGGCTAGGAAAAACTCCCTAGAAAGGCAGGAACCTAGGAAGAAACATAGAGAGGAACCAGGCTCTGAGCGGTATCCAGTCCTCTTCTGGCTGTGCCGGGTGGAGATTATAACAGAACATGGGCAAACGTTCATAGATGACCAGCAGGCTCAAATAATAATCACAGTGGTTCAAGAGGGTGCAACAGGTCAGCATCTCCGGAGTAAATGTCAGGTCTGGGACAAGGTAGCACGTCCGGTGAACAGGTCAGGGTTCCGTAGCCGCAGGCAGAACAGTTGAAACTGGAGCAGCAGCATGACCAGGTGGACTGGGGACAGCAAGGAGTGATCAGGCCAGGTAGTCCTGAGACGTGGTCCCAGGGCTCAGGTCCTCCAAGATAGAAGGGCGAAGGAGAGAGTGAATTAGAGGGAGCATACTTAAATTCACACGGGACACTGGATACGACAGGATAAATACTCCAGGTATATCTGACTGACCCTAACCCCCCTACACAAACTATTGCAACGTAAATAATGGGGGCTGAGACAGGAGTGGTCGGGAGACACTGTGGCCCCGTCCGACGATACACCCTCAGTAGCGCCTTATGGTCGGATGCCGAGCAGTTGCCATACCAGGAGGTGATGCAACCTGTCAGGATGCTCTCGACGGTACAGCTGTAAATCCTTTTGAGGATCTGAGTATCCATTCCAAATATTTTGTCTCCTGAGTGGGAATATGTTTTGTCGCACCCTCTTCACAACTGTCTTGGTGTGCTTGGACCATGTTCGTTTGTTGGCGATGTGGACACCAAGGAACTTGAAGCTCTCAACCTGCTCCACTACAGCCCCATCGATGAGAATGGGGGCATGTTCGGTCATCCTTTTCCTGTAGACAACAATCATCTCCTTTATGTTGGTCACGTTGAAGGAGAGGTTGTTGTCTTCGCCCCACACGGTCAGGTCTCTGACCTACTCCCCATTGGCTGTCTCATCGGTGCCGGTGATCAGGCCTACCACTGTTGTCATCAGCAAACATAATGGTGTTGGAGTCATGCCTGGCTGTGCAGAATTGAGTGAACAGAGTACAGGAGGGGACTGAGCACACACCCTTGAGGGGCCCCCGTGGTGAGGAAAAGCGTGCCGGATGTGTTAACTATCCTTACCAGCTGGGGGCGGGCCGTCAGGAAGTCCAGAATCCAGTTCCAGAGGGAGGTGTTTAGTACCAGGGTCCTTTGCTTAGTGATCAGCTTTGTTGGCACTATGGTGTTGAACGCTGAGTTGTAGTCAATGAACAGCATTCTCACAGAGGGGATCCTTTTGTCCAGGTGAGAGGGTAGTGTGGAGCGCAATAGAGATTGCATCATCTGTGGATCTGTTGGGCCAGTATGCCAATTGGAGTGGGTCTAGGGTTTCCGGCATGATTGCTTGATGTCAGCCACTACCAGCCTTTCAAAGGACTTCATGGCTACCAATGTGAGTGCTACGGGGCGCTAATCATTTAGGCAGGTTACCTTTGCTTTCTTGGGCACAGGGACTATGGTGGTCTGTTTGAAAGATGTAGGTATTACAGACTCGGTCAGGGAGAGGTTGAAAATGTCAGTGAAGACACTTGCCTGGTAATCAGTCTGGGCCCGCGGCTGTGGGAATGTTTACCTGTTTAAAGGTCTTGCGCACATCGGCTATGGAGAGCGTGATCCCACATTCATCCAGAACAGCTGGTGCTCTCGTGCATGCTTCAGTGTTGCGTTGCTCGAAGCGAGCATAAAAGTATTTTAGCTCATTTGGTAGGTTCTTGTCACCGGCCAGCTCCTGGCTGGGTTTCCCTTTGTAGTCAATAATATTTTCCAAGCCCTTTCACATCCAACAAGCATCATAGGCGGTGTAGTAGGATTCAATCTTAGTCCTGTATTGACACTTCAGGACAAGTCTCTGAATTTCCTTGAGTGGGCCAGCCAGAACTGTGACTTGAACCCAATCGAACATCTCTGGAGAGACCTGAAAATAGCAGTGCAGCAACGCTCTCCATCGAACTTGACAGAGCTTGAGAGGATCTACAGAGAAGAATGGGAGAAACTCCCCAAATACAAGTGTGGCAAGCTTGTAGCATCAGACCCAAGGCTGTAATCGCTGCCAAAGGTGTTTCAACAAAGTACTGAGTAAAGGGTCTGTATACCTATGTAAATTTTATCAAATTTTGATTTAATAAATTGGAATTCATTTCTAAATGTCACACCCTGATCTGTTTCACCTTTCTTGTGATGGTCTCCACCCCCTCCAGGTATCGCTTATTATCCCTAGCCTCTGTGCCAGTTTGTCTTGTTTGTCAGGTTAAGCAGCGTTTTGTGACTCAGCTCCTGCTTTTTGAAGTGTCTCTTTTTCTCACCCTCCTGGTTTTGACTCTGCCCACCTGAACACTCTGCCTGCCTTTGAGCCTGCCCACTCTGCCTGCCTGCCCCTAGGCCTGCCCGCTTGCCCACTCTGCCTGCCTGCCCCTGAGCCTGCCCACCTGAACACTCTGCCTGCCTGCCCCTGAGCCTGCCTACCTGCCCACTCTGCCTGGCTGCCCCTGAGCCTGCCCACCTGACCACTCTGCCTGCCTGCATCTGAGCCTGCCCACTCTGCCTGCCTGTCCCTGAGCATGCCCACCTGACCACTCTGCCTGCCTGCCCCTGAGCCTGCCCACTCTGCCTGCCTGTCCCTGAGCCTGCCAACCTGACCACTCTGCCTGAGCCTGCCTGTCAACCTGGACCTTTGCTTCCCGTTTGATTTCTGACCTCTGCCTACCCCTACCCTGAATCTGCCATCTGGTACCATTGCCCCACCTCTGGTTACTGACCAGCCATACCCGGCTGTTGGACATGCTGCTAGAGCAATTCCGCTGGTTCTCTGGAGGGCAGCCTGTCGCGGGGGTAACCCCACCAGCGTTTCCCTTACTCCTGCTTCTATTCTCTTTTGCTAGTCCTCACGTTTTCGTGACTCCATACCTGCCTGCTTAACCATTCTGCTTGCCCTGACCTCAAGCCTGCCTGCCACTCTGTACCTCCTGGACTCTGAACTGGTTGACATTTTGCCTTTCCACGACCACTCTTGCCTAGCCCTTTAGGATTGTTTAATAAATATCAAGACTCAAACCATCTGCCTCCCGTGTCTGCATCTGGGTCTCGCTTTGTGCTCTTATACTAAACCTGCTTTTGCTTTGACGTTGTTCGCTATTGTGTGCAGATTGATGAGAGAACCAATGTAATCAATTGTAGAAGGCTGTAACGTAATAAAATGTCAAACAAGTCAAGGGGTCTGAATACTTTCCAAATCACTGTAAATATTGATAAGTCACCTTGTACTGTTGGGTTATATTTTCTTAAACTTAATGTGATGCATAGCTTATGAGTAAATTAATGTTAAACATAACAGGTTTGTATTGTACTAACATGGATTGAGCTACATATGATAATGTGTGACTAACTGGAGGGTTACTGGAGTGTAGGCTGAGTAGACTCGTGACACACACACACACACACACAATGCCTGGTTGTGGGGCCGCTCAAGGACAGGTGTATGTGAGGAACTGATAGAGGGGAAAATGGCTGTGGCATAAGAACAGGCACTGTCCTTGGGTGTCTGACTCTCGGGTACACACACGAAGATAAGCTAGAAGACAACTATGCTTGGCAACAAAGATGCGTCTACAGGCTGCACGCCAACGATAGGCTGGAGTAAGTCTAAACCACACCCAAGCCTCTACTATGACAGGCCCTCAGGGAGAGGGAACTAAGTCTGTCAAGAAGTATTTAAAGAAAAACTTGTGATGTCATTCCAGTTCTCTGTCTGCCCTGTGTGGTGTCACAGTGAGCCCGTATATACGAACATCATATTTACCATTCAAGTGTTTGCATTAATTAAAGTACAAAGAAATCAGAAGTTACTCTGTGCTGACTATTTTTGTTCTGATACCAGATTCGAATTGACGCGAACCCAACAGTACCAAATATGTTTTAAACCATATAGTTAAATTCAGAAATGGTAGGTTGAGACTAATACAGTCAGGATAGTATAACTTATCCCATCATACCCAAGACATTTAGTACAGTCTTCCAATACATTAGATTAATCAAGAGTCAATATCTTAATACCATTATGATAATTAAGGCTTTTTAATGCCACTGATGGTAAACACAAAAATCCTTTTTCATCAATATAATGGTTAACGTTCTTTGTAGAAGTTGCAGAAAGGAAAATACCTACTGTAGCTATGTAGGCTTCCTGCTGGCTGCCAATTGTCACTCAAAAAACCATAAGAATAGGTTGTTTTTTAAAGTACAAATTAAACTAGCATGTGCATTTCTCTAAGAACCTAGAGGTAAATTTCAGTCAGATAACTCAAAACGAAACAAAAAAAAACAAGTTCACTGAAATCCACTATCATTCGCTTATGCCAGCTTAACCATAACCCATCTATACAGTTCAGTATTGCAATATTATGGCATTATCGGGGTACTGTTACTTGAATTACATTTAACTATAAAAAAATGACCGTGGGGAAATCACGTGACCCTTGATCAAGATGGCTGCATGAACTAAGAGCTCCGCATAAGTAGTTTCCAATTCCTAATCTTACCTCCACTTCAAGTTAAAACTCCTTTAGCTTTAGTCAAAAAGTCATGGCGCCTACAAAGGCGATGTTACAAGTGACATTTTTATCCTGACTCGAGCATTGGCGGCGGAAAAAGACTCCAAGAAGCAGCTAGCTTTAGAAAAAGCTAGCGCAATTAGCCAGGAGCAAGAGGACCCGTTCCCCCACAAGGCCCAACCTCGCACTCTGTCGAAGACATCCTTTCTGAACTGAGATCCCAACGTACAGAACTCAACATTAAATTAGATGCCATTAACGCTCAGCTCAGTGCCATAGGGTGCAATGTGACAATCCTGGAAAATGCTTTGCCTGACATCAACAACAAGAACCATCAACGCGGGGCGCCTGGACGAGGCAGAGGGGCGAATCCTATCCATGGAAAACTTACTGACAGACGCCATGGAAACAATAGCATATGCTAAACACAAAATAGAGCATCTGGAAGAGAAAACAGAGGACTTGGAAAACGGGGGCGAAGGAATAACAGGGCTCTATTAAACCAGGCTGAAAAAGAAGAGAAACATTGCAATGATCCGCTACCTACAAGACAAACTCCCAGAGTGGCTCCACCTGTCCACCGACAGGCCCATAGAACTCGAGAGAGAGCTCACCGAGCACTGAGGCCCCCATCAGCAGCCAGACAACCACCGTGCCCAATCACCATACGTTTCCTGAGATTCACCGACAAGGAACGAGTCCTACAGGCGGTGAAAATCAACACCATTACTGTGGGAAACGCCAAACTCACTTTACACCAGGACCTGTCAGCTGGAATACGCCGAGAGTTTGACGGGGTGAAGAAATACTCCATTGACCGAGGCATCTTTAGGGGATTCAAATACCCAAACGAGCTCAGGATTCTTCACCAAGCAGCCCTGCGACACTACAAAACTCTAGGAGGCAAAACGTTTTTTGAAAGACAATCCTGGTCAATGAGAAATAGACCAATGACTAAATGCGATTACTGTTATTACTAAAGGAGGGAAGACAACTTATGGCCGACACCCAAAGACCCACCCGCCCCGCTAAATGTCATTATAGCCGTCTAATCTATATTTATTTTCCTTTAGCTGAGAGGGATAGGCTCTATAGCCTGACCTAGGCCTACTAACGTTTCAGCCTACTTTTATTTCCCTTTTTTGGTGCTATTATTACTATGTCCCTTGGGGGAGGTATATGTAGGCTAGGCTATAGATTTTATTTTCTCCCTCTTTTAATGTGGTCTGGACGGGGGCTACGTTGTCATTTACTCAATGCGGGGCGGAGAGGAGAGGATGAGGCATTTCTTTGGTGGGTGGGGGAGACGTTGTGCGTTGCTAACTGTTCCCTTTTTTTGGGGAACAGAATTGAGACTGAGTGAGGGGAGTAATAGATCCAACGGGATATGTCGAGTTGTTTGGGAACTCGGCTGGGGTGTTCAGAGATTGTTATTTTATGTGAACGCAGCTGTAACTATTATCCACCTTTACCCAGAGATGACTTGCACTAAAGTTCGATGACGATGACTAGTACCTTGAATCTCTTGACATGGAACTGCCATGGTCTAGGTCATGCAATATAACGGAAAAAGATACTATTTGCTCTAAAAAAGGAAAAAAGCAGACATTGCGCTATTACAAGAGACACACCTCTGTGATGCCGAACATGCCAAACTCCGCAGAGCCTGGGAGGGACTGGTGTATTTCTCATCTTTCAAATCAAACAGTAGAGGTACAGCCATACTTATCCATAAGAATGTTCCACTCATAATTGACAAAAACATATCTGATCCGGAGGGGAGATTTATTTAGAAAACTGGGTCACTTTATTGGCAACCAATTACTATCTTAAACATATACGCCCCTAATACAGATACTCCTGCTTTCATGTCAAAAATGATAACCCTGTTCTATGAGCATTGTGCTTCCTTTGGAGGGCTGGCCGGAGATCTTAATTGTACCCTCAACCCAACCTTGGACAAATCATCTCAAGTCCCCACCACAAATCCTAGATCTGCAAAGATGTTGAAATCCCTTACTAAAGAGATGGGACTGATAGATATCTGGAGAGAGACTAATAGCTCATCTATGGACTATACATACTACTGTAATGTCCATAACACCTACTCCCGTATAGATTACATTTATATCATCCCAAAGAGTTTCATAAATTCAGCCACGTGTACAGTCGGACCCATAGCACTTTCAGATCACGCTTTTGTCCACCTCTGCAACAACATTCCAAGGTCAAAGAGCTGGAAATTCAACACCTCCATGTTATCAAACGAAGCGTTCCATACATTGGTAACTACATGGATAGACAACTACACACAAGACAACAAAGATTCTGCTGTTTCTCCGGCCACAATGTGGGACGCTGCCAAAGCCACACTAAGAGGTCATCTAATTGTATATGCTTCCTCTAAGAAAAAAGCAATGGAAGCACACAGGCTAGATCTTGAGAGGGAGCTGGAACGCTGTGAAAAAGTACATAAACAATCCCCAGACAGCACCTCCTGGAGTCAACTTGAAGCAGCCAAAGCTGAATTTGGACTATACTCGGGAGATACATTTTTTTCACTAAACAGAAATACCATGAGTATAGCAATAGGCTGAGTAGATTGCTTGCCAATTAAAAAAAAGAGCAGTCAGAGTGTACAATCATGCCTATCCGAACAGCAGAGGAGCAGGTCACATATGACCCAAAAAAGATAAATGTAACTTTCATGATTTTTACTGCAAACTATATACCTCTGAGAGAAAACATACGGAGGCAGAACTCCACTCCTTCCTAGAGGGAATCTCGCTACCTAAACTATCAGAGACCGACCGAGAAGATCTCATCTCCCCCTTCACTCCTGAGGAGATCTTGGAGGCAATTACCTCCATGCCACCTAATAAGTCCCCAGGCTCAGATTGATTCCCCAGAGAGTTCTACAAAGCTTTTTGGCCCCAGTTTAGCCCTATTTTCATGCCAATGCTGGATGATTTTTACAAAAACTGAGTTCTCCCAGACTCAATGCACACAGCTCGCATTACAGTGTTGCTCAAAAAAGACAAGGACCCTCTATCCTGCTCGTCCTTCCGGCCCATAAGCTTGTTGGATTTCGACTACAGAATAATTACCAAATTGCTCGCCAAAAGACTAAACACTCTTCTTCCCAAAATAATACAAGCGGACCAAACTGGATTTATTAGAGACAGATACTCTTCTGATAACATTCGCTGTCTTTTTAATATTATTGATCAAGTAAACGCACAGAAGACCCCTGTCCTGCTGGCTTCACTGGATGCTGAGAAGGCGTTCGACAGGATGGAGTGGAGCTTTCTGTTCTCAGTCTTAGAAAAGTTCAATATGGGGCCAAACTTTAAATGGATGGTGACTACTAATGGACTGAACTCTGACAGATTCCCTTTGGGACGGGGCACAAGACAAGGATGCTCTCTGTCCCCCCTGCTCTATTTGTTGGGGGCGGAGCCTCTGGCAGAGTTGATAAGGAGCAATCCAAGTATTATGGGTGTTTCTGCAGGCGGCCTGCTGCACAAGATTTCACTTTACGTGGATGATATCTTGCTCTACATATCCAACCCTGAGAAATCCCTGCCTCCCATTTTATACACAATTGCTCAGTATGGCAAGTTTTCAGGTTATAAGATACATTTTAGCAAATCCACTGTCTGCCCTCTCAATCTTACACTCACCAGCTCTATGAAGACACTATGTCCATTTCAATGGAAGACAGGGGTTTCAATACCTTGGGATCTTCATAACACCAGGTCTGAATAGCCTTTAAGGAAAATTATCTTCCACTCCTAGATCGAATCAAGAACGATCTCCTTCCCAATTAGCCTAGTCGGAAGAATTAATGTCATCCGTATGAACATCCTCCGTAGACTGAAATATTTATTTCACATGCTCCCATGCTATTACCCAGTTTCCTTTTTCAAAACAACTAAGCAAAGCTTCACCAAATTTATATGGGGCAATAAAAAAAACCTAGGATCAACTTCTCCACTCTATCGAAACCTGAATCTAAGGGTGGTCTTTCCCTTCCCTCCCTTCAATTGTACTATTGGTCTACCCAAATCCGTAACATGCTAACATGGATCACAAACAGACAAGAGTCAACGTGGATTCAGATAGAAGCCCAATCCTGTGGTTCATTGCCCCTAAGCTCAATTATATTCATTAATAACTTTAGTGAAGTGGGCAACATAGCCAAAACCTCTGTGATTTACAGCACCCTACTAGCGTGGAGGGACTAAGAAATACCTGGGCATTTCCTCCAAAATATGTTCTCACTCGCCTATAGTAGGCAACCCAGACTTGCCAAAAGCCCATAGTGATGCCAACTTTGATCTTTGGCATACTGTTGGAATCAGGACCTTTTCAGACCTATTTCATCAGAAAATCACTACACTGAAATCCTTTCAAGAGCTCTGCAGTGAATTCAATGTGCCAAGATCCCATTTAAATAAAAATGTACAAAAAAATTCAAATTAGACATGTCATTCACTCATTTACTTCCAAGAGGAGGTTTAGAGCTCAGCTGAATCCATTAAAGGAAAAATATCTTATATCTATAGACTCCTTTCTGAGAAAGGAGGCTCCTCCTTTACTCCTTTGAAAATAATCTGGGAAAAGGACCTCTGTCTGACAATCAGTGATGAGTTATGGACGGAGGTTTGCGGGTATACTGCTCCTCTACTAATGTAAAAATGAAAGAATCTAATTACAAATTGTATTACATTCCAATGAGACTCCACAGAATGAAAACAGACATTTTTCCTAACCGTAGAAAATGTACCTCTGAAAATGGAACCTATATGCATTTCTTTTGGAGCTGTAGAGAGATTGCCAGATTTTGGTAATCTATACATACTGCTGCACACAAAATACTAGATGTACAGTTTGATATGATCCCGTGTATCTATCTTCTTAATGCCCAGCAGGACTTTGTTCTTGATCCTGACAAAGAAAATTAGCTCATGACTCTTACATACTTTGCTAAGAAATGCATTATTCTATTGTGGGCCTCTAATACTTCTCCTACATTTAAAATGTGGATTGACCAGATTGTTGTCTTTCTCCCTCTTGAAAAGCTCACTTATGACCTCAGCAAGAGACAAGCCAAGTTTGATAGACTCCGGTCTCCACTACTCAACTATATTTCACATTGGACAGAGTGAATGGGGTGATTAGGGAAATGAGCAGATACATGTTGTGTAAGGTGCTGTAAAATCAAAAAACGAATGATTTGCTCGTCGTCACAGCTTAGGCTGGAAATAGCTAATAAGAACCTTGATAGTGCTGCTGCAAGTCTTATATATATAATTTCTATTTGAATAATTAATCTTTATATATATATATATATATATTTCAAAAATATTTGTCTTTTTTATTATTGTAAGTTTTTATAAATAATATATGTTTTAAGTCTGTCACATCTGTGAATGTGGAATGTGTTTTGTTGGTTGAAAAACAAAAAATTTTAAATTGAAAAAAATAACCTACAAGTATATAAATGACAAAGTACTGAGTAAAAGTAGTTTTCAAATTCCAACATGCCTTTGATATTTTTTCAGTTTTTCTGTTACCTTAATGTTTTCACACATTACCTGTTCCTTTCAATTTAAGGGAGAAGTAGCAAATGTACTGTAGGAGGTAATTTAATTGGTTGCAACAAAAACATGTGTTTTTCTAAAAAGAATAGTCAACTCATTTCTATCAGCATGTTAAACGCACAACCAGAGGGAAACAAATTCGAGACCAGCTTTACTCCACACACAGACGCGTACAAAGCTCGCCCTCCACTTGGCAAATCTTACCATATTTATCAGGTATGAAGGTAAGACCCAGATGCAGACCACGTCAATGAAACAATAGTTTAATACTCACAGGGGCAAGCAATAGTAACTTTAGTTAACTCTACCTACATGTACATACTACCTCAACTAACTGGTGCCCCCGCACATTCACCCTGTACCGGCATCCCCTGTATATATTGTTATATTTTAATGTTGCCCTTTAATGACTTTTCTCTTACTCTTATCTGTATTTTTTGAAACTGCAGAGTTGGTTAGAGGCTCGTAAGTAAGCCTTTCACTGTAAGGTCTACACCTGTTTAATTCAGCATTTCACTGTAAGGTCTACACCTGTTGTATTCGGCGCATGCGACTAATAAGATTTGATTTGACAGTACAAGGCAGGCAGGGGTCAGTAACCAGAGGTGTGGCAACGGTACCAGACCACAGGTAGGCTCAGGTTCTGGGTAGGCAGAGGTCAGAAACAGGAGACAAAGAGCTATGAGACATGGTTTTAACTCAGGACACATTAAAAGGTTGGATGTATACGAAGAGTACGGAGCAACAGAAGATGAACAGCAGAGGGCCTAATAATCTTGGAGATGGGAAATGGGCCAATAACCTGGGGGGGAAGAGTTTGCGAGATCCACCCGGAGTGGCAGATCCCGGGTGGACAGCCATACCTTCTGCCCTAGCCGATACTGGGGAGTTGTGGTCTGATAGCAATCCTCTTGTCTTCGATACCTTGAGGTGGTATTGAGGAGGGCCAATCGGGCTCTCCTTCAGGTTAGATGACAGCGGCGGACAAACATTTTGGCAGAAGGTATGCCAACCTCTTCCTCCTGCTCGGGGAAGAGCGGAGGCTGATACCCCGGGAACACTCGAACGGAGATAGGCCCATGGCAGAGCAGGGTAGGGTGTTGCGGGCATACTCGACTCACACCAGCTGCTAGCTCCAGGTGGTGGGGTTGGCGGAGACCAGGCAGTGCAGAGTAGTCTCTAGATCGTGGTTTGCTCGCTCCCACTTGCCAGTGGACTGGTGGTGGAACCCAGAGGACAGGTTGGCCGACGATCCAATGAGGGCGTAGAATGCCTTCTAGACCCGGGATGAGAACTGAGGCCCCCGGTCGGAGACCAGGTCCACGGGCAGTCCATGGATCCGGAAGACGTGCTACACCATGGCCTGGGCCGTCTCCTTGGCCAAGGGTAGTTTGGGGAGAGGAATGAAGTGGGCTGCTTTGGATAACCAGTCGACCAGTCAGGATGGCAGTGTAGCCCTCAGACCGGGGGGGGGGGACCCGTGACAAAATCCAGAGATATGTTGGACCAGGGACGGTGAGTGTGACAGGCTAGCCTGGAGGAATTGGCCCACTCCAGGAAAGCGTAGCGGACAACCTCAGGCACGAACATCTGGTTATCTTGACCCCCCAGGTTACGGCTACGACCGCTGCGCCTCCCGGACCTGTTCCCCTATACCCCAGCTGAGTGCCGTCGCCAGGCAAGAGGTAGGAAGGATTGTCTCAGGCTCCGGGGTGCTAGCCGTGGGGTTATAGCGGTGAAACAAAACATCTGGCTTGACGTTCTTGGACCCCGGCCAGTAGGAGGGGGAAAGTAGAACTGGGTAAACAGTGCCCATTTCAGTTGCCTGGAGTTGAGGTGATTGGCGGTGTGGAGATACTCCAGATTTTTGTTGTCTGTCCACACAATGAACGGATGCTCCGGCCCTTCAAGCCAGTGCCTCCATTGCCATCTTCACTGCTAGAAGCTCCCGATTCCCCACATCATTATTCCTCTGTGGCGTTGAGGCGGTGGGAGAAGGCAGCGCAAGGATGCAACTTCCAATCCAGGGCAGAACGTTGTGACAGAACAGCCCCCACTCTGACATCAGAAGCATTTGCCTCCACCACAAACTGACAGGAAGGGTCCGGATGAACCAAGATCAGAGCTGTGGTGAATCGCTATTTCAGGTCCCGGGCGTGGACCACGTGAACTGAACCTTGGTGGAGGTGAGGGCAGACAGGGGGAGGCAAGGATGCTGTTATCCCAGATAAAGCGGCGATAAAAGTTGGCTAACCCCAGGTGGTGTTCAGCTGCATCCTGGACGTAGGCGGGGGCCAATCCACCACCGCTTTCACTTTCTCGGGATACATCTGGACACTCCCAGCAGAGATCATGTAGCCCAGAAAGGGAATGTGGAGCGATAGAAATTGCTCCAGAAGGCGCTGGAGATCCTACTGGACATGAAGCATGTGTTCTTGAGGGGAGCGGGAGAAGACAAGGATGTTATCAAGGTAGACGAAGACAAACCGATTCAGCATGTCACGGATAACATCATTCACCAGAGTCTGGAACACGGCAGGGGAGTTGGTGATGCTAAAGTGCATAACCAGATATTCTTAGTGGGCGCTGGCCATGTTGAAGGCAGTCTTCCACTCGTCCCCCTCTCGTATCCCCACCAGGTGGTAGGCGTTTTGTAGATCCAGCTTGGAGAATACAGTTTCCACCTGGAAAGGCTCGAAGGGCGAGGAAATGAGTGGTGGCGGATATTGGTTCTTAACAGTAATGACATTGAGTCCCCTGTAGTCAATGCACGGGCACAGGGTCTGATCCATGAAGAACAAGCCTGCGTCGGTGGGAGGGGAAGAGGGATGGATAAATCCTGTAGCTAGAGAGTCCCCAATGTAGTTCTCCATAGCCTTCGTCTCTGGTCCCGACAACCAGTACAGACGTCCCCGGGGCGGCGTGGTGCTAGGGAGAAGGTCAATCCCGCAGTCATAGGGGCGGTGCGGCGGAAGGGAAGTGGACCGGGACTTGTTCAAAACCTCCCAGAGGTCCCGGTACTCTTCATGAATGACGGAGAGGTCCGTAACCACCTATGAGGACCCAGAAAGCCTTCCTGGGGCAGGTTGTGCCGAATTCAGACAATGGCCGTGGCAGAACGGACTCCAGCCCATGATAGCACCAGTAGACCAGTTGATGAGTGGATTGGGCCATTTGGTCCAGGAGAATCCCAAAACCACGGGAATCTGGGGGGACTTAATGAGCAGGAACTGAATGGTCTCGCTGTGATTCCCTGACACCTATAGGTTGATGGGAGTGGTGTTATGGGTGACCCGACATATAGAGCGCACGTTCAACGCTCGAACATCAATGGGAATAAAGAGGGGCTGAGTAGGGATGTCAAAGCGATGAGAGTCAAGACCAGTGGGTAACTCCCCAGCAGCAAGCTTGTCCTTAACCTCCTCCGAGACGCCGTGCTGGAACATGTCAAACAGTGCTCCCGGGTTCCATGCACTCTCCACTGCCAACGTGCGGAAATCCACTGCATAGTCGGCCACCCTGCGGGCGCCATGCCGGAGATGAATTAACTTACAGGTAGCTTCTGTCCCGGAGAACGGGGCATCAAAAACCTTCCTCACCTCTCCCACGAACCCCTCCAGGCTCACGCATATGGCTGGCTGCTGTTCCCATACGGCGGTAGCCCAGGTGAGAGCCCTTCCAGACATAAACGTGATGAGGTAGGCTATTTTGGAGCGATCCGAGGGGAAGGAGGGCTGAAGCTCGAAAATGAGGGCACACTAGGCTAAAAACGCCTGACAGGTGCTCGGCTCTCCATTAAAGCGTTCTGGAGGAGGTAACCCGGGGTTCCCGGGAAGGTAGAGTGGCCGGTGGGACGGCGCTGCTAACCGGCGAGTGACTGAGGAGCGGTGGGGTTACCCCCGCGACAGGCTGCCCTCCAGAGAACCAGCGGAATTGCTCTAGCAGCATGTCCAACAGCCGGGTATGGCTGGTCAGTAACCAGAGGTGGGGCAACGGTACCAGATGGCAGATTCAGGGTAGGGGTAGGCAGAGGTCAGAAATCAAACGGGAAGCAAAGGTCCAGGTTGACAGGCAGGCTCAGGCAGAGTGGTCAGGTTGGCAGGCTCAGGGACAGGCAGGCAGAGTGGGCAGGCTCAGGGGCAGGCAGGCAGAGTGGTCAGGTGGGCAGGCTCAGGGACAGGCAGGCAGAGTGGGCAGGCTCAGGGGCAGGCAGGCAGAGTGGTCAGGTGGGCAGGCTCAGGGGCAGCCAGGCAGAGTGGGCAGGTAGGCAGGCTCAGGGGCAGGCAGGCAGAGTGTTCAGGTGGGCAGGCTCAGGGGCAGGCAGGCAGAGTGGGCAAGCGGGCAGGCCTAGGGGCAGGCAGGCAGAGTGGGCAGGCTCAAAGGCAGGCAGAGTGTTCAGGTGGGCAGAGTCAAAACCAGGAGGGTGAGAAAAAGAGACACTTCAAAAAGCAGGAGCTGAGTCACAAAACGCTGCTTAACCTGACAAACAAGACAAACTGGCACAGAGGCTAGGGATAATAAGCGATACCTGGAGGGGGTGGAGACCATCACAAGAAAGGTGAAACAGATCAGGGTGTGACATTTAGAAATGAATTCCAATTTATTAAATCAAAATTTGATAAAATTTACATAGGTATACAGACCCTTTACTCAGTACTTTGTTGAAACACCTTTGGCAGCGATTACAGCCTTGGGTCTGATGCTACAAGCTTGCCACACTTGTATTTGGGGAGTTTCTCCCATTCTTCTCTGTAGATCCTCTCAAGCTCTGTCAAGTTCGATGGAGAGCGTTGCTGCACTGCTATTTTCAGGTCTCTCCAGAGATGTTCGATTGGGTTCAAGTCACAGTTCTGGCTGGCCCACTCAAGGAAATTCAGAGACTTGTCCTGAAGTGTCAATACAGGACTAAGATTGAATCCTACTACACCGCCTATGATGCTTGTTGGATGTGAAAGGGCTTGGAAAATATTATTGACTACAAAGGGAAACCCAGCCAGGAGCTGGCCGGTGACAAGAACCTACCAAATGAGCTAAAATACTTTTATGCTCGCTTCGAGCAACGCAACACTGAAGCATGCACGAGAGCACCAGCTGTTCTGGATGAATGTGGGATCACGCTCTCCATAGCCGATGTGCGCAAGACCTTTAAACAGGTAAACATTCCCACAGCCGCGGGCCCAGACTGATTACCAGGCAAGTGTCTTCACTGACATTTTCAACCTCTCCCTGACCGAGTCTGTAATACCTACATCTTTCAAACAGACCACCATAGTCCCTGTGCCCAAGAAAGCAAAGGTAACCTGCCTAAATGATTAGCGCCCCGTAGCACTCACATTGGTAGCCATGAAGTCCTTTGAAAGGCTGGTAGTGGCTGACATCAAGCAATCATGCCGGAAACCCTAGACCCACTCCAATTGGCATACTGGCCCAACAGATCCACAGATGATGCAATCTCTATTGCGCTCCACACTACCCTCTCACCTGGACAAAAGGATCCCCTCTGTGAGAATGCTGTTCATTGACTACAACTCAGCGTTCAACACCATAGTGCCAACAAAGCTGATCACTAAGCAAAGGACCCTGGTACTAAACACCTCCCTCTGGAACTGGATTCTGGACTTCCTGACGGCCCGCCCCCAGCTGGTAAGGATAGTTAACACATCCGGCACGCTTTTCCTCACCACGGGGGCCCCTCAAGGGTGTGTGCTCAGTCCCCTCCTGTACTCTGTTCACTCAATTCTGCACAGCCAGGCACGACTCCAACACCATTATGTTTGCTGATGACAACAGTGGTAGGCCTGATCACCGGCAACGATGAGACAGCCAATAGGGAGTAGGTCAGAGACCTGACCGTGTGGGGCGAAGACAACAACCTCTCCTTCAACGTGACCAACATAAAGGAGATGATTGTTGTCTACAGGAAAAGGATGACCGAACATGCCCCCATTCTCATCGATGGGGCTGTAGTGGAGCAGGTTGAGAGCTTCAAGTTCCTTGGTGTCCACATCGCCAACAAACGAACATGGTCCAAGCACACCAAGACAGTTGTGAAGAGGGTGCGACAAAACATATTCCCACTCAGGAGACAAAATATTTGGAATGGATACTCAGATCCTCAAAAGGATTTACAGCTGTACCGTCGAGAGCATCCTGACAGGTTGCATCACCTCCTGGTATGGCAACTGCTCGGCATCCGACCATAAGGCGCTACTGAGGGTGTATCGTCGGACGGGGCCACAGTGTCTCCCGACCACTCCTGTCTCAGCCCCCATTATTTACGTTGCAATAGTTTGTGTAGGGGGGTTAGGGTCATTCAGATATACCTGGAGTATTTATCCTGTCGTATCCAGTGTCCCGTGTGAATTTAAGTATGCTCCCTCTAATTCACTCTCTCCTTCGCCCTTCTATCTTGGAGGACCTGAGCCCTGGGACCACGTCTCAGGACTACCTGGCCTGATCACTCCTTGCTGTCCCCAGTCCACCTGGTCATGCTGCTGCTCCAGTTTCAACTGTTCTGCCTGCGGCTACGGAACCCTGACCTGTTCACCGGACGTGCTACCTTGTCCCAGGCCTGACATTTACTCCGGAGATGCTGACCTGTTGCACCCTCTTGAACCACTGTGATTATTATTATTTGAGCCTGCTGGTCATCTATGAACGTTTGCCCATGTTCTGTTATAATCTCCACCCGGCACAGCCAGAAGAGGACTGGATACCGCTCAGAGCCTGGTTCCTCTCTATGTTTCTTCCTAGGTTCCTGCCTTTCTAGGGAGTTTTTCCTAGCCACCGTGCATTTGTATTGCTTGCTGTTGGGGGTTTTAGGCTGGGTTTCTGTACAGCACTTTGTGACATCGGCTGATGTTGAAAGGGCTTAATGAATAAAATTTGATTGCGTACGGCCGAGTACATCATTGACTAGAAGCTTACTGCCATCCAGGATCTACTGTATATACTAGGCGGTGTCAGAGAAAGGGCAAACCAAATGGTCTGCAAAAGGCAACTTTTACCTGGGGGGCAGGTAAGGGTAGTGGTTATGATGGTTGCACCCCAAACCAGAGATTGAGAGTTCAAATCCAAGAAGAGTATTTTTTAGAGAGCCATTTTTGATGGTGCCTTTTGTTGGCACGAAAGAGCTAACTTGAGGTGTGGAGGGCGGTAGGGGCTAGTTCCCATCAAATAGAAGGAATGAGGTGACGCCTTGTGTGGAATGTCCTTTTAATAGAGTTGTGATAACATATTATGTCGTGGAGTAACAATACAATCCTTGTCTGCAAAAGGCAACTTTTACCTGGGGGGCATGCTTTGTAGACCCTTCAAAGGCGTTCCGATACCTGGTCCCCAAGAAAAAACACACATGGTATGATAGCTTATAGACAGTAGTAAGCAAATGAAGGGAAAAAGTGACAATATTAAGATCATGGAATTACATTTCGAGGGTCTATTTGTTGGTAATTGGAAACAGGTCCCTTTGAAAATTCGTCCCCCGTTCCTAAACACATCCATCCTATAGTGTAGGTTTTGAAGATTCATAATCTCTGATTGTAGTCATCAGAAGAAGATTGAGGAACGGTTGATAGGTCCAAGAAGTACAAGCCCCCACACCGTTCTCCAACCTCTGAAATGTTGTCTGTGATGCGTGCATTTTGATGGACCCCTTAACATTATGACTCTGTCTGTACGGAAGAGTAGTGGTTATGGTGGATGCTCCCCAAACTAGAGTCTGAGAGTTCAAATCCAAAAAAGAGAATTTTTTAGAGAGCCATTTTTGATGTTGCCTTTTGTTGGCATGAAAGAGCAAACTTGAGGTGTGTAGGGGCTCGTTCCCATGAAATAAAAGGAATGAAGTGACACTTTGTGTAGAATGTCCTTTTAATAGACTTGTGATAACATATTATGTTGTGGAGTAACAATACAATCCTTGTCTGCAAAAGGCAACTTTTACCTGGGGGGCATGCTTTGTAGACCCTTCAAAGGCGTTCCGATACGTGGTCCCCAAGAAAAAACCCACATGGTATGATAGCTTATAGACAGTAGTAGGCAAATGAAGGGAAAAAGTGACAATATTAAGATCATGGAATAACATTTCGAGGGTCTATTTGCTGGTAATTGGAAACAGCTCCCTTTGGAAATTCGTCCCCCGTTCCTAAACACATCCATCCTATAGTGTAGGTTTTGAAGATTCATAATCTCTGATTGTAGTCATCAGAAGAAGATTGAGGAACGGTTAATAGGTCCAAGAAGTACAAGCCCCCACACCGTTCTCCAACCTCTGAAATGTTGTCTTTGATGAGTGCATTTTGATGGACCCCTTAACATTTTGACTCTGTCTGTACGGTAGGGTAGTGGTTATGATGGTTGCACCCCAAACCAGAGATTGAGAGTTCAAATCCAAGAAGAGTATTTTTTAGAGAGCCATTTTTGATGGTGCCTTTTGTTGGCACGAAAGAGCTAACTTGAGGTGTGGAGGGCGGTAGGGGCTAGTTCCCATCAAATAGAAGGAATGAGGTGACGCCTTGTGTGGAATGTCCTTTTAATAGAGTTGTGATAACATATTATGTCGTGGAGTAACAATACAATCCTTGTCTGCAAAAGGCATCTTTTACCTGGGGGGCATGCTTTGTAGACCCTTGAAAGGCGTTCCGATACCTGGTCCCCAAGAAAAGACCCACATGGTATGATAGCTTATAGACAGTAGTAAGCAAATGAAGGGAAAAAGTGACAATATTAAGATCATGGAATTACATTTCGAGGGTCTATTTGTTGGTAATTGGAAACAGGTCCCTTTGGAAATTCGTCCCCCGTTCCTAAACACATCCATCCTATAGTGTAGGTTTTGAAGATTCATAATCTCTGATTGTAGTCATCAGAAGAAGATTGAGGAACGGTTGATAGGTCAAAGAAGTACAAGCCCCCACACCGTTCTCCAACCTCTGAAATGTTGTCTGTGATGCGTGCATTTTGATGGACCCCTTAACATTTTGACTCTGTCTGTACGGTAGAGTAGTGGTTATGGTGGCTGCTCCCCAAACAAGAGTTTGAGAGTTCAAATCCAAAAAAGAGAATTTTTTAGAGAGCCATTTTGGATGTTGCCTTTTGTTGGCATGAAAGAGCAAACTTGAGGTGTGTAGGGGCTCGTTCCCATGAAATAAAAGGAATGAAGTGACACTTTGTGTAGAATGTCCTTTTAATAGAGTTGTGATAACATATTATGTTGTGGAGTAACAATACAATCCTTGTCTGCAAAAGGCAACTTTTACCTGGGGGCATGCTTTGTAGACCCTTCAAAGGCGTTCCGATACATGGTCCCCAAGAAAAAACCCACATGGTATGATAGCTTATAGACAGTAGTAGGCAAATGAAGGGAAAAAGTGACAATATTAAGATGATGACGTTAATAGAAAATGACTCAAGTAAAAGTGAAAGTCACCCAGTAAAATACTAATTAAACGTCATTGCTAAAATATACTTAAGTATCAGTGGTAAAAGTATAAATGATTTGACCTTCCATATATTAAGCAAACCAGACAGCACGATTCTCTTGTTATTTTATTTAAGAAATAACCAGGGGAACACTCCAACAATCAGACATCATTTACAAATGAAACGTGTTTAGTGAGTCCGCTAGATCTGAGGCAGTAGGGATGACCAAGGATGTTCTCTTGATAAGTGTGTGAATTGGACCATTTTCATGTCCGGCTCAGCCTTTGAAATGAAACAAGTACTTTTGTGTGCCAGGGAAACTGTATAGAGTAAAAAAGACATTATTTTATTTAGAAATGTAGTGAAGTAAAATTTCAAGTTGTAAAGAAACAGAAAGAGTAAAAGTACAGATACAGAATGAACAGATATATAAACGGAATGTAGTGGAGTAGTTTAAATACATTTTTTGTTAAGTAATTTACACCACTGGAATTGAAAGGAACACCTCAATTACCTCGACAAACCGGTACCTATGTATATAGCCTCGCTATTTAGATTTTACTACTGCTCTTTAATTATTAGTTAATTTTATTTCTTATTTTTTACTTAACACATATTTTTCTTAAAACGACATTGTTGGTTAAGGGCTTGTCAGTCAGCATTTCACTGTAAGGTTACACATGAAAACATGTTGTGACCCTGGTGTGACATTATTGAAGCTGTGATGACACCTAGTGGACATCAAGAGGAACTACACCACACACATACACACTATAACCTTAAAACAGATGGGATGCTTTACATACGTTGCCCTTTTTTATAAGACACTAATATATATGTCCAATAAACAGACGTTGAAAAATCGTAATGTAAAGCACAAACGACTGGAAAGTTCTTCAAAAGCAACTATAGTGAATCAAGCATCTTTAGGTTACCTGAAATAGGTCAAAGCATATTTTATCCGTTCTAATTTATTTAATATTTAACTAGGCAAGTTGAACTAAACAACATCGACACAGACACAAGTTAGCTGATATTTGGGAAACAGGATTAACACAGAGAGAACTTGGCAAAATACAATGTATGTTTCTGTAATACGAGTAGGCTGGTATATACAGTATCATCGGTAACAATTGTGTACAATCCACCTAGCTAATAAAATACTGGGGCTGGCAGTCATTAGTTGCATTTCAACCATAGCGATTCCCTAATTGAGGCGCAACAGAGTTCACCTGCGAATGCAGGAACACCGGAAATAATAACTAAACCAACGAACGAGGAATGGTGGAGGCTACCAGAACGAAGACACATTTTTCGGGATAAACGTGGTGAGTGAAAAACGTTATTACATTGCTCACTCCCTACCCGGTATCTCATTCTACCGTTATACGACTTTGTATGCGTTGTTGGTTGGCAACCTTGACATTTGCTGAGTTTTTGGAACGGATTCCTGTTGGAACGTTCCACAAATTATACCCACCCGGCTTAAGGTACAACTTCTTATTGAGGAAATGTAAGACAACTCAATGTAACATTTAGCTTACGAAGTCAGCATGGCTCAACATAGTTTCTTTCGTTTTTGACCTCGACATTGTTGCTGGATACTTTAATAGCTAACATGCTGGCGCTGCTAGCAAGCTAACCTCAAATTTGAATGCCTCACTCAAATCAAATCAAACTGTATTTGCCACATGCGCTGAATACAACAAGTGTAGACTTTACCGTGAAGTGCTTACTTACAAGAGGAAAATATTTACCAAGTAGGCTAAAATAAAAAGTAACACAATAACGAGGCTATATACAGGGGGTACCGAGTCAGTGTGCAGGGGTACAGGCTAGTTGAGGTAATCTGTACATGTAGGTGGGGGTGAAGTGACTAGGCATAGGGAACAAACAGCGAGTAAGCGGCAGTGTACAAGAGGGGGGTCAATGTAAATTCACCAGTGATGATTTTTATGAATTGTTCAGCAGTCTAATGGCTTGGGGGTAGAAGCTGTTGAGGAGCCTTTTGGTCCTAGACTTGGCGCTCCGGTACCGCTTGCCGTGCGGTAGCAGAGAGAACAGTCTATAACTTGGGTGACTGGAGTCTCTGACAATTTTATGGGCTTTCCTCTGACACCACCAATTATATAGGTCCTGGATGGCAGGAAATTTGGCCCCAGTAATGTACCGGTCAGGATGCTCTCGATGGTGCAGCTGTAGAACCTTTTGAGCCCCCTGTCCCCAGCAGGAAAGACCAGAAAACAGTGTTGGCTTAAGGTACAACTTCCTATTGAGACAACTCAATGTCATATTTAGACATGAATAGAAGCATATACAAGCAATCTCTCAAATGTATTTTATAAAGCCCCTTTTACATCAGCAGTTGTCACAAAGTGCTTAGACAGATACCCAGCCCAAAACCCCAAAGAGCAAGCAACGCAGACGTAGAAGCACAGTGTCTAGGAAAAACTCCCTAGAAAGGCAGGAACCTAGGAAGAAACCTGGAGAGGAACCAGCCTCTGAGGGGTGGCCAGTTCTCTTCTGGCTGTGCTGGTGGAGATTATAAAAGAGTACAGCCATTTAGGCCAGATTATTCTTCAAGATGTTTAAATGTTCATAGATGACCAGCAGTGTCAAATAATAGAGGGTGCAATAGTTCAGCACCTCAGGAGTAAATGACAGTTGGCTCTTCATAGCTGAGCATTTAGAGGTTGAGACAGTAGGTCCGGTAGAGAGAGAAGGATCAAACAGCGGGTCTGGGACAAGGTAGTACCTCCGGTGAGCCTTGGGCAGGTCAGGGTTCCATAGTTGCAGACAGAAACAGCAGAGACTGGATCAGCAGCACGACTTGGCGGATTGGAGACAGGGAAAGCCAGGAGTCGTCAGGCCAGGTAGTCCTGAGGCATGGTCCTCGAGCTCATGTCCTGCATCCTTTATTGAACTTGAGTGTAGACTAAGCTCTAGAGGTTTGTAACTTCACATGATTTAGCCTACTTGTCAGTCCAGATCTGAATATTTTTTATCCTTTTTACTGTACACTGTTGATAGTAATTTTTTCCAAAGCTAATCACTGAATGTCCTACTACAAGGATGTGGTCAGGTTGATACTTCTAAGTCACAATAACACAGAACACATACACACATCAGATTTCAAGGGCAAGTACAATGAGCAGTTGGGAAAATGAAGTCTGCAGCATGGGTTTCCAGATACACACACACAAACGTAATTAATTTGTTGTATTTATTATGGCTCCCCATAATAAGACAGCAGTTACTCTTCTTCGGGTCCAGCGAAATTAAGGTAGTTATACAATTTTAAAAACATTACAATACATTCACAACACATTAAGTGTGTGCCCTCATGCCACTACTCTAATACCACATACAGTTGAAGTCAAAAGTTTACATACACCTCAACCAAATACATTTAAACTCAGTTTTTCACAATTCCTGACATTTAATCCTAGTAAAAATTCCCTGTCTTAAGTCAGTTAGGATCACTACTTCAGAAGAATAGTAGAGATAATTATTTATTTCAGCTTTTATTTCTTTCATCACATTCCCAGTGGGTCAGAAGTTTACATACAATAATAATTGAGTGTATGTATCGGGTAGCCTTCCACAAGCTTCCCACAATAAGTTAGGTCAATTTTGGCCCATTCCTCCTGACAAAGCTGGTGTAACTGAGTCAGGTTTGTAGGCCTCCTTGCTCGTACATGCTTTTTCAGTTCTGCCCACACATTTTCTATTGGATTGAGGTCAGGGCTTTGTGATGGCCACTCCGATACCTTGACTTTGTTGTCCTTAAGCCGTTTTGCCACAACTTTGAAGTATGCTTGGGGTCATTGTCCATTTGGAAGACCCATTTGATCATTCTGGCCAAACAGTTCTATTTTTGTTTCATCAGACCAGAGGACATTTCTCCAAAAGTATAATCTTTCTCCCCATATGTAGTTGCAAACCGTAGTCTGGCTTTTTTATGCCGGTTTTGGAGCAGTGGCTTCTTCCTTGCTGAGTGGCCCTTTAGGTTATGTCGATTATAGGACTCACTTTACTGTGGATATAGATACTTTTGTACCGGTTTCCTCCAGCATCTTCACAAGGTCCTTTGCTGTTGTTCTGGGATTGATTTGCACTTTTCGCACCAAAGTACATTAATCTCTAGGAGACAGAACGCGTCTCCTTCCTGAGCGGTATGATGGCTGCGTGGTCCCATGGTGTTTATACTTGCGTACTATTGTTTGTACAGATGAACGTGGTACCTTCAGGCATTTGGACATTGCTCCCAAGGATTAACCAGACTTGTGGAGGTCCACAATTTGTTTTCTGAGGTCTTGGCTGATTTCTTTTGCTTTTCCCATGATGTCAAGCACTGAGTTTGCACTGAGTTTGAAGGTAGGCCTTGAAATACATCCACAGGTACACCTCCAATTGACTCAAATGATGTCAATTAGCCTATCAGAAGCTTCTAAAGCCATGACATTATTTTCTGGGATTTTCCAAGCTGTTTAAAGGCACAGTCAACTTAGTGTATGTAAACTTCTGACCCACTAGAATTGTGATACAGTGAATTATAAGTGAAATTATCTGTCTGTAAACAATTGTTGGAAAAATGACTTGTGTCATGCATTAAGTAGATGTCCTAACTGACTTTCCAAAACTATAGTTTGTTAACAAGAAATTTGTGGAGTGGTTGAAAAATTTGTTTTAATGACTCCAACCTAAGTGTATTTAAACTTCCGACTTCAACAGTATCTACAACACTAAATCTTTGTGTACGTGTGTGTAGAGTGCGTATGTTATCGTGTGTATGCATGTGTCTCTTCACAGTCCCCACTGTTCCATAAGGTGTATTTTTATCTTTTTTTTTTAAATCAAATTTTACTGCTTGCGTGACTTACCTGATGTGGAATGGAGTTCCATGTAGTCATGGCTCTATGCACTACTGTGCTCCTCCCATAGTCTGTTCTGTTTGGGTTAGTGTGTAGTCAAGTCTTTGTCATAAAAATTATATTGTGCCTATTTTTCAGATCTGCCAACCTGCTCGGTGGGTGACAGGTAACCATCTTTCCACCAAGCTATCTCAGGCCTGGAGTGGCTTGCTGGACCTTCCAGAGGCTTGTAGACCATAAGCAGTGTGATGTTGTCCAGGTAATTATCAAACACGTATACTCAGTCACTCAATTTGTTTTGTTGTATAATTATTTTAACTTAAGAAAATGTTATCACGTCAACTTTAGCCAACATCCATATAGCGGTTGTTTTGGCGGTGTCTGAGGTGGAACTGTGTTAGAGCTGTCAAATTCACAAGCGGCTCCTGGCATTATACCTAAAGCGGACATTGCCATTGGCTGCACAGAGTCGCATTAACAGAAATCTCATGCAGCCCTGTTTACAAGTTAGAACACTGGAATTTGAGATGTAATCTACACCTCGATTAGGCTGATAGAACTCCTCATTATTTAGTTTAATGATTTTGAATTTGAGCGTCATTATTTCTATATAACCTACATTTTCTCGTTCTGAACTTGTAATGCAAGTAGGACGGGTGTGGTTTTGTGAAAATGATCAAGAGCTGCTGCTTACCGATTTGACAGATCCAATGCAGTTACACCTCAGACATCATCAAAACATCAGCTATGCGGGTGTCGGCTATCGACGGTTAACCTTGATCTGATTGAATCTAGGCCTTACACTCATTCAGGTTATTTTACAGTGCCTTGCAAAAGTATTCATCCCCCTTGGCGTTTTTGCTATTTTGTTGCGTTACAACCTGTCATTTAAATTGATTTACAGTGGGGCAAAAAAGAATTTAGTTAGCCACCAATTGTGCAAGTTCTCCCACTTAAAAAGATGAGAGGTCTGTAATTTTCATCATAGGTACACTTCAACTATGACAGACAAAATGAGAAAAAAAATCCAGAAAATCACATTGTAGGATTTTTAATGAATTTATTTGCAAATTATGGTGGAAAATAAGTATTTGGGCAATAAAAAAAGTTTCTCAATACTTTGTTATATACCCTTTGTTGGCAATGACACAGGTGAAACGTTTTTTGTAAGTCTTCACAAGGTTTTCACACACTGTTGCTGGTATTTTGGCCCATTCCTCCATGCAGATCTCCTCTAGAGCAGTGATGTTTTGGGGCTGTCGCTGGGCAACACGGACTTTCAACTCCCTCCAAAGATTTTCTATGGGGTTGAGATCTGGAGACTGGCTAGGGCACTGAAATGCTTCTTACGAAGCCACTCCTTCGTTGCCCGGGCGGTGTGTTTGGGATCATTGTCATGCTGAAAGACCCAGCCATGTTTCATCTTCAATGCCCTTGCTGATGGTAGGCTTTGTTACTTTGGTCCCAGCTCTCTGCAGGTCATTCACTAGGTCCCCCCGTGTGGTTCTGGGATTTTTGCTCACCGTTCTTGTGATCATTTTGACCCCATGGGGTGAGATCTTGCGTGGAGCCCCAGATCGAGGGAGATTATCAGTGGTCTTGTATGTCTTCCATTTCCTAATAATTGCTCCCACAGTTGATTTCTTCAAACCAAGCTGCTTACCTATTGCAGATTCAGTCTTCCCAGCCTGGTGCAGGTCTACAATTTTGTTTCTGGTGTCCTTTGACAGCTCTTTGGTCTTGGCCATAGTAGCGTTTGGAGTGGGACTGTTTGAGGTTGTGGACAGGTGTCTTTTATACTGATAACAAGTTCAAACAGGTGCCATTAATACAGGTAACTAGTGGAGGACAGAGGAGCCTCTTAAAGAAGCCTCTTACAGGTCTGTGAGAGCCAGAAATCTTGCTTGTTTGTAGGTGACCAAATACTTATTTTCCACCATAATTTGCAAATAAATTCATTAAAAATCCTACAATGTGATTTTCTGGATTCTTTTCTCATTTTGTCTGTCATAGTTGACGTGTACCTATGATGAAAATTACAGGCCTCTCATCTTTTTAAGTGGGAGAACTTGCACAATTGGTGGCTGACTAAATACTTTTTTGCCCGACTGTATATTTGGATTTCATGTAATGGACGTACACAAAATAGTCCAAATTGGTGACGTGAAATGGAAAAAATATAACTTGTTTCAAAAAATAAAATAAAAAACAGAAAAGTGGTGCGTGCATATGTATTCACCCCCTTTGCTATAAAACCCCTAAATTTGATCTGGTGCAACCAATTACCTTCAGAAGCAACATCATTAGTTAGATTGCACAGAGGTGGAATTTATTTAAGTGTCACATGATCTCAGTATATATACACCTGTTCTGAAAGGCCACAGAGTCTGCAACACCACTAAGCAAGCGGCACCATGAAGACCAAGGAGCTCTCCAAACAGGTCAGGGACAAAGTTGTGTAGAAGTACAGATCAGGGTTGGGATAAAAAAATATCAGAAACTTTGAACATCCCAAGGAGCACCATTAAATCCATTATTAAGAAATGGAAAGAATATGGCACCACAACAAACCTGCCAAGAGAGGGCCGCTCACCAAAACTCAGATCAGGCAAGGAGGGCATTAATCAGAGAGGCAACAAAGAGACCAAAGATAACCCTGAAGGAGCTGTAAAGCTTGGAGATTGGAGTATCTGTCCATAGGACCACTTTAAGCTGTTCACTCCACAAAGCTGGCCTTTACGCAAGAGTGGCCAGTAAAAAGCCATTGCTTAAAGAAAAAAATAGGCAAACACATTTGGTGTTTGCCAAAAGACATATTGAAGATGGTACTCTAGTCAGATGAGAATAAAATTGAGCTTTTTGGCCATCAAGGAAAATGCTATGTCTGGCTCAAACCCAACACCTCTCATCACCCCGAGAACACCATCCCCACAGTGAAGCATGGTGGTGGCAGCATCATGTTGTGGGGATGTTTTTATCAGCATGGACTGGGGAACTGGTCAGAATTGATGGAATGATGGTGCTAAATACAGGGAAATTCTTTAGGGAAACCTGTTTGTCTTTCAGAGATTTGAGACTGGGAAGGAGATTCACCTTCCAGCAGGACAATGACCCTAAGCATACTGCTAAAGCAACACTCGAGTGGTTTAAGGGGAAACATTTAAATGTCTTGGAATGGCCTAGTCAAAGCCCAGACCTCAATCAAATTGAGAATCTGTGGTACGATTTAAAGATAGCTGTACACCAGCGGAACCCATCCAACTTGAAGGAGCTGGAGCAATTTTGCCTCGAAGAATGGGCAAAAATCCCAGTAGCTAGATTTTTCCAGGTTGTAAGGCAACATAATAGGAAAAATGCCAAGGGGGTGAATACTTTCGCAAGCCACTGTAGTTGTATGATTATTGTCAGTTAAGAAAATGGTGCCTCTCTCTTTTAGATCTGCCACCCCCAGCAGTTCAGCTGCAGTCACAGCAGTCCTCTGCTTTGGTGTTTCATTTATCGGCTGCACCAGTTCCTACTACACTGGCCATGAAGGGAGAAACTTTTGACGATTCCCATCAACAGATGTACACACAGACATGTTGTTGAGCTATATACTTACTGTCACTTTGTGCATTTCTCTTTCAGATCTGCCATGCACTCCACCACTGCCTGACAGCCTCACCCAGAAGTGCATACACTGGGCCTATCAAGACTGACAAAGCAGAGATGGGTGGCTGACAAAAAAAATAATATATATATATATGTGTGTGTGTGTATATATGTGTGTGTGTATGTATGTATGTATATGTATGTATATATATATATATATATATATGTATGTATGTATATATATATATGTATATATATACACACACTCATTGTCCACAATGTAAATAAGTTGTAATTACTTGTTTATTTTATGTATGCTCCATTTTATTTGAGGGTTGAAGATATCTATCCATTATCAATATCTGCATAATTACTCTAAATATCTATCAAAGTGTGATTAAGCAAAAGTCTTTTACAATATTATTAATCACACTTTGATTTGATAGATATTTAGAGTAATTATGCAGATATTGATAATGGATAGATATCTTCAATCCTCAAATAAAATGGAGCATAGACAAAATAAACAAGTTATTACAATTTGTTTACATTGGGTCTAATGTGTGTGTGTGTGTGTGTGTGTGTGTGTGTGTGTGTGAGAGAGCGAGGCACGTTTTTCAACTCAGGAAAAAAAGCACACAGAATTTCCTAAAACTGTACACATTAAGCAAAAGTATTTTACAATATTATTAATGTGTACAGTTTTAGGAAATTCTGTGTGCTTTTTTTCTGAGTTGAAAAACGTGCCTCGCTCTCTCACACACACTAGACCCAATGTAAACAAATTTTAATAACTTGTTTATTTTGTCTATGCTCCATTTTATTTGAGGAAAATATCTGCAGTAAAGTACATTCACAGTAAAAGCAATGTCTTTGCTTTATTGGATATTTCTCAGAATACAATGTGTGACCAGAATGAAGTTGGCAGAGCTGCAACCCTTGGACTGTGTGCAGATTTTGTCATCTAGAGCTGAAAAATAGAGAAATTGGGGGGGAGGAAAAGTGCAGCTTAAAGGTTTATCATTAATAACTGACACAATTCTATAATGAATATATATTCGAATAATAATACCTAATAGAGTGACCAATAGTTACTGTTTTATTTACTCAATCAAGTAGTGCCCCAAAGAGGGATTGAACCGTGTCTCAAAAGCATCAGAAAAGGTCACCAAAATTTCAGGTACGGCTATACACAACTGGCCTGCCTGCACGACACCGGGATTCTTTTGCTAAATTAGCTAGTACTGTAGCCTACTCCAGACCGTCAAATCATACAGCGTCATTTTTTCTGTTCCATCCTAACAGAAACCCAGAGCGTTTTTAGTTTTTCTTGGAATAGAAACACCATCATATTAATCAAATTAATTAAGCAAAATTTCTTAATCAGTCCCATATAATATGTTCTTACAAAAAAAGGTTTTAAATTCTGAAGTACAGCCACAATTGAAGGCTATCAAATGCTTCTCAAAAATGCCCTCTGGTGGTCAAACTAGCACTAACTAGCATTAATGGTACCAGTGGTTGACCCTTAAATAACGTGCCATAGAATTCTGCGGCACCATGCAAGCTGCGCCGCAGTGCGCTGCAACTTTTAAAGGATGAACCACTGTATAATGAACAAAAATATAAACACAACATGCAGTGTTTGTCCCATGTTTCATGAGCTGAAATAAAAGATCCCAGACATTTTCCATACATAAATGCTTTCTCAAATTTTGTGCAACAAATGTGTTTATATGCCTTTTAGTGAGCATTTCTCCTTTGCCAAGGTAATCCATCCACCTAACAGGCGTGGCATATCAAGAAGCTGATTAAACAGCATTATCACTACATAGGTACACCTTGTGCTGGGGACAATAAAAGGCCACTCTAAAATGTGCATATGTGTCACACAAACACAATGACACAGATGTCTCAAGTTGAGGGAGCGTGCAATTGGCATGCTGACTGCAGGAATGTCCACCAGAACTGTTGCCAGACAATTTTATGTTAATTTTTCTACCGCTTCAGAGAATATGGCAGAACATCCAACCGACCTCACAACCGCAGACCAAGTGTAACCCACACCAGCCCTGGACCTCCACATCCGACTTCTTCACCTGCAACCAGCCACCCGGACAGCTGATGAAACTGGGTTTGCAAAACCGAAGAATTTCTGCACAAACTGTCAGAAACCATCTCAGGGAAGCTCATATGTGTGCTCGTCGTCCTCACAAGATTCTTGACCTGACTGCAGTTTGGCGTCGTAACCAACTTCAGGGGCAAATGCTCACCTTCGATGACCACTGGAAAAGTGTGCTCTTCTCCAGTTTCAACTGTACTGGGCAGATGGCGTGTATGGCGTTGTGTGGGCGAGTGGTTTGCTGATGTCAACGTTGTGAACATAGTGCTCCATGGTGGTACTGGGGCTATGGTATGGGCAGGCATAAACTACGGAAAAAATTGCATGTTATCGATGGAAATTTGAATGCAGGGACAACGTGACAATATCCTGAGACCCATTGTTGTGTCATTCATCTGCCGCCATCACCTCATGTTTCAGCATGTTAATGCACGGCCCCATGTCACAAGGATCTGTACACAATTCCTCGAAGCTGAAAATGTACCTGTTCTTCCATGGCCTGCATACTCAGCAGACATGTCACCCATTAAGCCTGTTTGGGATGCTCTGGATCAACATGTATGACAGTGTGTTCCAGTTCCCGCCAATATCTAGCAACTTTGCACAGCCATTGAAGAGCAGTGGGACAACATTCCACAATCAACATCCTGATCAACTCTATGCAAAGGAGATGTGTCACACTGCGTGAGGCAAATGGTAGTCACACCAGATACTGACTGGTTTTCTGATCTACGCCCCTACCTTTTTTCCAAGTTATCTGTGACCAACAGATGCATATCTGTATTCCCAGTCATGTGAAATTCATAGATTAGGGCCTAATGAATTTATTTAAATTTACTGGTTTCCTTATATAAACTGTAACTCAATAAAATATTTGAAATTGTTGCATGTTGTATTTATATTTTTGTTCATTGAAGGTTTGAGCATAGCCTGAAGGTAGGGAGGGGCACTTCCCCTTGCTGTTCCGTAGGCAAGCACCATGGTCTTGTAGTGGATGCGAGCTTTGACTGGAAGCCAGTGGAGTGTACGGAGGAACAGGGTGACATGGGAGATCTTGGGAAGGTTGAACACCAAATGGGCTGTGGCGTTCTGGATAAATTACAAGCGGGGAGACTAGCCAACAGAGAGTTGCTGTAGACCAGACGAGATATGACGAGTTCCTGGATTAGGACCTGCAACGCTTCTTGTGTGAGGAAAAGTCGTACTCTACAGATATTGTTGAGCATGAACCTGCAAGAGCGAGTCACTGCTTTGATGTTTGCAGAGAACAACAGAGTGTTGTTGTCCAGGGTCACACCAAGGTTCTTTGCACTCTGGGAGGAGGGCACCATGGAGTTGTCGATCATGATGGAGAGGTCTTGGATAATGGATTTATCTCTGACAAACTGACACAATTTGATTTTGGAGTAAACAATCACTTTAAAAGCCTTTAAGAAAAAGCATACATATACCATTAAAATAGGGGAGTGGATGTATCTATTGATTTTGTGGGATGTTGTCACTGACTCCCTTTAAGTAATGTTCAACTTACTTGTACAGTAGCTACAGTGCATTCGGAAAGTATTCAGACTCCTTCCCCTTTTCCACATTTTGTTAAATTACAGCCTTATTCTAAAATGTATTTAATAATTTATCTATGAGCACAGACAGCTAGCTAACCATGGCGCCCTTGCTGCAACTGGGCAGGAGGCCCGGTGCTCTGACAGCCAGCGAGATGTGTCTATTGGCCTGGCATAACTTCTGACTGTCATCTCCAATGAAATGTGCTTTTATCACGGCAATCAATGATACTTTTTGCAAATGTATTTAAAAAAAATTAAACAGAAATAGCTTATTCACATAAGTATTCAGACCCTTTGCTATGAGACTCAAAATTGAGCTCAGGTGCATTCTGTTTCCATTGATCATCCTTGAGATGTTTCTACAACATTGAAGGTCCTCAAGAACACAGTGGCCTCCATCATTCTTAAATGGAAGACGTTTGGAACCATCAAGACTCTTCCTATAGCTGGCCGTCCGGCCAAACTGAGCAATCTGGGAAAAGGGCCTTGGTCAGGGAGGTGACCAAGAACCCAGTGGTCACTCTGACAGAGATCCAGAGTTCCTCTGTGGAGATGGGAGAACCTTCCAGAAGGACAACCATCTCTGCAGCACTCAACCCATCAGGCCTTTATGGTAGAGTGGTCAGACAGAAGCCACTCCTCAGTAAAAGGCACATGACAGCGCGCTTGGAGTTTTCCAAAAGGCACCTAAAGGACTCTCAGACCATGAGAAACAAGATTCTCTGGTCTGATGAAACCAAGATTGAACTCTTTGGCCTGAATGCCAAGCGTCAAATCTGGAGGAAACCAGGCACCGCACATCACCTGGCCAATACCATCCCTACGGTGAAGCATGGTGGTGGCAGCATCATGCTGTGGGGATGTATTTCAGCGGTACAGATTGGGAGACTAGTCAGGATCGAGGAAAAGATGAACGGAGAAATGTACAGAGAGATTGTTGATGAAAACCTGCTCCATAGCGCTCAGGACCTCAAACTGGGGGGCGAAGTTTCACCTTCCAACAGGACAATGACCCTAAGCACACAGCCAAGACAATGCAGGATGGGCTTCGGGACAAGTCTCTGAATGTCCTTGAGTGGCCCAGCCATAGCCCGGACTTGAACCCGATCTAACATCTCTGGCGAGACCTGTATATAGCTTGGCAGCGACGCTCCCCATCCAACCTGACAGAACTTGAGAGGATCTGCAGAGAAGAATGGAAGAAACTCCCCAAATACAGGTGTGCCAAGCTTGTAGCGTCATACCAAAAAAGACTCAAGGCTGTAATCACTGCCAAAGGTGCTTCAACAAAGTACTGATTATAGGGTCTGAATACTTACGTAAGTGTGATATTTACGTAGTTTAAAAAAATAAATAATTTGTTACAATTTCTAAAAACCTGTTTTTGCTTTGTCATTATGGGTGTAGATTGATGAGGGGAAAAAACTATTTAAATAATTTTAGAATAAGGCTGTAACATACCAAATGTGGAAAAAGTCAAGGGGTCTGAATACTTTCCGAATGCACTGTACTGTATATAGTATCAATCTAAAACTAGTGGCACAAGATGTGAATGTGCCATTCAAATCAGCTTCTTTAAAAAGGTTTTTTAAATATTATCTTGCAACTGTGTTGCATAACACCGCCTTTTCCTGGGAATTACTTAATGTTCTATTGGGCAATGGTTTTACAAATATAGGAATTGGTTATTGTTAGCTATATATCAGATGTAGCACAAATAATGCTTTTGATTTAATTGAGAAATATCATAGTTCTCCATTACACATTGAGCATGAAGTTAACGACCTTGTTCTAACACGTGAATGACTGCACTTTTTCTGAATGCTTTGAATGCACTTTTTATTACCCTGCTAGGGTATCAGGGTTGGGGTCAATTCCATTTAAATGTAGTCAATTCAGGAAGTCAACTGTAATCCAATTCTAATTTTCCTTTTCCTTTCATTGCTTTTCAACGAGGAAAAAAATTTAAAATATATTTCAGTTGACTTCCTCAGTTGGCTGAACTGAAATGGAATTGAACCCAAACCTGGTGGCTCTATGGCAGCGTACTCAGAGCTCATAACTAAGTTGTAACATTCTCACCAGTACTGGCTGGTGGCACTTTAAATGGGATAATAAATGGAATGGTATCAAACATTCCATTCAACCCATTCCAGCCATTATGCACCGTCCTCCCTTCACTAGCCTCCTGTCATTCTCACCCTCTTCCCTTCTTCGTACCCCTCCTCAGGGCAGTAAACAGCTCCTGGGGAACTACCCGCTCTTCATCACCAACAAGCAGTGGGACGAGGCTGTCAACTCGTCCAAGAAGGACGGCCGGCGGCTGCTGCGCTACCTGATCCGCTTCGTCTTCACCACGGATGAGCTCAAGTACTCGTGCGGCTTGGGCAAAAGGCAGCGGTCGGTAAACTCAGGAGAGCCTGGGCCGGCGAGACAGCCCCTCAACCCCGTCAAAGTCACCTGCCTCAGAGGTACTGGTGTTATTTCTACCGAAGAGATGTGTACTAAAGCAACATGTATCCTACTAAAGAGATGTGTACTAAAGCAACAGGTATGCTACAGATATAGGATCTTAATTTGAGCCAGTTTGCTACAGCAGGAAAATAATCCTGAACCAACAGGAAATGTGAATTATTATGTGAATTATAATTACCATAATTTCCGGACTATTAAGCGCACCTGAATATAAGCCGCACCCACTGAATTAAAAAATATATATATTATTTTGAACATAAATAAGCCGCACATGTCTATAAGCCGCAGGTGCCTACCGGTACATTGAAACAAATGAAGTTTACACAGGCTGTCACGTCCTGACCAGTAATAGGGGTTATTTGTTATTGTAGTTTGGTCAGGACGTGGCAGGGGGTATTTGTTTTATGTGGTTCGGGGTGGCTGTGTGTTTAGTAGGGTGTTTGATTTATTATTCCGGGTTTTGGGCAATGTTTAGTCTAGTCTATGTTTAGTCTAGTCATTTGTATTTCTATGTTTAGGTAATTGAGGGTTGGATTCTCAATTGGAGGCAGTTGTTTTCTAGTTTCCTCTGATTGAGGGTCCTATAAATAGGTATCTGTTTTAGTATTTGTGGGAGATTGTGCTGGGTATAGTTTTTTTGCCTTACCGGCCTGTTATTAGTCGTTGTGTTTTTTTTGTGTACGTGTTGTTTTGGTTCACCTTCTTGTCCATTTAATAAAGAAGATCAGTGCACATTTCCCTGCTGCGTCTTGGTCCGCTTTAACCTACGACTGTCACATCCTGACCAGTATAAGGGTTATTTGTTATTGTAGTTTGGTCAGGACGTGGCAGAGGGCATTTGTTTTATGTGGTTCAGGGTGGTATTTTTGTAGAAGGGTATTTGATTTATGTATTCCGGGGTTTTTGAGCACTGTTCCTTGTTAATGTATTTCTATGTTTAGTCTAGTTGGTTGTATTTCTATCTTTAGTTTAATGGGGGGTTGGACTCTCAATTGGAGGCAGGTGCTTTCTCGTTGCCTCTGATTGAGAGTCCTATATATGGGTATGTGTTTGGTTTAGTGTTTGTGGGAGATTGTTTCTTGTTTTGCTGAGTGTGAGCCTGACAAGACTGTTTTTGTTGTTCTTGAGTTCGTTTCGTTTTGTTGTTTTTGGTGTTCTTGTTATTTAAATAAATATACAAGATGAGCATCCACATTCCTGCTGCGTTTTGGTCCTCCATTCCAGACGACAACCGTGACAGAATCTCCCACCACAAACGGACCAAGCAGCGGAGGAAGGAGCAACAGGTGGACTTTGAGGAGCAAGGGGAATTTAAGTTGGACCAACGGGAGAAATGGACATGGGAACAGATTATGGCCGGGGAGGGCCCATGGAGAAAATGGAGCGAAGACCGGGAACGCTACCGAGGAACACGACTGGCGTTGAAGCACGAGAGGCACCCCCAAGATTTTTTTTGGGGGGGGCACACGGGTAGTTTGGCTGGGCCAAGGGTGAGCCCTAAGCCAGCTCCCCGTGTTTATATGGAGGACTGTATGGAGTGGAGGGCGCCGAGTTTTGCTGAAGTGTGCACAATCTCGTCCAGTGCGAGTTATTCCAGCCCCTCGCAGATGCCGTGCTAGAGTGGGCATCCAGCCTGGTAGGAGGAGGCCTGCGCAGCGCGTCTGGTCACCGGTGCGCCTCCTAGGACCAGGCTACCCTACGCCCGCTCTACGCACGGCAACCATCAGGCCCCTGCACAGCCCAGTTCGCCCTGTACTAGCACCCCGCTCGTACAGGGCTACTAGTTCCATCCAACCAGGACGGGTTGTGCAGGAGGTGAGATCAATACCGCCTGTGCGCCTCCATGGCCCGGTGTTTCCAGGTCCTGTCTCTCGTGCGGACCCGGAAGTGCGAAACCCCAGTCTGGCACATCCAGTACCAGCACCACGCACCAGGCTTCCAGTGCGTCAGCCCAGTCCGACTCGTCCTGTTCCCGCTCCCCGCACTAGCCTGGAGATGCGTGTTCCCAGTCTGGCACGTCCAGTACCAGCACCACGCATCAGGCATCTAGTGCGTCAGCCGCTCGCCAGTCAGGAGTCGCCAGAGCCGCCCGCCAGTCAGGAGTCGCCAGAGCCGCCCGCCAGTCAGGAGTCGCCAGAGCCGCCCGCCAGTCAGGAGTCGCCAGAGCCGCCCGCCAGTCAGGAGCCGCCAGAGCCGCCCGCCTGCCCGGATCAGCCAGAGCCGCCCGCCTGCCCGGGTCAGCCAGAGCCGCCCGCCTGCCCGGGTCAGCCAGAGCCGCCCGCCTGCCCGGGTCAGCCAGAGCGGCCCGCCTGCCCGGGTCAGCCAGAGCGGCCCGCCTGCCCGGGTGTGCCAGAGCGGCCCGCCTGCCCGGGTCTGCCAGAGCGGCCCGCCGCGCCGGGTCTGCCAGAGCGGCCCGCCGCGCCGGGTCTGCCAGAGCGGCCCGCCGCGCCGGGTCTGCCAGAGTGGTGTTTATGTTTATGTTTGAAGGAAAAAGGGGGAGGCTTGCAAGCCAAAGAACACCATCCCGACTGTGAAGCACGGGGGTGGCAACATCATGTTGTGGGGGTGCTTTGTTGCAGAAGAGACTGGTGCACTTCACAAAATAGATGGCATCATGAGGCTGGAAAATTAAGTGGATATATTGAAGCAACATCTCAAGACATCAGTCAGGAAGTTGAAGCTTGGTCATAAATGGGTCTTCCAAATGGACAATGACCGCAAGCATACTTCCAAAGTTGTGGCAAAATGGCTTAAGGACTACAAAGTCACGGTATCGGAGTGGCCGTCACAAAGCCCTGACCTCAATCCTATAGAAAATGTGTGGGCAGAACTGAAAAAGTGTGTGCGAGCAAGGAGGCCTACAAACCTGACTCAGTTACACCAGCTCTGTCAGGAGGAATGGGCCAAAATTCACCCAACTTATTGTGGGAAGCTTGTGGAAGGCTACCCAAAATGTTTGACCCAAGTTAAACAATTTAAAGGCAATGCTACCAAATACTAATTGAGTGTATGTAAACTTCTGACCCACTGGGAATGTGATGAAAGAAATGAAAGCTGAAATAAATCATTCTTTCTACTATTATTCTGACATTTCAAATTCCCTTGGGACACTTTTAGGGTTAAAGGTTAACTGGTAGGCTACTAAAGGTACAGTATGTGTACTACAGCAACATGTACACTCCCAAAGAGATGTGTGAACAGATGTTTGCAAAATCTAATTGTTTTCAGTGATCATTATTCATAAAACAAAAAACCCTAATCTTAACAAATATTTACTTGTCTCTGTTTTACTCCTCGCGGTGGGCCATGCGCGCCAGGGTCGGTCCGTGGGAGAATGTGAGAGAAATTACAAGATTATGTTATAATACTTTTATTGCATCAAATGGTTGTTTTATGCAACAGAATAGAGGGTTCTTATAACTCTATTGTGTCTGTGTGAACTGAAAGTGGGCCTCTGGGAGATTTAACACTGACAGGAGATTTACGATGTCTGTTGGGTGATAAAACCTAAAGAGACTGCATTCCATAGCATGAGTTAATGTTTCTGTTCTATAAGGTACCAAGGAGAGATGACTCCAGGGTCAGACCCTGGTCTCTACACAATGAGATTTTTTTTACAGAAGATACTGTCTGCTGTGAATTCTAAGTTTCTTTCATACACATCTTAACCTTGTGACCCATACCATACATCTGTTGTTTGACATGTAGACTGAAGGGGGTGTATCTTGGCTATAAAATACCTTTGTATCTTTGTCTTGGGGCTCTCAACGTCGGCCAGCCATCATTATCGTAGAGCACTCAATCGATTCACTTTATATGTGTGTGTTGTATTGACCTGCTCCCTTATTAATAAGTGAATAAAGATTTAGTTTAACCTGTTAGGGTATAGGGGGCAGTATTTTCACGGCTGGATAAAAAAATGTACCCGATTTAATCTGGTTACTAATCCTACCCAGTAACTACAATATGCATATATTATATATGGATAGAAAACACCCTAAAGTTTCAAAAACTGTTTGAATGGTGTCTGTGAGTATAACAGAACTCATTTGGCAGGCAAAACCATGAGACAGATTCTGACAGGAAGTGGATACCTGATGTGTTGAATTGACTTTAAGCCTATACCATTGAAAAACAAAGGGGGTGAGGAATGTTTTGGCACTTCCTATTGCTTCCACAAGATGTCCCCAGCCTTTACAAAGTGTTTTGAGTCTTCTACAGTGAGATCTGACCGAATAAGAGCCTTGGAACTGTGATGGCCCATTAGACACCTTGCGCGCGAGTTGATGGTGGGTACTCTCATTCCGAAACGTTTTAAAAGAGAACCCAATGGTCCGCCTTGAATTTTATTCATGTTCTGGTTAAAAAAAGGCCCTAATGATTTATGCGATACAACGTTTGACATGTTTGAACGAACGTAAATATATTTTTTCCGTTCGTGAAGTGAAGTCCGGCTGGCTTAGATCATGTGCTAACAACACGGAGGTTTTTGGACATAAATGATGAGCTTTTTTGAACAAAACTACATTCGTTATGAACCTGGGATTCTTTGGAAGTGACATCTGATGAAGAGAATCAAAGGTAATGGATTATTTACATAGTATTTTCGATTTTAGATCTCTCCAACATGGCGGTTAGTCTGTATCGCAATGCATATTTTTCTGGCGCAGTGCTCAGATTATTGCAAAGTGTGATTTCCCAGTAAGGTTAATTTTAAATCTGGCAAGTCCATTGCGTTCAAGAGATGTAAATCTATAATTCTTTTAATGACAATATAATATTTTACCAATGTTTTCTAATATTAATTCATTATTTTGTTGTCATGACTTGACTGCCGGTATTGGAGGGAAACGATTTCCTGAACATCAACGCCATAGTAAAACGCTGTTTTTAGATATAAATATGAACTTGATAGAACTAAAAATGCATGCATTGTCTAACATAATGTCCTAGGAGTGTCATCTGATGGAAATTGTAAAAGGTTAGTGCATAATTTTAGCTGATTTTATGGTTTTGGTGACGCCTGTCTTTGAATCGACAATGCATTACACACAGCTATTATCAATGTACTCTCCTAACATAACCTAACTTTATGCTTTCCCCGTAAAACCTTTTTGAAATCGGACAACGTGGTTAGATTAAGGAGATGTTTATCTTTCAAAGGCTGTAAGTTAGTTGTATGTTTGAGAAATTTGAATTTTGACATTTATTTGGTTTCAAATTTGCCGCTCTTGAAATGCACCTGCTGTTGATAGGGTGTGCCACGGATGGCACGCTAACGTCCCACATAGCCCCAAGAAGTTAAAACTTCTTTGGGCTATGTGGGACGTTAGCGTGCCACCTGTGGCGCACCCTATCAACAGCAGGTGCATTTCAAGAGCGGCAAATTTGAAACCAAATAAATGTCAAAATTCAAGTTTTTCAAACATACAACTATCTGGCACCCTTTGAAAGATAAACATCTCCTTAATCTAACCACGTTTTCCGATTTCAAGAAGGTTTTACGGCGAAAGCATAAAGTTAGGTTATGTTAGGAGAGTACATTGACAATAGCTGTGTGTAGTGTATTGTCAATTCAAAGACAGGCGTCACCAAAACCATAAAATCAGCTAAAATTATGCACTAACCCTTTACAATCTCCATCAGATGACACTCCTAGGACATTATGTTAGACAATGCATGCATTTTTAGTTCTATCAAGTTCATATTTATATCTAAAAACAGTGTTTTACTATGGTGTTGATGTTCAGGAAATCGTTTCCCTCCAATACCGGCAGTCAAGTCATCACAACAAAATAATTAATTAATATTAGAAAACATTGGTAAAATATTATATTGTCATTCAAAGAATTATAGATTTACATCTCTTGAAGGCAATGGACTTGCCAGATTTAAAATTAACCTTACTGGGAAATCACACTTTGCAATAATCTGAGCACTGCGCCAGAAAAATACGCATTGCGATTCAGACAAACCGCCATGTTGGAGAGATCTAAAATCGAAAATACTATGTAAATAATCCATTACCTTTGATTCTCTTCATCAGATGTCACTTCCAAAGAATCCCAGGTCCATAACGAATGTAGTTTTGTTCAAAAAAGCTCATAATTTATGTCCAAAAACCTTCGTGTTGTAGCACATGATCTAAGCCAGCCGGACTTCACTTCACTTCCCGAACGGAAAAAATATATTTCCGTTCGTTCAAACATGTCAAACGTTGTATCGCATAAATCATTAGGGCCTTTTTTAACCAGAACATGAATAAAATTCAAGGCGGACCATTGGGTTCTCTTTTAAAACGTTTCGGAATGAGAGTACCCACCATCAAATCGCACGCCAGGTGTCTAATGGGCCATCGCCGTTCCAACGCTCTTCTTCAGTCAGATCTCACTGTAGAAGACTCAAAACACTTTGTAAAGGCTGGTGACATCTTGTGGAAGCAATAGGAAGTGCCACAATATTCCTCAGCCCCTTTGTTTTTCAATGGCATAGGCTCAAAATCAATTCAACACATCAGGTATCCACTTCCTGTCAGAATCTGTCTCAGGGTTTTGCCTGCCAAATGAGTTCTGTTATACTCACAGACACCATTCAAACAGTTTTAGAAACTTTAGGGTGTTTTCTATCCATATATAATAAGTATATGCATATTCTAGTTACTGGGTAGGTGTAGGAGGCAGTTAAAAATGGGCACATATTTTTTCCAAAATTCTCAATGCTGCCCCCTAGCCCGTAGAGGTTAAGTATAACTGACTTGTGTGATAAGTTTGTCTCTCCTCATTTGATAGTAAATAAAATTAACCACTACACTGTCTGTGATTTATTTAGAATTCAAGGCACACTTAACCAGCATGGCTACTACAGCATTCTGCATCGATATGCCATCCCATCTGGTTTGCGCTTAGTGGGACTATCATTTGTTTTTCAACAGGCAATGACCCAAAACACCCTTCCAGGCTGTGTAAGGTCTATTTGACCAAGGAGAGTGATGGAGTGCTGCATCAGATGATCTGGCCTCCACAATAGGTTAGGTCACAAATACAAAGGTTAGTGCAGTTAGTATGACTATTCGGACACCGCTCTAGGGTTACTAGCCACATAACGCCTACCATTAATTAGACTAGGTCAGCACCTGTCATCACATAATACCATGATTAATATAGGCTAGCCAGGCTATTTGCATTCACTTCCATTAACACTTACTTAGCATTTTAGTTTTTTCAATTTCAGAGGGATCAGTCTGCATCTGAAGCCGTTCAACGTGAGAGAGTGGTGGAACAGAGTCGTACAGAGGCCTGTCACACGGGGACAGGACCACCCTTCAGAACCGGCAGGCCCTAGTGAAGTGTATCACGCTGCGTTGTACGAAGAACAGCCGTGTGTGTGGGCGACCTCTGGTCTCTCTGCTGGAGAGGAGCGTCAGTATATAAGAGGTGGAGCTGACACAGAAAAGGAGGAATACGAGCTGGCATGCACAGAGGGACACACCACAATCAAAAGGTACGTTGCAGAGGGGACCGTCCTCAGGAACTATGTGGATGTTTTAGCTATGCTGGTCAGGCTGAGACAGTTCTGCTGCCACCCTGACCTACTGCAGCTATGTGGGTGTTACATTTATTGAAAATGTTTTAAACCTTCTGGAAGCAAAGCTCGTTTTTTAAGGAGGATGGGATCCATCCAAATCATTTGGGTTCCTGGATCCTTTCACAGCATTATAAGGCTGCGTTGAGACAATTACTTATAAATGACCCAAGCCCAGCTCAGTTACTCCCTACCATAGTGTCGCTGAGTTGTCATAATGCTTCGGCAAATGTACATTATCCCAGGGGCATTGGAATACACAATGTACAGTAAGTAACAATGTATGTCCCTCTAACTGCACTGAATGCCTCTGCTGATCCTACAGCTATTGTATGCAGAAATCATGTGCCTATGAACCAGAGTTATACTGTTAGCACTGTGCTCCCTAGTAGGAAGTCCACTTTGTGCAGCTCACCCTGCACTAACATAAATAACATGAGCATGTGATAAGCATCTGATAAGCATCCCAGTATGTAAGGAGTGCGTACTGGCGGCAGAGAAGTCAGACGCAGGAGAACAAAAACTGTGTTTCCAAACGGCGCAGTTTAAATAACAAAAAAACACTGGAAAACAGAACAATTAAATAATGGGTACATAACCCGACACACACCAGGACAGACGTAAACAAGCACCGATAAGGACATGAGGGGGAACAGAGGGTTAAATACACAATATGTAATTGATGGGATGGGAACCAGGTGTGATGGAAGACAAAACCAAAGGAAAATGAAAGGAGGATCAGCGATGGCTAGAAGGTCGGTGACTTCAACCGCAGAACGCCACCCGAACAAGGAGAGGGACCAACTTCGGCGGAAGTCGTGATAGTACCCCTGACCCGCGGCTCCAGCAGCGCGTCGACACTGGCTTCGGGGACGACCCGGAGGGCGAGGCGCAGGGCGATCCCGACGAAGACGGTGGAACTCCTGCAGCCTAGATGGGTCCAACACGTCCTCGACCGGAACCCAGCACCTCTCCTCCGGGCCGTACCCCTCCTCTCTCCTCTGGGCCGTACCCCTCCCACTCCACGAGATACTGAAGGCCCCTCGCCCGGCGCCTCGAATCCAGTATGGAGCGAACGGAGTATGCCGGGGCCCTCCCGATGTCCAGAGGGGGCGGAGGAACCTCCCGCACCTCAGACTCCTGGAGCGGGCCAGCCACCACCGGTCTGAGGAGAGACACATGGAACGAGGGGTTAATACGGTAATCGGGTGGAAGCTGTAACCTATAACAAACCTCGTTCACTCTCCTCAGCACTTTAAATGGCCCCACAAACCGCAGACCCAGCTTCCGACAGGGCAGGTAGAGGGGCAAGTTCTGTGCCATCTCGGCCCAGGGCACGAACGCCACCCACTCCCCCGGCCGGTCCTGGCAATAGTACCGCAGAAACCTACCCACATCCTGGTTCACTCTCTCTGAAACCCTGAAGTCAGATTGATCGAGACCCCCAGACATTCCATGAACGCCTTCCAGACCCTAGACGTGAACTGGGGACCCCGATCAGACACTATATCCTCAGGTACCCCGTAGTGATGGAAGACGTGTGTAAACAAGGCCTCCGCAGTCTGTAGGGCCGTAGGGAAACCGGGCAGAGGGAAGAGATGACAGGACTTAGAGAAACGATCCACAATGACCAGGATCGCGGTGTTACCCTGTGAGAATGGAAGATCAGTCAGAAAATCCACCGACAGGTGCGACCAAGGCCGCTGTGGAACGGGTAAGGGGTGTAGCTTACCTCTGGGTAGGTGCCTCGGAGCCTTACACTGGGCACACACTGAGCAGGAGGAAACATAAACCCTCACATCCTTAGCCAAGGTAGGCCACCAGTACCTCCCGCTCAAACAGCTCACTGTCTGACCGATCCCAGGATGACCAGAGGAGGGTGACATGTGGGGCCAATAGATCAACCGGTCACGAACAGCAGACGGGACGTACAGATGCCCAGCGGGACACTGGACGGGAGCGGGCTCTGCACGTAACGCCTGCTCAATGTCCGTGTCCAGCTCCCACACTACTGGCGCCACCAGGCAGGAGGCGGGGAGTATGGGAGTGGGATCCATGGGCCGCTCCTCTGTGTCATACAGCTGGGACAATGCGTCTGCCTTCACGTTCTGGGAGCCTGGTCTGTAGGAAAGGGTGAACACAAAACGGGTGAAAAACATGGCCTTCCTTGCCTGGTGAGGGTTCAGTCTCCTCGCTGCCCGGATGTACTCCAGATTGCGGTGGTCAGTCCAGATGAGAAAAGGGTGTCTAGCCCCCTCAAGCCAATGTCTCCACGCCTTCAAGGCCTTGATGACAGCCAACAGCTCCCGGTCCCCAACATCATAGTTTCGCTCCGCCGGGCTGAGCTTCTTCGAGAAGAAGGCACAGGGGCGGAGCTTCGGTGGCGTACCCGAGACCCGGCGAGAGCACAGCTCCTATCCCAGCCTCAGATACGTCCACCTCCACTATGAACGCCAAAGAGGGATCCGGATGGGCCAGCACGGGAGCCGAGGTAAACATAGCCCTCAGGTGACTAAAGGCCTCAGCTGACCACTGCAAGCGTACCGGGCCCCCCTTCAGCAGAGAGGTAATGGGAGCCTCTACCTGACCAAAACCCAGATCAACCTCCGGTAGTAGTTGGCAAACCCTAAGAAACGCTGCACCTCCTTTACCGTGGTGGGAGTCGGTCAATTACGGGGAAAACTCAAACATACACAAACATATGTGCAACAGAGGGCTCTGGGTGAGAATGGTGCCGGCTCACCTGGGGTGACGCCAGAGCGCCCTGCCTGCTGCCTTGATCCCCAGAGGAACCAACCCAGCACCGACTGGCAGTATGACCTCTGCGGCCACAGATGGTGCACGAGCTGGAACCTCCTCCGGTCTCCCTGCGCACTGCCCCTCCCAGCTCCATGGGTATAGGAGAGGGGGTGCGGGAGGATGGAACCACCAGACCCCGATCAGAACGTCCGCAGGCAGCCAGCAGGTTGTCCAGCCGGAATGACAGGTCCACCAGCTGGTCGAACGTGAGGGTGGTGTCTCTGCAGGCCAACTCCCGACGGACGTCCTCGCGCAGACTGCAGCGGTAATGGTCGATCAGGGCCCTGTCGCTCCATCCCGCACCGGCAGCCAGGTTCCTAAACTCCAGGACGAACTCCTGGGCGCTCCTCGTCTCCTGTCTCAGATGGAAGAGGCGCTCACCCGCCGCTCTACCCTCAGGCGGGTGGTCGAAGACTGCCTGGAAACGGCAGGTGAACTCCTCAAACTGGTCCAACGCCGCATCTCCCTCTCTCCACACGGCGTTGGCCCACTCCAGGGCTTTCCCGGTGAGGCACGAGACGAGGGCGGACACCCTCTCACGGCCCGATGGAGCCGGGTGGACGGTGGCCAGGTATAGGTCCAGTTGAAGAAGGAACCCCTGGCAGTTCGCAGCCTTTCCATTGTATTCCTGGGGCAGGGAGAGACGAATCCCACTGGAACCAGGAGGAAGAGGGGCGCTCAGAGGAGACCCCTGTTGTGCTGGTGGAGGCGCTGGAAGAACTCCCTGTCTCTCCCAGTGGTCCATAGGCTGGACAACGCGGTGATTCTGTAAGGAGTGCGTACTGGCGGCAGAGAAGTCAGACGCAGGAGAACAAAAACTGTGTTTCCAAATGCCGCAGTTTAATAACAAAAAAAAACCACCGGAAAACAGAACAATTAAATAATGGGTACATAACCCGACGCACACCAAGACAGACGTGCACAAGCACTTACAATAAACAATCACCGACAAGGACATGAGGGGGAACAGAGGGTTAAATACACAACATGTAATTGATGGGATAGGAACCAGGTGTGATGGAAGACAAGACAAAACCAAAGGAAAATGAGAAGAGGCTCAGCGATGGCTAGAAGGTCGGTGACTTCGACCGCCGAACGCCACCCGAACAAGGAGAGGGACCAACTTCGGCGGAAGTCATGACACAGTAAAACAATGAAAACAATCAAGCATCCCAGAAAAGTGATAAAAATAGCCCACATTTACATATGTAGCTTAAGAAATATAGGTTCCTGAAATCAATAATTTGCTAGAAAACAGATGACATTCATATTCAATCACTGATACTTAGATAATACCTTTGATGATATAGTGGTAGCAATACATGGTTATGAGATATACAGAAAATAAAGAATTGCCAAGGGTGGAGGTGTTGACATTTATATTCAGAACCACATTCCTGTAAAGCTTAGAGACGATCTTATGTTGAATACTGTTGAAATAATATGGCTACAGGTTCATCTGCCTCACCTAAAGCCCATTCTTGTGGGAAGCTGCTATAGACCACCAAGTGCTAACAGTCAGTATCTGAATATCATGTGTAAAATGCTTGATATTTTATGTGATATCAACAGAGAGCTATATTATCTGGGGGATTTAAATTGACTGGCTTTCATCAAGCTGCCGACCCAAGAAAAAGCTTCAAACTGTAACTAGTGCCTGCAACCTGGCTCAGGTTATCAGTCAACCTACCAGGGTAGTTACAAACAGCACAGGAATGAAATCATCAACATGTATTGATCACATCTTACTAAGGCTGCTAAAATTTGCTTTAAAGCAGTATGCAAATCCATCAGATATAGTGATCACAATTTTTTCATTGGCAAGATTAGCAAACCTTGGCATGAGATGCCAGCAACAAACTCTGACACTACACAAGTATAACGTATTAAATTATGAAAGACAAGCATTGTAATTTTGAATTACATAAAGTGAGTGTGGAAGCGATGAAAAAATGACTGTTGTCTATCAACAATGACAAGCCACCAGGGTCTGACAACTTGGATGGACATTTTTGGAGGTTAATAGCGGACGATAATTCCACTCATATTTGCCATGTCTTCAATCAAAGCCTCATAGAAAGTGTGCACCATCAGGCCTGGATGGAAGCAAAAGTAATTCCGCTACCCAAGAATAGTAAAGCCCCCTTTACTGGCTCAAATAGCTGACCAATCAGCGTGTTACAAACCAACTTTTGGAAAAAAATGTGTTTGACCAGATACAATGCAATTTTACTGTAAACAAATTGACAACAATCTTTCAGCACACTTATAGGGAAGGACATTCAACAAGCACAGCACTTACACAAATGACTGATGCTTGTCTGAGAGAAATTGATGATAAAACGAGAGCTGTTTTGTTTGACTTACGTGTGGTTTTTGACATTATCGTATTATGGCTTTACACCACCTGCTTTGACAATGGCGCCAGAGAAGATGGCTGCTGTTTTACGGTCCCCTAACCAATTGTGCTATTGTGTGTGTTTTTTCACGTTATTGTAACTTATTTTGTACATACTGTTTCAGCCACAAGTCTCTTATGACCGAAAAGAGCTTCTAGATATCAGGACAGCGATTACTCACCCCGTACTGAAAGAAGATTTTTTCTATAACGAGAAGAACGCAAAGGATTTCCTCCAGACACCCGACAAGGCCCTCATCCCTGTCATTCGCAGGAGAAAGAGACAAAGATATCGGGGACATAGGTCTGGTGCCTTGTAAGGATCTGACGGCGAGTGGGTAATCTTACCATCGGTCTTATTAGCCAACATACAATCATTGGATAATAAAATAGATACGCGTGCACGTATATCCTACCAACGGGACATTAAAAACTATCTTATGTTTCACCGAGTCGTGGCTGAACAACGACATGAATAACATACAGCTGGTGGGAAATCTAAGGAAGTCTCAAGGTTTTGCTCGCCTGAGGTAGAGTATCTCTTGACACTATTTACCAAGAGAGTTTTCATCTATATTCTCGTAGCTGTCTATTTACCACCACAAACCAATGCTGGCATAAGACTGCACTCAATGAGCTGTATACGGGCATAAGCAAACAGGAAAACGCTCATCCAAATGCGGAGCTCCTAGTGGCGGTGGACTTTAATGCAGGGAAACTTAAATCCATTTTACCTCATTTCTACCAGCATGTTAAATGTGCAACCAGAGGGAAAAAAACTCTAGACCACCTTTACTCCACACACAGAGACACGTACAAAGCTCTCGCTCGCCCTCCATTTGGTAAATCTGACCATAATTCTATTCTCCTGATTCCTTCTTACAAGCAAAAACTAAAGCAGGAAGCACCAGTGACTCGGTCAATAAAAAAGTGGTCAGATGAAGCAGATCCTAAGCTACAGGAGTGTTTTGCTAGCACAGTCTGGAATATGTTCCGGGATTCTTTTGATGGCATTGAGTATACCACATCAGTCACTGGCTTCATCAATAAGTGCATCAATGACGTCGTCCCCACAGTGACTGTACATACATACCCCAACCTGAAGCCATGGATTTACAAGCAACATGTTCAATCCAAGATGGCGTAGCAGTCAAATGTCTTTGTCTTGTCTCGTCCCATGTATATATATTTTTATATATTTCTCTTTGCATTCTTTTTAATATTTTTCCTAAACCTCAACTTCCAAATACTCTCCTGCAACCCACCTCACCCAATGTGGTGTGGATCTGTTTTTTTTCCTAAAGTATTTCTATTTACCTCCGAACTGGACTACCTCAACTGAAGCTAGCTAGCTAACTAGCTACCAGCTATCAGTCAGCTAACCACTGCTAGCGGTCATCAGCTAACCTTTAGCTCGGAAAGCTCTCGCCAGTTTGTACAACACGTTTCAAACCAGAGCATACCGGACCTATTTTTCTCTCCATATCCCCGGATTCCTACCGCAAACTCTGAACCTTTTCATCTGGATCATTGCAGCTAGCTAACCGCAACTCAGGTTGACTACTCCTGGCTAACGTTTCTGTCCCGGAGCTAGCACCAACTAGCCTGGAGCTAGCCCATGCTAGACCCATCTCCCGGCTAGGGCTCCTGGGCTACCCCTGAAGCCCACTCCTCGGCTACAATATCCGGACCCCTTCTACTGCTGGTATGGGGCACGGAACCCCGCCGATCCTTCATGACTGGAATACTGACATAATCTGCCCGAGGATCCCAACATGCCCCTCAGTTGCGACGTCACCTGAAGGCCCATTCTGCTAACCGCGGCCTGCTAGCTATCTAGAGCATATTGGAGTGTTAGCTGATCCATCGGCCAGTTTCTTGGACCACTATACCCATTTTGCCAATTGGACTTGGACCCCTCTGCTACTTGGAACCATACTAATTCCACAACGTCACCGCACGAGGAGGCAAAAACAGACTTTCCTACATCGCGACGTCCATCTAAGGCCCTTATGCTAGCTTGATAGCCCCGGCCTGCTAACTGCTAGCTTGCTAGCCCCGGCCTGCTAACTGTCTGAATCGCCGTGTCCCCAGCCAGCCCAACCACTCACTGGACCCATACGATCACTTGGCTACGCATGCCTCTCTCTAATATCAATATGCCTTGTCCATTACTGTCCTGGTTAGTGATTACTGTCTTATTTCACTGTAGAGCCTCTAGCCCTGCTCAATATGCCTTAACCTCTCTAGGGTAGGGGGCAGTATTTGCACGGCCGGATAAAAAAACGTACCCGATTTAATCTGTTTATTACTCCTGCCCAGAAACTAGAATATGCATATAATTGTTTGATTTGGATAGAAAACACCCTAAAGTTTCTAAAACTGTTGGAATGGTGTCTGTGAGTATAACAGAACTCATATGGCAGGCAAAAACCTGAGAAGATTCCTTACAGGAAGTGCCCTCTCTGACCATTTCTTGGCCTTCTACACTCTCTTTATTGAAAACTGAGGATCTCTGCTGTAACGTGACACTTCCTACGGCTCCCATAGGCTCTCAGAAGGCGGCAGAACGTTGAATGATGACTTTGCAGGCCATGGCTGAAAAACAGTAGCGCATTTGGTAAGTGGTCGATCAGAAAACAATGAGACTGGCGCATGCGTGCACGAGAAGAGTCCATTTTAGATTTTTAGTCTTTGAACGAAAACAGGGTTTCCCGGTCGGAATATTATCGCTTTTTTACGAGAAAAATCGCATAAAAATTGATTTTAAACAGCGGTTGACATGCTTCGAAGTACGGTAATGGAATATTTAGACATTTTTTGTCACGATATGCGCCGGGCGCGTCACCCTTCGTCACCCTTCGGATAGTGTCTTGAACGCACGAACAAAACGCCGCTATTAGGATATAACTATGGATTATTTGGAACCAAACCAACATTTGTTATTGAAGTAGAAGTCCTGGGAGTGCATTCTGACGAAGAACAGCAAAGGTAATCCAATTTTTCTAATAGTAAATCTGAGTTTGGTGAGTGCCAAACTTGGTGGGTGTCAAAATAGCTAGCCCGTGATGGCGAGCTATCTACTCAGAATATTGCAAAATGTGCTTTTGCCGAAAAGCTATTTTAAAATCGGACATAGCGATTGCATAAAGGAGTTCTGTATCTATAATTCTTAAAATAATTGTTGTGTTTTTTGTCAACGTTTATTGTGAGTAATTTAGTAAATTCACCGGAAGTTTGCGGTGGGTATGCTAGTTCTGAACGTCACATGCTAATGTAAAAAGCTGTTTTTTGATATAAATATGAACTTAATTGAACAAAACATGCATGTATTGTATAACATAATGTCCTAGGAGTGTCATCTGATGAAAATCATCAAAGGTTAGTGCTGCATTTAGCTGTGGTTTGGGTTTATGTGACATTATATGCTAGCTTGAAAAATCGGTGTCTGATTATTTCTGGCTGGGTACTCTGCTGACATAATCTAATGTTTTGCTTTCGTTGTAAAGCCTTTTTGAAATCAGACAGTGTGGTTAGATTAACGAGAGTCTTGTCTTTAAAATGGTGTAAAATAGTCATATGTTTGAGAAATTGAAGTAATAGTATTTCTAAGGTATTTGAATATCGCGCCACGGGATTCCACTGGCTGTTGAGTAGGTGGGACGATCCACATACCCTAGAGAGGTTAACCAACCATGTTGTTCCACCTCCCACATATGTGATGACATCACCTGGTTTAAACATCTCTAGAGACTATATCGCTCTCATCATTACTCAATGCCTAGGTTTACCTCCAATGTACTCTCTTCCTACCATACCTTTGTCTGTACATTATGCCTTGAATCTATGCTATCGTGCCCAGAAACCTGCTCCCTTTACTCTCTGTTCCGAACGTGCTAGACGGCCAGTTCTTATAGCCTTTAGCCGTACCCTTATCCTACTTCTCCTCTGTTCCTCTGGTGATGTAGAGGTTAATCCCGGACCTGCAGTGCCTAGCTCCACTCCTACTCCCCAGGTGCTCTAATCTGTTGACTTGTGTAACCGTAAAAGCCTTGGTTTCATGCATGTTAACATTAGAAGCCTACTCCCTAAGTTTGTTTTATTCACTGCTTTAGCACACTCTGCCAACCCGGATGTCCTAGCCGTGTCTGAATCCTGGCTTAGGAAGACCACCAAAAACCCTGAAATTTCCATCCCTAACTACAACATTTTCTGACAAGATAGAATGGCCAAAGGGGGCGGTGTTGCAATCTACTGCAGAGATAGAACTCTGCAGGCTATCTTACTATCCAGGTCTGTACCAAAACAATTTGAGCTTCTACTTCTAAAAATTAACCTTTCCAGAAACAAGTCTGTCACCGTTGCCGCTTGCTATAGACCACCCTCTGCCCCCAGCTGTGCCCTGGACACCATATGTGAATTGATTGCCCCCATCTATCTTCTGAGCTCGTGCTGCTAGGTGACCTAAACTGGGACATGCTTAACACCCCGGCCATCCTACAATCTAAGCTTAATGCCCCCAATCTCACACAAATTATCTATGAACCTACTAGGTACAACCCCCGATCTGTAAACGCGGGCATCCTCATAGATATCATCCTAACTAACTCGCCCACCAAATACACCTCTGCTGTTTTCAACCAAGATCTCAGCGATCACTGCCTCATTGCCTGCATCCGTAATGGGTCTGCAGTCAAACGACCACCCCTCATCACTGTCAAACACTCCCTAAAACACTTCAGCGAACAGGCCTTTCTAATCAACCTGGCCGGGGTATCCTGGAATGACATTGACATCATCCCGTCAGTAGAGGATGCCTGGTTATTCTTTAAAAGTGCCTTCCTCACCATCTTAAATAAGCATGCTCCATTAAAATAAAATTGAACCAGGAATAGATATAGCCCTTGGCTTACTCCAGACCTGTCTGCCCTTGACCAGCACAAAAACATCCTGTGGCGTTCTGCATTAGCGTCGAATAGCCCCCGTGATATGCAACTTTTCAGGGAAGTTAGGAACCAATATACACAGGCATTTAGGAAAGCTAAGGCTAGCTTTTTCAACCAGAAATTTGCATCCTGTAGTACAAACTCAAAAAAGTTCTGGGACACTGTAAAGTCCATGGAGAATAAGAGCACCTCCTCCCACTGCACTGAGACTAGGAAACACTGTCACTACCGATAAATCCACAATAATCGACAATTTCTAGAAGCATTTTTCTACGGTTGGCCATGCTTTCCACCTGGCTACTCCTACCCCGGTCAACAGCCCTGCACTCCCCACAGCAACTCGCACAAACCTCCCCCACTTCTCCTTCAGCCAAATCCAGATAGCTGAAGTTCTGAAAGAGCTGCAAAATCTGGACCCCTACAAATCAGCCGGGCTAGACAGTCTGGACCCTTTCTTTCTAAAATTATCTGCCGAAATTGTTGCAACCCCTGTCACTAGCCTGTTCAACCTCTCTTTCATATCGTCTGAGATTCCCATAGATTGGAAAGCTGCTGCGGTCATCCCCCTCTTCAAAGGGGGAGACACTCTAGACCCAAACTGCTACAGACCTATATCTATTCTGCCCTGCCTTTCTAAGGTCTTTGAAAGCCAAGTTAACAAACAGATTACCGATCATTTCGAATCTCACCGTACCTTCTCCGCTATGCAATCTGGTTTCCGAGCTGGTCATGGGTGCACCTCAGCCACGCTCAAGGTCCTAAACGATATCATAACCGCCATCGATTGGCTTTTGGGAGACATTACTGTGCAGCCGTATTCATCGACCTGGCTAAGGCTTTCGACTCTGTCAATCACAACATTCTTATTGGCAGACTCAACAGCCTTGGTTTCTCAAATGATTGCCTTGCTTGGTTCACCAACTACTTCTCCGATAGAGTTCAGTATGTCAAATCGGAGGGCCTGTTGTCCGGACCTCTGGCAGTCTCTATGGGGTGCCACAGGTTTAAATTCTCGGGCCGACTCTCTTCTCTGTATACATCAATGATGTCGCGCTCGCTGCTGGTGATTCTTTGATTCACCTCTACGCGGACGACACCATTCTGTATACCTCTGGCCCTTCGTTGGACACTGTGTTAACTAACCTCCAGATGAGCTTCAATGCCATACAACTCTCCTTCCGGGGCCTCCAACTGCTCTTAAATGCAAGTAAAACTAAATGCATGCTCTTCAACCGATCGCTGCCTGCACCTGCCCGCCCGTCCAGCATCACTACTCTGGGCGGTTCTGACTTAGAATATGTGGACAACTACAAATACCTAGGTGTCTGGTTAGACTGTAAACTCTCCTTCCAGGCTCACATTAAACATCTCCAATCCAAAATTAAATCTAGAATCGGCTTCCTATTTCACAACAAAGCATCCTTCACTCATGCTGCCAAACATACCCTCGTAAAACTGACCATCCTACCGATCCTCGACTTCGGCGATGTCATTTACATAATAGCCTCCAACACTCTACTCAACAAATTAGATGCAGTCTATCACAGTGCCATCCGTTTTCTCACCAAAGCCCCATATACTACCCACCACTGCGACCTGTATGCTCTCGTTGGCTGGCCCTCGCTTCATAATCGTCGCCAAACCCACTGGTGCCAGGTCATCTACAAGTCTCTGCTAGGTAAAGCCCCCCCTTATCTCAGCTCACTGGTCACCATAGTAGCACCCACCCGTAGCACGCGCTCCAGCAGGTATATCTCACTGGTCACCCCAAAGCCAATTCTTCCTTTGGCCGCCTCTCCTTCCAGTTCTCTGCTGCCAATGACTGGAATGGACTGGAACGAACTGCAAAAATCTCTGAAGCTGGAGATTCTTACCTCCCTCACTAGCTTTAAGCACCAGCTGTCAGAGCAGCTCACAGAACACTGCACCTGTACATAGCTCATCTGTAAATAGCCCAACTGTCATGACTTCCGCCGAAGTCGGTCCCTCTCCTTGTTCGGGTGGCGTTCAGCGGTCGACGTCACCGGTCTTCTAGCCATCGCCGCTCCACCTTTCATTTTCCATTTGTTTTGTCTTGTTTTCCCGCACACCTGGTTCACATTCCCTCATCAGACTAAATGTATATTACCCTCCGTTTCCCCCATGTCTGTGTGTGGAATTGTTCTTTGTGTAGGGTGTTACGCTACAGGCTGGCTTGCGCTAGGTTTATTTCAATCCTTGGTTAGTTTTTGTTTAATCCGGTTCATGTTACTGTGGTTGTGCTTTGTACTGCCTCGCCTGTGCCTTTGAGCCAGAGTGTATATTAAAGTTCTTCTGTTATCACCCATCTCTGCCCTCCTGCGCCTGACTTCCCGGCAACCAGTCACTCACCCCGTTAAGAAATTCCACACCGATCAATGGAGTCAGCAGGAGCGGGTACCCCCGTTGTGGGGGTAGAGGAGCGCGTCCAGGAGCACGCGGCGATGCTTCCCCATCTCGGCGCTGTCATGGACCATGTCGTCCAGTCTATGGACTGCTGGGAGAGTGACCGCATTTCAGCCGTGCGTAATTGGTCGACTCCCACCACGGTAAAGGAGGTGCAGCGGTTTGTTTGGGTTTGCCAATTACTACCGGAGGTTTATACGGGGTTTTGGTCAGGTAGCGGCTCCCATTACCTCACTGCTGAAGGGGTGCCCGGTGCATTTGCAGTGGTCGGCTGAGGCGGACAGGGCTTTTGGCCACCTAAGGGCTCTGTTTACCTCGGCTCCCGTGCTGGCGCATCCGGATCCCTCTTTGGCGTTCACGGTGGAGGTGGACGCGTCCGAGGCTGGGATAGGAGCCGTGCTCTCTCAGCGCTCGGGTATGCCACCGAAGCACTGCCCCTATGCCTTCTTCTTGAAGAAGCTCAGCCCGGCGGAGTGAAACTATGATGTGGGGGACCGGGAGCTGTTGGCTGTGGTCAAGGTGTTGAAGGCGTGGTGACATTGGCTTGAGGGGGCTCAACAACCATTTCTCATCTGGACTGACCACTGCAACCTGGAGTACATCCGGGCAGTGAGGAGACTGAATCCTCGTCAGGCAATGTGGGCCATGTTTTTACCCGTTTTGTTTTCACCCTTTCTTTCAGACCAGGTTCCCAGAATGTTAAGGCAGATGCACTGTCCCGGCTGTATGACACAGGAGCGGCCCATGGATCCTACCCCCATATTCCCGGCCTCCTGCCTGGTAGCGCCGGAGCTGGACGCGGACATTGAGCGGGCCTTACGTGCAGAGACCGCTCCCCTCCAGTGTCCCGCTGGGCGTCTGTACGTTCAGTCTGCTGTCTGTGACCGGTTGATCTATTGGGCCCACACGTCACCCTCATCTGGTCAACCAGGTATCGGTCAGACGGTCGGTGCGCTGTCTGAGTGGGAAGTACTGGTGGCCCACCTTGGCAAAGGACGTGAGGGTTTATGTTTCCTCCTGCTCGGTGTGCACCCAGTGTAAGGCACCTAGGCACCTGCCTAGAGGTAAGCTATACCCCTTACCTGTTCCACAACGGCCTTGGTCACATCTGTCGGTCGACTTCCTCACCGATCTTCCTCCCTCACAGGGTAACACCACGATCCAGGTTGTTGTGGACCATTTTTCCAAGTCCTGCCGTCTCCTCCCTCTGCTCGGTCTCCCTACGGCCCTACAGACTGAGGAGGCCTTGTTTACACACGTCTTCCGGCACTACGGGGTGCCTGAGGATATAGTGTCTGATCGGGGTCCCCAGTTCACTTCGAGGGTCTGGAGGGCATTCATGGAACGTCTGGGGGTCTCGATCAGCCTTACCTCAGGTTTTCACCCCGAGAGTAATGGGCAGGTGGAGAGAGTGAACCAGGATGTGGGTAGGTTTCTGCGGTCAGGACCGGCCGAGGGAGTGGGGGGCGTTCGTGCCAAGGGCCGAGATGGCTCAGAACTCCCTCCGCCACTCCTCCACTAACCTCTCGCCCTTCCAGTGCGTACTGGGGGACCAGCCGGTTCTGGCGCCTTGGCATCAGAGTCAGACAGAGGCTCCTGCGGTGGACGAATGGTTCAGGCGGGCGGAGGAGACCTGGGACGCCGCCCATGTTCACCTCCAGCGGGCCGTTCTGTGCCAGAAGGCCAGCGCAGACGTCACTGCAGTGAGGCCCCGGTGTTTGCACTGGGGGACCGGGTCTGGCTCTCGACCTGAAACCTGCCCTTCCGCCTGCCCTGCTGGAAGCTGGGTCCGCGGTTTGTGGGGCCATTTAAAGTCCTGAGGAGACTGAACGAGGTTAGTTACCGGTTACAGCTTCCCCCCGATTACCGTATTAACCCCTCGTTCCATGTGTCTCTCCTCAGGCCGGTGGTGGCTGGCCCGCTCCAGGAGTCTGAGGTGCGGGAGGTTCCTCCGCCCCCTTTGGACATCGAGGGGGCCCCGGCATACTCCATTCGCTCCATTCTGGATTTGAGGCGTCGGGCGAGGGGCCTTCAGTACCTCGTGGACTGGGAGGGGTACGGTCCGGAGGAGAGATGCTGGGTCCCGGTGGAGGACGTTTTGGACCCTTCTATGCTGCGGAAGTTCCACCGTCTTCGTCCGGATCGCCCTGCACCTCGCCATCCGGGTCGTCCCCGTGGCCGGTGTTGGCGCGCTGCTGGAGCCGCGCGTCAAGGGGGGTACTGTCATGACTTCCGCCGAAGTCGGTCCTTCTCCTTGTTCGGGTGGCGTTCGCCGGTCGACGTCTTCGGTCTTTTAGCCATTGCCGCTCCACCTTTCATTTTCCATTTGTTTTGTCTTGTTTTCTCTTTTTTCCCGCACACCTGGATCACATTCCCTCATCAGACTAAATGTATATTACCCTCCGTTTCCCCCGTGTCTGTGTGTGGAATTGTTCTTTGTGTAGGGTGTTATGCTACAGACTGGCTTGCTCAAGGTTGATTTCAAACCTAGGTTTGTTTGTTTTGTTTAATCCGGTTCATGTTACCGTGGTTGTGCTTTGTGCTGCCTCGCCTGTGCCTTTGGGCCAGTGTGTATATTAAAGTTCTCCAGTTATCACCCATCTCTGCTCTCCTGCGCCTGACTTCCCGGCAACCAGTCACTCACCCCGTTACACCATCCAATCTACCTCATCCCCATACTGTATTTATTTATTTATCTTGCTCCTTTGCACCCCAGTATCTCAACTTGCACATTCATCCTCTGCACATCCTACCATTCCAGTGTTTAATTGCTATATTGTAATTACTTTGCCACCATGGCCTATTTATTGCCTTACCTCTCTTATCCTACCTCATTTGCACATGCTGTATATAGATTTTCCATACAATTATTGATTGCATGTTTGTTTATTCCATATGTAACTCTGTGTTGTTGTATGTGTCAAACTGCTTTGCTTCATCTTGGCCAGTATCGCAGTTGCAAATGAAAACTTGTTCTCAACCAGCCTACCTGGTTAAATGAAGGTGAAATAAAATAAAAATCCTCACTGAGCTAAAGGGTAGAGCTGCCGCTTTCAAGGAGCGGGACTCTAACCCGGAAGCTTTTAAGAAATCACGCTATGCTCTCAGACGAACAATCAAGCAGGCAAAGCGCTAATACAGGACTAAGATTGAATCGTACTATACTGACTCCGACACTCGTTGGATGTGGCAGGGCTTGCATACTATTACAGACTACAAAAGGGAAGCACAGCCACGAGCTGCCCAGTGACACAAGCCTAACAGACGAGCTAAATTACTTCTATGTTTGCTTTGAGGCAAGTAACATTGAAACATGCATGAGAGCATCAGCTGTTCCGGATGACTGTGTGATCGTGCTCTCCGTAGCTCATGTGAGTAAAACCTTTAAACAGGTCAACATTCACAAGGCTGCAGGGCCAGACGGATTCCCAGGACGTGTACTCCGAGCATGCGCTGACCAACTAGCAAGTGTCTTCACTGACATTTTCAACCTGTTCCTGACTGAGTCTGTAATACCAACATGTTGCAAGCAGACCACCATAGTCCCTGTGCCCAAGAACACTAAGGTAACTTGCCTAATGACTACCGACTCGTAGCACTCACGTCTGTAGCCATGAGGTGCTTTGAAAGGCTGGTCATGGCTCACATCAACACCATTATCCCAGAAACCCTAGACCCAGTCTAATTTGCATACCGCCTCAACAGATCCACAGATGATGCCATCTCTATTGAACTTCACACTGCCCTTTCACACCTGGACAAAAGGAACACCTATGTGAGAATGCTATTCATTGACTACAGCTCAGCGTTCAACACCATAGTACCCTCAAAGCTCATCACTAAGCTAAAGACCCTGGGACTAAACACCTACCTCTATAACTGGATCCTGGACTTCCTGACGGGCCGCCCCCAGGTGGTAAGGGTAGGTAACAACACATCCGCCACGCTGATCCTCAACACAGAGGCCCCTCAGGGGTGCATGCTCAGTCCCCTCCTGTACTCCCTGTTCGCTCATGACTCCAACACTATCATTAAGTTTGTCGATGACACAACAGTGGTAGGCCTGATCACCGACAGGGAGGAGGTGAGGGCACTCAGAGTGTGGTGTCAGGAAAACAACCTCTCACTCAATGTCAACAAAACAAATGAGATGATCGTGGACTTCAGGAAACTGCAGAGGGAGCACCCTCCTATCCACATCGAAGGGACAGCAGTGGAGAAGGTAGAAAGTTGTACGTTCCTCTGCGTACACATCACAGACAAACTGAAATGGTCCACCTACACAGACAGTGTGGTGAAGAAGGCACAACAGCGCCTCTTCAACCTCAGGAGGCTGAAGAAATTTGGCTTGTCCCCAAAAACCCTGACAAACTTTTACAGATGCACAATTGAGAGCATCCGGTCTGGCTGTATCACAGCCTGGTACGGCAACTGCACCGCCCTCAACCGCAAGGCTCTCCAGAGGGTGGTGCGGTCTGCACAATGCATCACCGGGGGAAAACTACCTGCCCTCCACGACACCTACAGCACCCAATGTCACAGAAAGGCCAAAAAGATCATCAAGGACAACAACCACCCGAGCCACTGCCTGTTCACATCGCCACCATCCAGAAGGGAGGTCAGTACAGGTGCATCAAAGCTGGGACCGAGAGACTGAAAAACAGCTTCTAGCTCAAGGCCATCAAACTGCTAAACAGCAATCACTAACTCAGATAGGCTGCTGCTTACATTGAGACTCAATCACTGGCCACTTTAAAAAATGGATCACTAGTCACTTTAATAAACAATGCCACTTTAAAAAATGCAGCTTTAATAATGTTTACATATCTTACATTACTCATATCATATGTATATGCTGTATTTTATACCATCTATTGCACCATGCCTATGCCGCTTGGCCATCGCTCATCCATATATTTATATGTACATATTCTCATTCACCCCTTTGGATATGTGTGTTAGGTAGTTGTTGGGGAATTGTTAGATTACTTGTTAGATATTACTGCGCTGTCGGAACTAGAAGCACAAGCATTTAGCTACACTCGCATTAACATCTGCTAACCATATGTATGTGACCAATAAAATTTGATTTGATTTTGACAACGATGAGATCTGGCCGCGTGGTGCCAGGACAACAACCTCTCCCGCAACGTGATCAAGACAAAGATGTAGATGACTACAGGAAAAGGAGGACCGAGCATGCCCACATTCTCATCGACGGGGCTGTAGTGGAGCAGGTTGAGAGTTTCAAGTTCCTTGGTGTCCACATCACCAACAAACTAACATGGTCCAAGCACACCAAGACTGTCATGAAGAGGGCACAACGAAACCTATTCCCCCTCAGGAGACTGAAAAGATTTGGCATGGGTCCTCAGATCCTCAAAAGATTCTACAGCTGCACCATCATGACTGGTTGCATCACTGCTTGGTATGTCAACTGCTCGGCCTCCGACCGCAAGGCGCAACAAAGGGTAGTGCGTACGGCCCAGTACATCACTGAGGCCTAGCTTCCTACCATCTAGGACCTCTATACCAGGCGGTGTCAGAGGAAGGCCCTAAAAATGATCAAAGACTCCAGCCACCCTAGTCATAAACTGTTCTCTCTGCTACCGCACGGCAAGCGGTACCAGAGCGCCAAGTCTAGGTCCAAGAGGCTTCTAAACCGCTTCTACCCCCAAGCCATAAGACTCCTGAACATCTAATCAAATGGCTACCCAGACTATTTGCATTGCCCCCCCCCCCCATCTTTTACGCTGCTGCTACTCTGTTTATCTATGCATAGTCACTTTAATAACTACCTACATGTACATATTACCTCAATTACCTCGACTAACCGGTACCCCCACACATTGACTCTGTACTAGTACCTCCTGCATACAGCCTCGCTATTGTTATTTTACTGCTGCTCTTTAATTATTTGTTACTTTTTTTTCTTATTTCTTTTAGGTATTTTCTTAAAACTGCATTGTTTGTTGGTTAGGGGCTTGTAAGTAAGTATTTCACTGTAAGATCTACACCTGTTGTATTTGGCGCATGTGATAAATAAACTCCGCCATCTCAAGAACTACAGTACCTCCTCATGTATACTCCAAATGCTATTATGCTTGGGCTGTACTTTGTTAGATTAATATCTCACATTAAAATGCGCTCTTTCATAATTTCATTCTGTCTTTCATATCATACATAGTCCACCAAATCAGATGATTTAATCAGACCTAAATACAGTATATATCACATTGCACATGGTCTCCACCTACATACTGCTGTATAGGAGTTTGACTGACAGGGGGATGAAGGAGGGCTTATATCTGTTCAGCTTACACTGAGGAACCCTGTTGCGTCTGCCTGAGGGGAGAAGCTGAAACTCTGGGTGGAGTACATGGGAGGGGAAATTATATTCTTGTAGTGTTTCATGATTGTTCAAAGACAGACGACAGTGACGGGTGCTACCTCACTTCCATCATCTATATGGCTGTCTGGACCAGGCGATTGATTTGTGATTTTAAGGTAACTGACAAGTTGCCAAACCAAGCTGAAATGCCATAGAATGCTCTTTATAACAGCCTGGTAGAATAGGAGCATGACCTTCTGTTTGACTCCACAAATCTGGAACCTACACAGGAAATAAAGGCGTTGTTGGATCCTAGCATTTGTAAGTGTGGACATGAGTAATGTTCACATTATAGACCACCACATGTGAGTGGTCACCAACAGATTTGGGATGAAAAACCATTGGACTAAGCATTTAATTAGCTTTTATAAACATCCTTAGAATGCGCTGGCTAGAGAATGTGTTAGGCTCTGAGGTTTGTATGTCCATGCAGAAGACACAAATGATTTAATTCAATATAGTACATTCTGATTAATAGCCTATGTATGGCTGTTTTCCCTTTAACTGTCTACATAAAACATGTATGTTATTGTGAGTCACTCACTGAAAATGCACTATGTTGTTACCTGATGGAAAAGACTGCTCCGTGACTTTTGTGGCCCATCCACTGGGGAAGGCTTGTGTTCAGTAGTAAGCAAGGCTGCATTCAACATGTTTTCATCCTGCATTGATCATTGTCAACTGCAACACTTTTCCATTCATCAGAAGAGTTACATAATTGTGTGTCTCTTTCTGCAGGGTTAATGTGCTGGCCCCTCACTTCTCCTCCTGCACGCACTCAGACAGGGTGTGGCAGAGGGTGTGCTAGAAGCTGCTGGAGAATGTCCCGGAGTTCTGGCTGGAGAGTGCTCACTGGGCCGGTGAAGGCTGTCAACAGGTAAGGGAAGGGGAGATAGCTTGAGGTTATAAAAAGGTGTCAAACTGTCTGCGTCTTTGTCCCATCTCTTTCTCTCATAATGTAAGTGTTATTTTTCCTCTAGGTCTGACAGAGATCCAGGATCATGGGGAACCTGGTGTTGAAGAACAAAAAGACCCGGTTTGTCGTCGCCCATAAACTGCTGCTGCTCCAATACAAGAATGAGGTGAGACTGTGAACTGATGTTGAACTGGGCAGTCAGTCATTCATTCTGTACTATGCGTCTATTCAATCTATCATTGTTGGAATTGAAAAAGCCTCTGTTACAGCTGAAGTGTTTAACTTCATTCCCAGACTGGTGTTTTGAGGATTCTTCTGGGGTACCTGGCTCAGGACAGGGAGAGACCACTACTTATACAGGTGAGTGTACAACAATATGTTTAGCGTTGTGATGATATATGTGTATTTATGACAATGTTGTTGATTGTGTGTGTGACTGTGTGTGTGTGTGTGTGTGTCCAGGTGCTGCGAGCGATGTACCATGCCTGGGCCAACCCCCTCTGGACTACTGAGTGATGCAGAGCTACAGGACCTACGCTCAGGAACATCCCCAACTGTAGAACCTTTTGAGGATCTGAGGACCCATGGCAAATATTTTCAGTCTCCTAGGCGGGAATAGGTTTTGTCATGCCCTCTTCACGACTGTCCTGGTGTGCTTGGACCATGTTAGTTTGTATTGTGTCACACGATCAGAGCTGTTCACACTATTTTCTGACCTGTCCACCTCCGGGTTGTATTCATTTGAGAAATGAAAAAAAAAAATCTTATGAAAACAACTGAGCGTTTTGTTGTGGGAATTGTCCATGTAGGCTACCTGGGGCGGCAGGTAGAGCGTTGGGCCAGTATCCGAAAGGTTTCTGGATCAAATCCCCGAGCTGACGAGGTAAAAATATGTTGTTCTGCCCCTGGACAAGGCAGATAACCCACTGTTCCCCGGTAGGCTGTCATTGTAAATAAGAATTTGTTCTTAACTGACTTGCCTAATTAAATAAAGGTTCAATAAAAAAAATGTAGTCCCATCTTGTTGAAGAATTCTGTAAATATTAAATATCAAAACCGAATGGAAACTCCTTTGTTAATACTGTATGTATTTGCAATAATTCACTTAATGTTGAGGCATGGCATAATAATGTATATTTTGTCACGCTGGATATTTAAAATATGAGGAGTTGATTTGAGTCATGCTTCAGTAGTGGAATAATGATAATAAGCACTTGAATTGTGTAAATAAATGCTGTGTAAATATTGGGGTAATGTATGATGGTTAAGTTTGGGTCAGTCTGAGTGGTCAGGTATTCTGCCACTGTGCACTCTCTATTTAGGGGCAAATAGCATTCTAGTTTGCTTAGTTTTTTTGTTCATTCTTTCCAATGTGTCAATGTGTCAAGTAATTATCTTTTTGTTTTCTCATGATTTGGTTAGGTCTAATTGTGTTGCTGTCCTGGGGCTCTGTGGGGTCTGTTTGTGTTCGTGAACAGAGCCCCAGGACCAGCTTGCTTAGTATAATTGTTCATAGACAAATATTTGATATTGTGTCTAACACATGGAGGGATTTGTGAATCTGGAAGTAGATTGGACATGGGGCATATTCGTCTTTTCAACAAAATTTGCTAGGTGGGCTTTAGCGTTTTCGCTGAATAGCAATTTTTCAACTACTTACTACTTTTTAGCTACTTAGCATGTTAGCTAACTAACTCCTAACATTAACCTTAATTCCTAACCCCTATCCAAGCTAATGTTAGTTAACTAGCTAACATTAACATTAGCCACTTAGCTAATGTTAGCCACAACAAATTGTAATTCAAAACATATCATAAGAAATTGCTGATGGACATCCACAAATTAATACTTACACGTCAAAGATACAGGTTTCCCTTATCCATCTGTGGCTACGTTTTCCCTACGCTATGTAGCAACAACAGATAACATTAGTTAGCTAAATAAGGTTAGCATGCTAGCTAGCTATACTGACAGCTGTTGTTATTTCTCCACTGTACATGGAAATCACCCACAATGTTCATATCCCCAATTCGTGAATATGTATTAGCAACCTGCATCATCCTTCAGAGGTGGAACCTAAAGGACAATGTATGCTATAGGCCAGGAGTTACGTCGAAATAGGGTGGCATTGCCCTCTGGTGGGGGCCTTTAAAATATAAACTCTAATCCTCAAGATATGTATGTACATGATTGCACGTGTCATCTTGATGCTGCAAAACAGTCAAAACCCAATTGTTAAGCACTTGTTTTCAGTTTATAACCGTTTCTGTATGGGACGTTATATCTAGCCTACATTGCGCAGTCGCCCAGAGTAGCTTTCCCGCTAGACTAGGACAACATGATTGGGTGGGATCTTTTTTATCCAACTTTTGCGATATCGACAATGAAAAACTCATATTGTAATTGCATGGATGATTGTAAAATGGTAGTCTCACAGTCACAATAATGCCACAATAATGATTTTGATAGTTCTAGTTTAGCTATCTCATCCACCATGTAGGTAGGGAGGGGCGTGTTTCTCTTTCGGTATTCGTACTGCATGCGGGGCTCTTGTTAGGGAGGGCGGGCCGCAGGAGCACAATGACTTTTCATATAGTAAACTAGTAATGCGATGAGGACTGACCAAAGCAGAATAATGACATGCGAGTGCATCAAGCGCGGCATATCCAGCATTTCCACAAACTGACGTCGGCGACCTGCACTTTGGAGAAATTCTGCAGAGGTCCTGCGTCTGTTTGAGCAATCAAACATAGTAGCCCAAGTAACGGGGGATCCAGCCGCAAGGGCGAGGCGAAGACATTGGATAGCATCGTCATCAGATGCGCTAACCGGTGGGTCAGGTTCCAAAAAAGCAGTGGCAAAGGATGTCTATTTAGGGCTTTTTACGCAATCACGCTTCCCCACACCAGGCAACGGAATTTAAAATGATGTCACTTATAGAGTTGAACGATGACCAGAGATGGGTGCCTACACATGTGAATGTAACTGTCCTTCGTGCAAGGGGTTTGCGGACGAAGGGCAAGCACGGGAGCCGTTATGTTTACACCATCATTCAGGTTGGGAAGGAGAAATACACCACCGGTTTGGTCGAAAAGGCGACTGTGCCAGAGTGGAATGAGGAATGTTGTTTCGAACTTCTCCCCGGAATACTGGAGGCTGGGGGTCGCAGTGCATTTCCCACAGGGAGCGGCGACTTGGTCCTCACCGTCATGCACCGGGTGCTTATCGGACTTGACGTGTTTCTTGGTCAAGCAATCGTCCCTCTGGATAAAATATTTCAAGATGGAATGTGTCCTAGAGATGAGTAGGTTCTTTTCACTTACTCATTTAATATGCTAGTGATGAGGAACGTATTTCCACTGATTAGGCTACATGCAGGCCTAGGCTAAATGATCATATCCCACAAATTATAGCCTTTTATTGCCATTAATTTGACGTGATTGACAGTAGCATTTGTAGGCCAAACTATGGTATGTTGGTAGGGTGGGGAATCCACACAAGTATGAGAAGAACTGGGCGTTTATTTACGGCGAAGATCAGTGGGCCGGGCCACCCCTGGATTACTGGTGCATAGTTGAACTACACTGAACAAAAATATAAATTCTACATGTAAAGTGTTGGTTCCATCTTTCATAAAACATATTTCATTCAAATAATTTTGTGCACAAATTTGTTTGCATTTCTCATTTGCCAAGATAATGCATCCACCTGACAGGTGTGGCATATCAAGAAGCTGATTAAACAGCGTGATCATTACACAGGTGCACCTTGTGCTGGGGACAATAAAAGGCTGCTTTAAAATGTGCCGTTTTGTCACACAACACAATGACACAGCTGTGTCAAGTTTTGAGGGAGCATGCAATTGGCATGCTGACTGCAGGAATGTCCACCAGAGCTGTTGCCAGATAGAGAAATGAACATTCAATTACCATAAGCAGTTTCCAACATCGTTCTAGAGAATTTGACAGTACATCCAACCGGCCTTACAACTGGGGGGATTTCTGTCTGTTATGAAGCCCTTTTGTGGGGGAAAAGGTATTCTGATTGGCTGGGCCTGGCTCCCCAGTGGGTGGACCTGGCTGCGAAGTGGGTGGGCCTATGCCCTACAAGGCCCACCCATGGCTGCACCACTGCCCAGTCATGTGAAATCCAAAGATTAGGGCCTAATGAATTTATTTCAATTGACTGATTTCCTTATATGAAGTGTAACTCAGTAAAATCTTTGAAATTGTTGCATGTTGTGTTTATATTTTTGTTCAGTATATTTTCAACATCTCAGAAGTTCTTTTTTTATTTATTATTATTTACCTATTTAATCAGGGAGTCACCATTGAGGTAATTTTCTCTTTTACAAGGGAGCCCTGCATATACAATTTCATAAAATCCAATATACCATATGAAAAACAATATAAAACAAATCAAATACAGCACAACACATATTGCACAGACAAACATAAATATACACAATATACACAAAACCCCTTACAATCAGAAAGAGTGGTTACATAATAATCATATTTAGCCTTTTTGATCAGTCTTACACATTGATTCCTCAGTTGGCTAAAATATTGACAATTCAGGCCTAAGCCTGTGTTACTGGTGACCTTGTATAATTCAGGAAGGAACCAGACATTCGTTCTACCTTTAACTTTCAGAGTTTTGAAGGGGACATCACTATCTACAATAGTATTGAAGACACTAAAATAAAGATGAAAAAAAGCTTGTTCACAATTTTTTTTAAGTTCCTCTTAGTGATGACACGAGGCATAGATTTATGCATTTTCACATCTCTGACACAGACAACTGGGCAATGGTCGCTAAAATCCAGGGGAAAAACCCCACTAGAAACATACATTACATGACCTAAAGTATGTGGACACCTGCTCATCAAAAATCTCATTCCCAAATCATGGAGTTGGTCGCCACTTTACCTCTACAACAGCCTCCACTCTTCTGGGAAGGCTTTCCACAAGCTGTTTGAACAATCCTGCTGGACTTGCATCCATTCAGCCACAAGAGCATTAGTGAGGTCGGGCACTGATGTTGGGTGATTAGGCCTGGCTCGCAGTCCGCATTCCAATTCAAAGTGTTCAATGGGGTTGAGGGCAGGTCAGTGCAGACCAGTCACATCAAATCAAATGTATTTATAAAGCCCTTCTTACGTCAGCTGATATCTCAAAGTGCTGTACAGAAACCCAGCCTAGAAGAAACCTAGAGAGTAACCAGGCTATGAGGGGTGGCCAGTCCTCTTCTTGCTGTACCGGGTGGAGATTATAACAGAACATGGCAAAGATGTTCAAATGTTCATAGGTGACCAGCAGGGTCAAATAATAATAATAATAGACTTGATCTACTCGCTGTTGGGACATCGGTCCGAGGAGGTGAGTACAGTTGGTTGTGTACCTCAGTGAGAGATTTGGGTAGGGTAGTGACACTTACTACCCGGAGCTATAGCCTTTTTCCCCTTTTAGGCTTAGCGACGTGTTTCATTTTGGAATACGTTGGGCATGGTTATTTTTGTGTGTTGTCTGTGGATTGAGCAGTTGTCTCAGGGGCACATCTGTGGCTTGGGGGAATCTGCTAGTGTGCTGGGTGGTTTATTTCCTTGCCAGCGGGCTACAGTGCATAATTACCCACCCGATATCTGCACGAAGACTAGGGTTGAGTTACTGTAGGTTTTGGGGAAGCTCCATATAAATCTCATCTCTCTTCTGTGGTGCTCAGTGTGATTGTCATGTTTCTTGTGGTCTGGTGTGTTTAGCAGAGGGGAAGAGCAGGATAATTTTCTTTGTATTTACTTTTGACTATGGCGTCTTTCCATCAGAGGAACTGTTAGAATTATGTACTAAAGAACAGCTGTTGTAGATTGCTGAACACTACAAGGTTTAAATTAGTGATAAACGTCTAAAGAATTAAATTAGGTTCATATTGAAGGCCAATCTGATGGAGAGTGGTATTCTTGAAGTTACCACTGGGGCAGCCTCTGCTGAGGACTCGCCGTCTCCCCGTAACGTTACAATGGTCGCTCCATCTGTTAGTCCTAATAGTCTTCTTTTTGAACAGCAGAAAGATCTGCTTCTGTTACAGCTAGGGCATGACCGTGTAAAGTATGAAAAGGAATTGGAATTTAAACAGGATTTGGAGCGTGCTAAAATCAAGCTGGTTAGGGAAGGAAAGCTCTCAGGGGAGAGTTTACTCTGGGAAGGTGACCCAGATTTACCTAGGGGTCGTTCCTCTTTTGGTCGTGCCCTGGACACATTTGATATTGTTGGGAACTTACGGTTGTTGCCTAAATTTAATGAGCAGGACCCTGAGACATTCTTTTCGTTGTATGAGCGTGTTGCCGGCGCTAGGAGTTGGCCTGATTCTGACCACACTTTAATGTTGCAGTGTGTGTTGACTGGTAAAGCGCAGGAAGCATATTCAGCTCTTAGTGTAGGTTAAAATGGCTGTGTTACAGATTTACGAATTGGTCCCTGAGGCTTACCGCCAATGATTTAGAACTTTAAAAAGGGATAATAAACAGACTCATGTTGAGTTTGCGCGAGAGTTATCTTCACAGTTTAATCGCTGGTGTTCCGCCTCTGCAGTTATAACTTTCCAAGGGCTGTAATCTGATTTATGCCTGAGCAATTTAAGGACACAATCCCTGATCATATAGCCATGTACATTAACGAACGAAAAGTAAAAAGACTGTCGCTGAAGCTGCGGTTTTTTGGCGGACGAGTATGTTTTGACTCACAAAAGTATCTTTGTAGAGCCCCGCATTCGGAGTGAGTGGGGGCGTTTGGAGAGATTTGGGCCTCGCTCACCGAAATACTTTGGTTCACGGGCAAAGTTTGATTTAACTAGGGTTGAGCCTGACAACCGTGGTAAAGTTGATTTTGAGTGTCACTACTGTCAAGGTTCGGGTCATTGGAAAAACAAATGTCTGGTTCTCAGGGCTAGGGGTAAATTCAGTGCTTACATCAAATCTAAGCCTACAGCGTTAGCTGCGCCTGTTCCACATCAGTTCACTCCTGACACATTGTCTCATGCCCAGGGGCATGTGAAAGTCCATATTGACCCAGACTATTTACCTTTCATTACGGAGGGTTTTGTGTCTGTTAGGAAGTAAGGACCTAGTGCCAGTGAAGATCCTGAGAGACACAGGTGCCTCTGAATCGTTTGTGTTGGAGTCTGTGTTACCCTTCTCTAATGAGACTGATTCGGGGAATAGTGTTCTAATTAGGGAAATAGGTTTGAACACTCTGTCAGTTCCATTGCATAAATTGATGTTGGATTGTGGACTGGTGAAGGGTGAGGTTGTTGTGGGGGTGCGTCCTTCGTTGCCTATTTGAGGGTATCGATGTTATCCTTGGGAATAACTTGGCTGGTGAGCGTGTATGGGCTGTTGTGTTTCCATTTCTAGTGGTTTCCGCGCTAAGCCGTCATTTGTAGGGATTCCTGATGAGAGTGCGCAGAGTTTCCCAGAGGTGTTCTCTGCGTGTGCGCATTCTTGTTAGCCGGCGCAGTGACCAGGTCGCCACGGCTCATAAGAACACATCACTGCGCCGGCTAACAAGAATGCCACAAAGAAATCTGTCACTACTTTCCCTGTTATCCTGTTAACTGCATCCCGCTCCGAACTAATCTAATCAATGTGGCTGACCCCACGTTAGAAGAGTTGCATGACCAAATTGTGCCTGTAGAACAGTTGGGAGATGTCGCCCATGGCTATTTTCTCCAAGAGGATGTCCTGATGAGAAAGTGGGTGTCTCATGGTAGTTGTTTTCTGGGGGAGGCAATTAGTCAGGTTGTACCAGTTAAGCTTCGTGAGTTGGTGTTGACAACTTCCCACAACAATGTTGCTGGACATATGGGTGTGAGGAAAACCTACAACCGCATATTAAGACATTTCTTTTGGCCTAGGTTAAAGAGGGATGTTTCTGAGTTCATCAACTTGTCACACCTGTCAATTAACTGGTAAACCTAATCAAGCTATTAAGCCGGTACCACTGTTTCCTATTCCTGTACTCAGCCAACCTTTTGAGTATCTGATTATTGACTGTGCCTCGTTCTAAAAAAGGTAGTAGTTACCTGTTCACTGATGTGTCAGACCACTAGGTTTCCTGCTGCCTATCCTCTCTGGTCTATCACGACTAAGTCTGTGCTAAAAGCTTTGACTCAGTTTATCTCACTGTTTGGAATCCCTAAGGTCATTCAGAGTGATCAAGGATGTAATTTCACCTCTAATCTGTTTGGTCAGGTTCTCCAACAGCTCCATATTAAACACAATTTGTCTAGCGCCTATCATGTGCAAAGTCAAGGACTGCTGGAACGTTTCCATCAAACACTTAAGTCTTTGTTGATAGCTTATTGGACTGAGATGGATAAGGATTGGGAGGAGGGATTGCCTTGGTTACTGTTAGCTGCTAGGAGGGTTTCACAGGAGAGCACGGGTTTCAGTCCAAATGACCTTGTGTTTGGACATAGAATTCCACACACCCTATCTGTTCTCCAGGATGACTGGTAGTCTCCCGAGCCCCCTCAGTCCCTGTTATCTTATGTGTGTGATTTCCGGCGATGCCTGTACGCCGCTGGTGAAATGGTTAAAGAGAAGCTATCATCTTCACAGGAGAGGATGAAGGGCATATTGGATCGGCAAACTGAGCCTTGTCACTTTAGTCCAGGTGATCAGGTTCTTGCTCTGCTGCCAATTATTGGTTCTCCTTTTCAAGCCAAGATTCAAGGTCCACATACGGTTGTGCGCCAGTGCACTGAGCAAAACTATCTAGTTGCTACTCCCGAACGGAGAAAAGCACACCAACTGTGCAACGTAAATTTGTTAAAACCCTATTATGCATGTTCCTCTGAGGCTGAACAGTGGGAGTCTACAGAGGACGGTAAACCTGTTCTTTTGGTCAATACCGTTATTTCGCTGGGTTCTTGTCATGCTAGGTCCGTGCATGAGGAGGAAGATGTTCTTGGTCCCGATGATTGTATACTGCAGGGTAGATTGAAAAATTCAGAGACACTGGATATTTTAGACAGTCTTCTCGCTCATCTACCTGTTGATTGGCGGGAAGAGATGGTCGGTCTGATTCGGAGATTTCCAGGTTTGTTTTCTGATACACCTAAAAACTTAATAGAACACAATATTGACGTTGGAGATGCTGACCCCATTCGTCAGCGGTTCTATAGAGTTTCTTCAGAGAAACTACGTTGTCTGGATGCTGAGGTCAGGTACATGCTGGAGAGTGATATATATCTTGGTCAGTAAACCGGATGGGACAAACAGATTTTGTACGGACTACCATAAGGTACACAGTGTCACTATGCCAGATTAATTTCCTCTTCCTCGGATGGAGGACTGCGTTGATCAAGTCGGAGCAGCTAAGTTTGTGAGCAAATTTGACCTGTTAAAGGGCTGAAATCTCTGCCATTATTACACCCTCTGGTCTGTACTCGTATTTGGTTATGAGTTTCGGCCTGCATAATGCACCTGCCACTTTTCAGCGACTTATGAACAGGGTTGTCTCCGGTCTGGCCGGGTGCGCTGTTTATCTGGACGATGTAGTGATATATGCAGATACTTGGGAGGAACATCTGTCCCGTATTCAAGCCTTGTTTCACCGCCTAGCTGCGGGTCGCCATACGATCAATCTGCCTAAATGTGAGTTTACTCAGGCGACTGTTACATACCTTGGAAAGGTGGTTGGGCAGGGTGAAGTGCGTCCTGTTCCGGCTAAGGTGGTAGCTATTGATGCTTTTCCACCACCAACTACTAAAAAGGAACTGATGCGTTTCTTGGGAATGATTGGTTATTACTGTAGTTTTTGTAGGAACTTTGTAGGAACACTCCCTTGACAGATATGCTGAAAGCTAAGGCTGTTTACGTATGGTCTTCTCGTTGTCAACAGGCTTTTGAAGATGCAAAGAGGTTGCTTACCTCAACTCCAGTGCTGGCTGCTCCTTGTGTGGATTTGTCATTTACCTTGCAGGTGGATGCTAGTCATGTGGGGGCAGGTGCAGTTTTGCTGCAAGCAGATGTGTCTGGTGTTGAGAGGCCTGCTAGTTTCTTTTCCAAAAAGTTTAACAATTATCAGTTGAACTACTCGGTCATTGAAAAAGAAGCGCTAGCACTCATATGGGCGCTACAACACTTCGAGGTGTATGTCGGGTCGGGAGTAGTATCTATTGTTGTCTACACCGACCATAACCCTCTCACCTTTTTGAGGTCCATGATGTGTCCTAACCAGAGGATAATGAGATGGTGTTTATTTTTTACAAGCATTCCATCTCGATGTGCGGCACATCCGGGGGACTGATGCTCTCTCGTGCGCCCTGTTCCTGAATGTCCACGTGACTGACCACTGTTATTTTTCTTTGTTATTGTTCTATTTCTCCTGTCTGTTCCCTTCTGGTCTCGTTTTCTTCTTTTCTTTTAAAGGTTGCTTCCTGTGTGCAAAGGTTGCTGAGGTCTGGGGAGGACAAGGTTGGCTGGGGCAAGTGGAAGTGTGAACACGTAACCCCCACATCAATTTGGGACGCAGAGGCTGGGTCAATTTGTTTGTGTGACTGGTATGGTGTTCCGGGGTCCTTGTTGGTCCCCAGTTTTATTGGGGGGGGGGGGGGGTTGACGACTCTCCCACTCTGTCTACCGTATTCTCTCTTTGCTCTTGTTTTCCTTATTAAGGTCAGATGGAGTCTCTAGTACAAGCATGCTATGATCAGTAGGTTATTTGAAAATACCACAGAATTGGTAAAGATACAAGATTGTCTAGAACTGAACCATTGGGCCTATGCCTCGAGCAATGACATGGTTTTTCTAGGCTGCCTGCCCATAGTTCCAATAATCATAGCACATAGCCTACTGTACAATACTATTGTGTACCATAACCCAGTTTAGATCACAAATGAGTGATTCTTGTTGCAAGTTGCAGGCCTCGTTGGCTTGCCCTTTCTCCTACACAGTCATCTGCCATTCAGCATAAATAGCAATTATGGTGCAGTACTGCCATAAACCATATCCGGCTATCCCAGAGAGCCTGGTCTCATAGACTAAACGTAACATATTTAAAAGTACATCCGGGACACTGTAATTAGTTATGTTATGTTTGGTATGATTACATAAAACAGATTACTTAAGTGGATGGGTGGGCGTATAACTCGAACGTCTAGTCACCCAAAGGTTGCATGTTTGAATCGCATCACGGACACCTTTAACATTTTAGCTAATTAATAACTTTGCAACTAATTACTACTTTTTAGCTACTTTGCAACAACATAGCATTTTAGCTAACCGAAAATGCTGTAGCTAACCCTAACTCCTAAACTTAACCCTAGCTTAGCTAACGTTAGCCATCTAGCTAACATTAGCATTAGTCACCTATCTAACGTTAGCCACCTAGCAACCTAAATATGTTAGGCACAACAAATTGGAATTCGAAAAAGATCATACATTTTGGAAATTCTTAATACATTGCTTATGTATCAGTTTGTAACATATCGTACGAATTGCAATTCGTAACATATCATACAAAATGGATGGACATCCACAAATTAATACATACCATAAGAAATGTAACATATCTCACTAATTGGAGTGCCCCTGATTTAGAATTTACTATGTTACGTCTACACTTGAGTTCAGGTTGATATGCGTACTGATCTGTTCTTGCTTACAGCCAACCTGTTTCTTCTGTGACAACCTGGTCTCAGAACATTTCATATTATTCTGTACATAAATCCATGACACCCCATTTAGTATGATATGTTATGTGCTGGGGCGGCAGGGTAGCCTAGTGGTTAGAGCATTGGGCTAGTAACCGAAAGGTTGCAAGTTTGAATCCCCGAGCTGACAAGGTACAAATCTGTTGTTCTGCCCCTGAACAAGGCAGTTAACCCACTGTTCCTAGGCTGTCATTGAAAATAAGAATTTGTTCTTAACTGACTTGCCTGGTAAAATAAAAAAAATATGTTATGTATTCATTTCTGGATGTCCATCATCCTTTTCATATGATATGTTACTAATTACAATTTGTATGATATGTTATGAATTTGTAAAACATACAATATGTTACCAACTAGCTAAACATATGGTATGAATTCCAATTTGTTGTGGCTAACGTTAGCTAGGTGTTAGGGTTAAGGTTAGGAGTTAGGTTAGCTACCATGCTAAGTAGTTGCAAAGTAGCTTAATAGGTAATTACAATGAACAAAAATATAAATGCAACAATTCCTAAGATTTTACTGATATAAGGAAATCAGTCAATTGAAATAAATTCATTAGGCCCTAAACTATGGATTTCCCATGACTGGGAATACAGATATGCATCTGTATACCTTAAAAAAAGTTAGGGCCGTGTGTCAGAAAACCTGTCAGTATCTGGTGTGCGTGACGCTATGCGTGACATCTCCTTTGCATAGAGTTGATCAGGCTGTTGATTGTGGCCTGTGGAATATTGTCCCACTCCTCTTCAATGGCTGTGCGAAGTTGCTGGATATTGGCGGGAACTGGAACACACTATCGTACACGTTGATCCAGAGCATCCCAAACCTGCTCAATGGGTGACATGTCTGGCGAGTATGCAGGCCATGGAAGAACTGGGACATTTTCTGCTTCCAGGAATTGTGTACAGATCCTTATTTTCATGCTGAAATATGAGGTGATGATTGCGGATGAATGGCACAACAATGGACCTCAGGATCTCATCATGGTCTCTCTATGCATTCAAATTACCATGGATAAAATGCAATTGTGTTCGTTGTCCGCAGCTTATGCCTGCCCATACTATAACCCCACCACCACCATGGGGCACTCTGTTCACACTCTGTTCATCAGCAAACCTCTTGCCCACACAATGCCATGCACGTGTTTGTGAGGCCAGTTGGACGCACTGCCAAGTTATCTAAAAGGACGTTGGAGGCAGCTTATGGTAGAGAAATGTACATTCAATTATCTGGCAACAGCTCTGCAGTCAGCATTCCAATTTCACTCTCCTTCAAAACTTGAGACATCGGTGGCATTGTGTTGTGTGACAAATCTGCACATTTTAGAGTGGCCTTTTATTGTCCCCAGTACAAGGTGCACTTGTGTAATGAGCATGTCGTTTAATCAGCTTCTTGATATGCCACACCTATTAGGTGGATGGATTATCTTGGCAAATGAGAAATGCTCACAAAATTTGGGATGGCGTATCGCTGCAGAATGCTGAGGTAGCCATGCTGGTTAAGTGTAACTTGAATTCTAATTAAATCACCGACAGTGTCACCAGCAAAGCACCCCCACACCATCACACCTTCTCCTCCATGCTACACGGTGGGAACCACACATGCGGCGTTCATCTGTTCACCTACTCTACATCTCACAGAGACACAGAGGTTGGAACCAAAAATCTCAAATTTGGACCAAAAGACAGATTTCCACCGGTCTAATGTCCATTGCTCGTGTTTCTTGGCCCAATTAAGTCGCTTCTTCTTATTGGTGTCCTTTAGTAGTGGTTTCTTTGCAGCAATTTAACCATGAAGGCCTGATTCCTGCTGTCTCCTCTGAACAGTTGATGTTGAGATGTGCCTGTTACTTGTCCATGGTGCTTGCCTACGGAGCTGTGAGGGGAACGGCACCTCCGTACCTTCAGGCTCTGATCAGGCCCTACACCCAAACAAGGGCACTGCGTTCATCCACCTCTGGCCTGCTCACCTCCCTACCTCTGAGGAAGCACAGTTCCCGCTCAGCCCAGTCAAAACTGTTCGCTGCTCTGGCACCCCAATGGTGGAACAAGCTCCCTCACGACGCCAGGACAGCGGAGTCAATCACCACCTTCCGGAGACACCTGAAACCCCACCTCTTTAAGGAATACCTGGGATAGGATAAAGTAATCCTTCTAACCCCCCCCCCTAAAAGATTTAGATGCACTATGGTAAAGTGGTTGTTCCACTGGATATCATAAGGTGAATGCACCAATTTGTAAGTCGCTCTGGATAAGAGCGTCTGCTAAATGACTTAAATGTAAAATGTAAGCATTTATTTGGCCTGCAATTTCTGAGGCTGGTAACTCTAAGGAACTTATTCTCTGCAGCAGAGGTAACTGGGTCTTCCTTTCCTGTGGCGGTCCTCATGAGAGCCAGTTTCATCATAGCGCTTGATGGTTTTTGCGACTGCACTTGAAGAAACTTTCAAAGTTCTTGACATTTTCCAAATTGACTGACCTTCATGTCTTAAAGTAATGATGGACTGTCGTTTCTCTTTTGCTTATTTGAGCTGTTCTTGCCATAATATGGACTTGGTCTTTTACCAAATAGGGCTATCTTCTGTATACCACCCTGTAGTGTCTTTAGTATCATTAAAGGTGAAGACTGTTATTTTATCAAATCAATTCTCTGTAATATTATTAAGTGATTAAACTAATCATGTAAATGTAATTAACTAGGAAGTCGGGGCACCATGGAAAATCTTCAGATTACAAAGTTAGAATTGTCCGAATATAACTCTTCAGATATTTTAATATCTGATCAATTAGTCTTCTATTAATGAATTATTCTTTACCTTACGTCAGTCTAATTTCAAACATCGTAAAATTCTTGGTTATCTCCACGAACCCAGCCTAAACTAGGAATCATCCATACACCAATTGGCTTAATCATTTATTTACTAACTAACTAAATAATCACAGAAATGCATAACAAACAAACAGTAGATATTGGTTACTAACAATGATAGGAAAAATCCCCTAGTGGGCTAAACCGATATGATGGCTTGTTGTACAAAGAAAAGGGGGTGTGGACTGATAAAGGAGCGGGAAAGACAAAATGAATCATGCTTACACAAGTGCACATGTCAAAACCAAGTATCCTGGCAGACTAGAACTTGTTCAGAATGAGTCTGACATCATCAAGTAATTTTCAGGTCAATACCCGGAGGTCAGTCAGAATTGGTGTCGAGGGAGTCTGTAGTGGTTTTACTACGAGTCACTCTGTCTTCCACTATCCACGGAGGAGCTAACCTCACGACGGAAGTACTCATTAAGCATTGGACCAGTTGTACGTGGTGTGATCATGGTTCATGACTTCTAATAACTTTCCTCCTGAATGGAGGGTTCTATGTATTAGTGGCATGTGTGTTAACCATTGGAAGAGTGCTCTGGAGATTCCCTTCCCCGTGTTGCACTCTGAGTGACTCCTAACTACTCTGTCACTGTCGTCAAGGGCAATTTGATTTGTTAGGTCTAACCTTCTTACTGATTGTAGCTGGACTGACTGTTGCTGGCATTGGTACTGGTACTCAAGGGGACCAGTTATCCTACCGATTTATTCTGAAATATTATCCTATCGGAACACATGATTAGAGCATTTTACTAGTTGTATTGTAGTTGAACCTACACATGGCAAGGCATGACTATTTTTGCCATTTGTTTGAGGTGGAAGTCCACTAGACTACTACGACCTGTGGTACACCTCAGTAATATCTTAGATGTGTTCTAAGATTATCCCCGTCTAAGGGGCCTGTCTGCTCCTCACTGTTCTCATAGGGGAGTTTACAACTACTTTTGTTTTATGCTCTGGCGGCCTCGTACGGTGTTACACAGTCTCGACCACCCCACAGGCCTCGATGAGGCCTATCATGGGTCTGGGCCACCCACCAGTGGGTGGTGTTGGTATTCGAGGCACAAACGGAAAGGTCGGACCCTATGTACGAGTTGTCAGCGTCTGCGTTGTTATAAGAATGGCTGTAACCTTTCAACCAAATCTCATGGTGTTTGTGCTTCAAAACGCTCAGTGGCTGTCGAGGCCTGTCAGTCACCACCGCGTCCACGCGTGGCAACCTCTTCAGTACCTGCGAACTGAGACCAGGATATCTGTCTGTGATATCGCAAAGTGTTTCACCAGTGAGAGTCATTGGGTCAGTTGCTGGACTGACGCCATTAGTGTCATTGTAAGAGGTGACAGTCCACCACAAAGCGGAAGGTGAATCATCGGAAGCAGAGTACGCTCTGCACATCAATGTGTTTCTTGCTGAGACGGCCACAGTACTTTCGGAAGTGTCCGAAGGGCAAGAGAAGTTTATTTTAACTACAGTATTGCACGACTGCAAGGAGGAGGGAAGTTGCTCATTCACAGAGACAGTTGGCTTGAAATCATGAAAATAATGTTCAGTCAGGTTTGCTGATGGAATGTGTCGAGATATCGTAATATCTCTGGATCGGATTATGCACCAAGAGGTTTTGAAACGTCTTTTTCCCAAGGGGTGTTTTCGACAGATACCCCTCGTGGATGACTGCGTTGCAGCTAGCGTTAGGGGACAACAGTGTGGCCAGTGGAGAAGTCACTGTGGCCTGTGACCATACATGGTTGGTTTTCCAATCCATCAGTGGAAGTAACCGATCCATCAATTCTGCTCCAAGTAGCAGGGGTTCAGATTCGAGGCTGGTAACATACACAGGGTGAACAAGCTATACGCCCTGGAAGTGTAGTTTCAGCCTGAAACCCCACCTCTTTAAGGAATACCTGGGATAGGATAAAGTAATCCTTCTAACCCCCCCCCCCCTAAAAGATTTAGATGCACTATTGTAAAGTGGTTGTTCCACTGGATATCATAAGGTGAATGCACCAATTTGTAAGTCGCTCTGGATGAGAGCGTCTGCTAAATGACTTAAATGTAAATGTAAATGTGAGAGGCGAGGTAGTCTGAGTGAAACCTCGAAGTGTAGTGTTGCATCGTTCCACTTTTAACCAACGTTTAGTTGGCTTCAAAGCCCTTTTGAGATCATTGAACAATGTTTGAGAGATGAGTGATATTGTCGCGCCCGAATCAATTAGCGTATGACAAGATAAGCAGTCCTCCAGGACTGTTTACAGGTATGGCCATTTAGAGTCGCGTTTAGTGGACATATTCCCCACAAAGTGGAGTGGTTGTTCGCAACGACGTGATGTGCCATTCCTGTTCAAGGTGAAAGCAGATCGACTTTACGGATTTTGAGTGGGCTTGGCTTTAACAAAGCTTTTGACTTTTTTCTTCGCAACCTTTGTATCAGAGTCTATAGACAAAGCCGGTGGGCTTGTTTCTTGATCAAGCGGGTCCTGGATAAGGTCTAGAGTGAGAGAAATTTGAATTTTAACATCCTTGCTAAGGGTATTAATTCCTGCGGACCTGTTGTCCGGTAATTCCCTGTTTAGTCCTTGTGATTTATCTTTTACCCTTTTCTCAAATTTTTCTCGCTTTAGTTCTTCACATAGTGGAACTTCTAAAGAATATTGGTCTACGTTTTGATCGTCCTTTAACCCTTTGTTACCTTTGTGCTCTGACACTTTGTGGGCGTTGGGTGCAGGAACGTAGCGAACAGGTCGATTGTAGCGGTAGTCGTTTCGATGGCTACGTACTTTTTAACCTGTCTGGGCTAGGGGGCAGTATTGAGAATTTTGGAAAAAATATGTTCCCATTTTTAACTGCCTCCTACACCAACTCAGAAGCTAGAATATGCATATTATTGTTCAGGTTTGGATAGAAAACACTCTGAATTTTCTAAAACTGTTTGAATGGTGTCTGTGAGTATAACAGAACTCCTATGGCAGGCAAAAACCTGACAAGGTTTCAAGCAGGAAGTACCCTGTCTGACAAGGAGTCGTGCGTCTTGCATCTTTTTATTGAAAAGTAAGGATCTTAGCTGTAACGTGACAATTCCCAGGGCTCCGATAGGCTCTCAGAGCCCGGGAAATAACTGAAGGTTTACGAGGGAACCTCAGGCTGAAACACATTATCACCTTTTGTAAGTGGCTGCTCCGAGGACCTTTGAATGAGGCGCGTGCATGAGTCGCTCCTGAGGAGAAATTTTATTCGGCTGTTTAGGCTCAATGCATACTCCCGGTCGGAATATTATCACTAATCTACGAGTTAAATGGCATAAAAATTGGTTTTAAACAGCGGTTGACATGCTTCGAAGTACGGTAATGGAATATTTAGACATTTTTGACACACCAATGCGCCATGCGCGGGACCGTGAAGAAGCATTCTGATAGTGTCTAGAACTCACGAACAAAACATCGCTGTTTGGATATAACGATGGATTATTTGGGACCAAACCAACATTTGTTATTGAAGTAGAAGTCCTGGCAGTGTATTCTGATGAAGAACAAGCAAGGTAAGAACATTTTTCTTATAGGAAATGTGATTTTGGTGGAGGCTGACCTGGGTGGGTATCTAAATAGCTAGCCCTGTAATGCCGGGCTATGTACTTAGATTATTGCAAAATGTGCTTCATCCGAAAAGCTATTTTAAAATCGGACATATCGAGTGCATAGAGGAGTAATGTATCTATAATTCTTAAAATAATTGTTATGCTTTTTGTGAACGTTTATCGTGAGTAATTTAGCAAACTGTTAGTAAATTCAACGGAAGTTTGCCGGGGGTTATGCGTTTTCTGAACGTCACATGCTAATGCAAAAAGCTGTTTTTTGATATAAATATGAACTTGATTGAACAGACATGCATGTATTGTATAACACAATGTCCTAGGTGTGTCATCTGATGAAGATCATCAAAGGTTAGTGCTGCATTTAGCTGTGGTTTGGGTTTATGTGACATGATATGCTAGCTTGAAAAATGGCTGTCTGATTATTTCTGGCTGGGCACTCTGCTGACATAATCTAATGTTTTGCTTTCGTTGTAAAGCCTTTTTGAAATCGGACAGTGGGGTTAGATTAACGAGATTCTTGTCTTTAAATAGCTGTAAAATAGTCATATGTTTGAGAAATTGAAGTAATAGTATTTCTAACGATTCAAAAATCGCGCCACTGGAATTTCAGTAGCTGTTACGTAGGTGGGACGAGTTCGTCCCACATACCCCAGAGAGGTTAAGTTATTTCGACCACGGAGGTTATTGGAATCTTGGTTTCATGGTAGAAACCGTTGTTGTGCGTCATCTCTCAATGTTCCAATACCTGATAATGCACCCTCTAACTGGAGTGAGTGCTCCTGGTCAGACTTCAAAACTGAGTAGTCAGGGCTCTTAGCGTTGTGAGCTTTTGATTCTTCAAAAGCTGTGCTTGCAAGCTCTCTGAGTTGTAAGATAGGCAAGCCAACGTGGGCTGTAGGGCCCAAGTAGGTAATGAAGGTGGAATACATGTTCGACAGAAACATTTATTTGAATGGTAACAGCTCTTCCATACCTGTTTCAGTGAGTAGGCCAAAGTAAGCTGAAAGCAGCATATGATAGTAAGCTTGTGGGTGTTCATTCCGAGCTTGTTTGACAGTGTTAGCCAGTGAGCTATTGTGTTTGCGAGTCGCAGAACCACTGAATTCTATTTTCAAAGATGTGGCAAGTTTAGTGTTGTCATTAAGCATGTGTTGCTGTTGTAGACAAATTAACCTCGTCACGTGTCTATTCAACATTCACTTCAACAGGTAAACCCTGTCAGAACCCGTAGCATTCGGGTAGTCATCCATTGCATCCTCTATGTCAGCTAGGAACATCTCAGTATTGTTTGGATGACCTGGAACGGGGTCAAAGGGGGGGAAATTCTTGACGAGTTTGTCAAGGTATTCCGCGCCAAGCGGGCGGAGAGGTTTGGCTTCATCCTGTGGGGAAATTGGGTCCGTAAGGCCAAGAAGAGAAGCCCAGCTTTGGTTTTGTTGGCCAAGAGGCGCCATATTACTCAGTGCCGAAAGGCCAAGAGGAGAAGAGTGAGGGACACATGAGGGAGGCAAAGTCTGAAACCTATCGTCTTCACTCCTTTGAGTGCCGGGCTCCGGTTGCTTGGATGAGTCGTCATGCTGTAGCGCGTGACCGTTCTGGAAATCCACCAGACTGTACCTAAGGGTGGTATTCTGCTGCATTCAACAGTCCACTTGAGCACTTAGAGTACTGATTTTGGACATGTGAGTGTTGCACTTGCTCCTTTCGGTGTCAAAGTTATCTGTCGTGGTTTGCAGATAGAGGTCTTGAGTACAGAGCGAGAGATTCAGTGATGAGATTTCATCTGCTTGCTTAGAAATCAATATTTCTATCTTCAACACCTGAGTTCTCTCGTCATTAATTTGGTCAGTGACTTCAATGAGTTCTGCTGACCTGTCATCCAACTTAGTCATTGTGTTCATTAACTGATCGTCTTTGGTATGCAGCATTTGTGGTAGAACAGTGTTACTTTGAGTAACGTTCAACAAAACTACATGCATGTTATCAAGTTTTGCGCTCCTGTTTGTAGATAACTTGTCAGATTTATCTAGTTTGGCATGGACATCATCGTATTTAGTTTTGGCTAAATCAAGTTTTTCCTGTAGAATACGATTTTGTTCCTGTAGAAGACGATTTTGTTTAAGAGTTTGTGCTCGTTCGTCACAAGTTTTTGCAATTACATTAAATTGTTCCGTTTTCAAACGCAGTTCCATAGCTAGCAGAATTTTTTTCCTTTTCTGCATTTGTTATCAGTTTCCCGGTTCTCTCCTCCTGTCCCTTTATGTCTACCGTTACCTGCTCGCGCTTCAGCTGTGCACTGCGGTATTGGGCCGATGCAAATCTCGGATGCCAAGACATCAGGGCTAGACTGGAGAGAAGCTTTACAAGGCCTGCTCCTGATGGTTGATTTTGGAGAGCGTTGTTCACAATGTCTGCTGTTTTTCTGCTAATGGCATAATTAGGGTTGGTATCGCTGCTGAGATCAGAGATCAATCCATTTATGGGTGGAGGTTCACTAATTAGCGGGCGAGTGGGGACTACCCCCTGTGATAGCTTGCACATTATTAGAACATTTGAAAGGAAAAAATGTTTTTCATATTTTTCCAAAGTTTGGTTTTGGAATACGTTGGACACTGCAGAGACAATTTTTATCTATTTGTAGACGTTAATGAACCATCAGTACTGTACCAGTAATGTGGGAGTTGGACGTGAATGAATTTGCAAAAGAAAATTGAATTGATTAATCAATGACAATAATTAATCATACCTGGATAGGCTGGGAATGAAACTTTAATTAACCTGAGAAGTTGTTTAATCTAGGTTACTATTGGAAAGTTTAAAATATCTCATTTATTTGGAAGAACATTAAGGTATGTTCGACAATTTAACTTATTAGATTGACTGAGACGATGATATCCAATCAATTGGGATTGTCAGGATTATCATAAGTGTAAACAGTAGTTCAAAGGGTACATTCACCACTTGGTTCACATGTCCCTAAAGCCAAAGCCACATGGGATTCCCACTAGAGGCAGAGGAAAGGCTATTTGGGAATTACACTTAAATTAACCTGAGAGCGTTGCTTCATCTAGGTTAATGTGGAAAAAGTTTTAAATTGTCTCATTGAAGAAACCCAATCAAATTTGGATATTATTTAAAAGATCCACCTGAAAAGGAAAATCTGGCAATTCTAATTAGTTCAATTGAATGAGACATCGATATCCAATCAATTGCGATTGGCTGGATATCATAAGTAACCACTTGTTAAACGTGATCCACCTTTGGGTATTACCTAATTCCCTTTGAAGAAAATGCACTGACGATTCTTCACCACTGGGGGTGGTGAAGAATCGCACTGGGGGTGCGATTCTACTGATCGCAGAAAGCTGAAATCAACGGAAGTACAAAGGGCGGGACTTCCGTCAGATAAGGCGGAGGAATTTCAACGTGACACAGGAAAAACCAAATGGCTGTTTTCCATTTGTTAGCTTAGTATCTCGTGCAAGCTAATCCTACTTTGTACACTTTCAAGCATAACATATGATCCCCTTCAGCAAGGGAATTGGTTTACTTATAATGTATTATGTTCAAACCCTTTTCGGCGTTATTTTGACGATGTTTTAACCGGAACGCACGGCAAACATCGAAATGCACCGTGGTCTCCTCGCGTTACTGAAAACGCGAGGGACAGAGAATTATCACTTGTCAAGCTAATATATCCTCAATTTCAATCGGCTGGCTCTTTGTCCTCGCTCGAGAAATTAATAATGACCGAGTCTACCTGGTTCTGAAACACGAGAGATAGAAATAGCACGTTTGGCCCAACGCGTCTATTTGTCAAATTTCGATAAGTAGCTGGATCGTGTCCTAGCACTTAGAAATGTAATCACTACTTTCCAACTCATAAGACACTCTGACATCATCTGATACGCGACACCGAAGGCACTTCCAGTTGTGTTCAAATGGAAACACACACACACACAACCAATATCTGTATACAACGCAGTCTGTTTGTACAATTCTGTTTGCACAGTTAATATATATCTAATTCACAGTGAAGTCTCGTTCTGTCTTAGACTCCTCGCACTGGGTGTCAACATGTCATGTCTTTAGTATCATTAAAGGTCAAGACTGTTATTTTATCAAATCAATTCTCTGTAATTATTATTACGTGATTAAACTAATCATGTAAATTTAATTAACTAGGAAGTCGGGGCACCACGGAAAATCTTCAGATTACAAAGTTAGAATTTTCTGAATATAACTCTTCAGATATTTTAATATCTTCTATTAATGAATTATTCTTTACCTTACGTCAGTCTCATTTCAAACGTCATAGAATTCTTGGTTATCTGCACGAACCCAGCCTACACCATGAATCATCCATACACCAATTGGCTTAATCATTTATTTACTAACTAACTAAATAATCACAGAAATGCATAACAAACATTAGATATTAGATATAGATATTTGTTACTAACAATAATAGGGAAAATCACCAAATGGGCTAAATCGATATGACAGCTTGGTATACAAAGGAAAGGGGGTGTGGACTGATAAAGATGCGGGAAAGACGAATGGATTCATTACACACAGTCTATAATTATATACATTGAAAAGCTAATCCTTACGCCCGTATGTCATTGTTGTCTTCTCTGTTGGAATCCGGTCCGTCAGCTAGAGAGTTCATCAGAGTCTCTCTGGTTGCATTTCCCCAAAGATCAAAGTATTAACATTTACATTACATTTTAGTCATTTAGCAGACGCTCTTATCCAGAGCGACTTACAGTAGTGAATGCATACATTTAATATATTTCATTAAAAAAAAATCTTCGTACTGGTCCCCCGTGGGAATTGAACCCACAACCCTGGCGTTGCAAACACCATGCTCTACCAACTGTGCTCGAACCCACAACCCTGGCGTTGCAAACACCATGCTCTACCAACTGTGCTCACGGGGGCGTGGCCACGGACTAGTTAAACTTTACAGGGAATACAATTCTCTCAAATTAAAGGTTAACCTCACATTACATCATTTCACAAATAGTTTCATCTTTACTCATTCATTTTATACAAGAATTAGATGCAAACCTCATAACTGCGGCACCTGTATAAACAGAGTTAGGGTGATGTGTCTGTAGTGTCTTTCATGAGGTGACAAACATGAATCAAAACGGACCGGTCGTAGCTGGCTTCTCAAGCGACCGTTTACACATTCTCCAAAATGGACATATTGTTTAACCTTTTAGGGACAGACGTTCCACTAGCTTTTTACATTAGCATGTGATGTTCAGAACTAGCATACCCACCGCAAACTTCCGGTGAATTTACTAAATTACTCACGATAAACGTTCACAAAAAACATAACAATTATTTTAAGAATTATAGATACAGAACTCCTTTATGCAATCGCGGTGTCAGATTTTAAAATCGCTTTTCGGCGAAAGCACATTTTGCAATATTCTGAGTAGATAGCTCGGCTAGCTAATTTGACACCCACCAAGTTTGGCACTCACCAAACTCAGATTTACTATAAGAAAAATTGGATTACCTTTGCTGTTCTTCGTCATAATGCACTCCCAGGACTTCTACTTCATCACCCAATGTTGTTTTGGTTCCAAATAATCCATAGTTATATCCAAATAGCGGCGTTTTGTTGTGCGTTCAAGACACTATCCGAAGGGTAACGAAGGGTGACGCGCCCAGCGCGTATCGTGACAAAAAATGTCAAAATATTCCATTACCGTACTTCGAAGCATGTCAAACGCTGTTTAAAATCAATTTTTATGCTTTTTTTCTCGTAAAATAGCGATAATATTCCGACCGGGAAACCCTGTTTTCGTTCAAAGACTGAAAATGTAAACATGGAGTCGTCTCGTGCACGCGCACACCCGTCTCATTGTTCTCAGATCGACCACTATCCAAATGCGCTACTGTTTTTCAGCCAGAGACTGCAAAGTCATCATTCAACGTTCTGGCGCCTTCTGAGAGCCTATGGGAGCCTTATAAAGTGTCACGTTACAGCAGAGATCCCCTGTTTTGGATAGAGATGACAAAGAAGGCCAAGAAATGGTCAGACAGGGTACTTCCTGTACAGAATCTTCTCAGGTTTTGGCCTGCCATTTGAGTTCTGTTATACTCACAGACACCATTCAAACAGTTTTAGAAACTTTGGAGTGTTTTCTATCCAAAGCTACTAATTATATGCATATAACACTCATGCTGTAAACCCAGTCCAGTTCCAAGTAAATGGCACAGATCCATATATGGCAATGGTCTATTTGCATATAGGCCTACTGCAGCTCTAATTGTTTATGCTGCACCGGTCTGTGTAGAGTACCGGCTGAGTAGTGGTGCGTGTCAGTGCAATAGAATCCTACTCCGATACGTTCTGCCTACAACAAAATCTCTTGCATAGTTAGTTTTGTTTCAGTATGCTGCATTGAAAGTGGCCAATATTGCGTTGATTCAATCACAATTGCCACATTAAAGGGAAATGTTGATAGTGTTAACAGGGAAAACTCTAGAACAGTGGACACTAACCTTTTCTGATTCAAGATTACTTTCTGAGTCAAATTGCAAGCCGAGATCTACCGCTCAGATTTTTTTTTAACATGACTTCAAAAACTTAAACCAATGCAAGATTAACCTATTAAAAACAGTACTGTAGCAGTGATGTTTGTGCAGTAAGCTATAGGCCCAATACATTATCACCGCATATTGGATTTGCTTGAATTGCCCTGCCAATGCATTGTTGTTCTGGCCATTTATATTTAAACATTTGAGGTAGGCTATATGATCACAGCGGTAATAGATCCATTGTTGTATTACTTACAGCTGAGTGAGCATACATTTAAATAATTTCCTTTTTACTTTTATTTTACTGGGCTGATGGTGACTGCACCTGATGGTCAGTCTCAGTGGAGGAAGAGAGCATCAAACTGAGGGTCCGCCTCTCAACATCCCTCCTCTCTCCCTTTCTTCCACTCACACTGACCAAAAGGCCACAGGAGGTTGGTGGCACCTTAATTGGTAATGGCTGGAGCGTAATTAGTGGAATGGTATCAAATACATCAAACACATGGTTTCCATGGTTTCGAAGCCATTCTATTTGCTCCGTTCCAGCCATTATTATGAGTCGTCCTCCCCTCAGCAGCCTCCACTGATCTGAGCCATCCGATTGGCCAGCGGTAGGCCTATAGTGCACTTGATTTGCTCTCTGGGCCCGTCAGGAAGGCAGAGTTTGTACCTTCAGACGTGAAATGGTTCAAAATGGCAACAATTCGCCTACCCGGCGCTCATCGGGTGCACCTACCGCCAACAGCCCGAGACAAATTTTAAAAAGTAGGGACATAAGGCTTTATCATTGGGTTTTTTACAGAAATGTTTGGCGATCAACAAGGAATGCTTTGGAGATCGACCAGTCGATCGTGATCGACCGGTTGGTGACCACTGCTCTAGAAAGTTGAGTGAAATTCAATCTCGTGCTTCTGTGGGCTGATCTTTCTTCTGTGCTGAGTCTCGGGGCTACTGCACGCCCGTGCACAGCTTAGAGGGAACATTGCCCACCATACCATGAGACATCCATGGTCATCACTGGAAAAGATAAACGGTTGAGTTTGATATCACTTACAAACAGGGTTGTCAAACTATTTTATGATTTCTTGAAAAATATGTTTTGATTATTAAATTGTTGCCCTAATATGAAAAAAAACATTCGTATTCGGGCATATGCTATAGCTTAGACCCTACTACACACTGAGTGTACAACACATTAAGAACACTTTCCTAATATTGAAGTACATCCCCCCCACAGGAATACTGGCACATGTTGAGTCCAATGCTTCCCACAGTTGTGTCAAGTTGGCTGGATGTCCTTTGGGTGGTGGACCAATCTTGAATACACACAGGAAACTGTTTAGCGTGAAAACCCCAGCAGCATTGCAGTTCTTGACACAAACCGGTGCGCCTGGCACCTAGCCTACTACCATACCCCCTTCAAAAGGCACTTAAATCTTTTGTCTTGCCCATTCACCCTCTGAATGGCACACATACACAATACACGTCGCAATTGTCTCAAGGCTTAAAAATCCTTCTTTAAAACTTCTTAAGGCTAGGGGGCAGTATTTTGACGTCCGGATGAAAAGCGTGCCCAAAGTAAACTGCTTGCTACTCAGGCCCAGAAGCTAGGATATGCATATAATTTGTAGATTTGGATAGAAAACACTCTAAAGATTCTACAACTATTAAAATAATGTCTGTGAGTAAAACAGAACTAATTGGTAGGCGAAACCCAGAGGAAAAACCATCCAGGGGGGAAAAAAATGTAGGTCATAGGATTTCCCAATGGTTTTCTATGGGAAGCCCTATTTATTAGGAACCTGGTTGCAGTTCCTATGGCTTCCACTAGATGTCAACAGTCTTTAGAAATTGGTCAATGTTTTTCTTTTGAGAAATGAAGAAGTCGTGCTATTCATTCCATGTGTCACTCTGAAGGTCCCTAATATTTTGGTGCAGGTGGACAGGAGCGCGCTCTGTGTTATTTGTCTTCGGTACTGGAAACAGATTATCCCGTCTTAAATTTTATCGATTATTTACATTTTAGGATACCTGAGGTTGGATTAGGAACGTTGTTTGAAATGTTTGGACCAAGTTTACAGGTAACTTATTAGATACTTTGTAGTCATGTTAGGCGAGTTGGAACCGGTGTATTTCTGAATCAAACGTGCCAAATAAATGGACATTTTGGGGATATAAAGAAGGAATTTATTGAACAAAACCACCATTCATTGTGTCACTGAGACATTTGGGATTGCAAAAAGAAGAAGATCTTCAAAGGTAAGGCATTTATTATATTGTTATTTCTGACAGGCACCTGCCTGTTTGAAAAATGATTTTCAGTGGAATGTATGCGGGGCGGAATGTATGCGGGGCGCTGTCCTCAGATAATCGCATGGTCTGCTTTCGCCGTAAAGCCTTTTTGAAATCTGACACAGCGGCTGGATCAAACAAGAAGTTAAGCTTTATTTTGATGTATTACACTTATATTTTCATGAATGTTGAATATTGATATTTCTGTAGTTTGAATTTGGCGCTCTGCAATTTCACTGGATGTTGTCAAATCGATCCCGCTAAGGGATTGGCGCATGAAGGGATCACTAAGAGGTTTTAACCAGTCTCCTTCCCTTCATCTACACTGATTAAATTGAATTTAACAAGTGACATCAATAAGGGATCATAGCTTTCGCCTGGTCAGTGTATGTCATGGAAAGAGCAGGTGTTCTTAATGTTTTGTACACTCAGAGGTTTTTGTCTTGTGCCCGCCATCGGTTGTGATGCAACATGCTCTTGAAAACAGGGTGGGTCAATGGGTAGGAGCCGAAGGAGGCAAATACAACAGTGTCTGTGCTGTCAGTCCTGGAAAACAGAATAAGGAGACACAAAACACCTGAGAAGAGGGCAGGGTTTTCCATGTGCATTTTAGCCACTGTCAGTCCCATACGATATCCAGTATGTTATTATAGGGTTTCAATGTTTAGAATTTCTCTTGCACTTGTACCTGAAACATCTCTTGCACGTGAAACATCTGCCCTTCAGACTGCTATATGCAAACAATGTCCATAGTTAACAGCTCTGAGTATAGTAGTAGAGAAAAGCAACACCACACATCTGGCTTTAATTGTGTGCCAACTGTTCTTCCAGCTCTCTGTATGCAGTGAAACTCCAATTGAGTAGCAGCTTTGTTTTGGCTCCAGAATACATGGTTTCAAGTCCTCTCAGAAGGGGCTAGGGAAGGGACGCAGTGAAAGGATTTCCTAGGTTTCCCTTCAGCACGTCACAGACAACAGGAGTGGTGGGTGGGAGGAACCCCAGGAATGTGGAATTAGTTCCCGGATGCTAAAGAATCAGTTTATTATCAAACTTGGAGAAACACGATGGTCAAATAAAAAATGTAACACCCTCCCCTCTTTGAATTGGCTACTGCCACATTACGCAATATGCTACTGGCTGCCAGGCAGAACAGTGAATGTTTTGTTATTTTCTTTCAGTGGCGTTTTTTGTTTTGTTTGTCTCCAATGTGGTCAGTTAAATCATGTTACTCTTTTATAGACCTTTATATAAAATAATGTTGGTCACAGGTACGCATGTATGGAGCACTGGGGATGTTTGACCCCTGACAGTCTTCTCTCTCTGTGGCTCTAGATGGCTGAAACTCAACTCCAAGGCCAGCCGGAAGGAGAAGGAGCGTGGCGAGATACAGGTAACGGTCCAGTTTACGCGCAACAACATGACGGCCAGCATGTTCGACCTTACCATGAAGGACAAGCCGCGCTCTACCTTCGGCAAACTCAAGGACCGCGTGACGGGGAGGAAGAGGGGCGACGTGGAGTCCTCCTCGGCCATTGTGCCGGGACGCTTCGCCGCCCTGTCAAGTTCCCTGGGGCAGCCATTCGGGGAGGGGGTCGGAGGGAGAGGGGGAGAGGACCCCGGGGAGGTAGAGGTAGCCGAGGAGAAGCGGAGCAAGGTGAAGGATTTTTTCCTGGGTAAGGGAAAGCTGCGGAGGTCTTCTGACACAAGGTCGTGTTCGTCGCTGGCCTCAGAAAGCAGTGTGTCGTCCACGAACAGTGAGAGCCACTGCCCCCCTTCTCTGGGTCTAGGCCTCCTGGTGGACCCCCCCAGCTCTCCCATCTACAGCAGCAAGGTCAAAGTAGACACCCACCACGGAGATACAGACCTAGCTAAAAAAGGTAAGCCTGCGGATTTCCTCTGTGTTTTAGATAAAAGATTTGCTCTATTTTTGTCCAAGGTTTTCATTTTCTTTCAAAGTTGCCCTAAATGTCTAATATGCACAGTAATTCATGAACTTTATTTAGATGATATGCTGACAGAATGTTTACCAGAGATGGAAAAAGTATTTACTGTATCTCAAGGATATGGCATGCTTATGCATTTTAAGGAATTGTTTTGGAATAGAGGTTATTATTATAATTTTTCCCCCTCCAAACAGTGCTTACCACCACACAGTCTTCCCCAAAGATACTGACCCACAAGCGAGCCTTCAGCGACGAGGCGAGTAGGATCACCACGACTGCCATTCCCCGGCCCTGTCCTGCTGTGGAGTCCCTCAAGGGTCAAGGTATGACTCTCTCCCAATCCTCTCTGTGCATCAACGGAAGCCACGTCTATGGATCTGAACCGGTGGGTCCCAAGGGCTCAAGCACCCTTCCATCCAAGCTGGTCCTGCTCGAGAAGTGCTCCCCTCTCTCTCGTTCGCTGCAGAACCTCACAAAGCGGAGCGAGGACAAGGGTTCCGCCGGCGAGGGCCGGCGCTGGTCATTCGACAAGGTAAAGAAGGATGAGGAGAAGGAGGCTGAACCTCCAGTCTCCCAGTTTCAAAGTGCTCGGGTGGGGGGTCGGCCGGTGCAGGCAGCAGCCCCGATGCTGTCTTCTACTACCACGGTGGACTCAGCAGACAAAGGGAAAAAGCTCAGAAAAACGTTATTCTCCGGAGGGAGGAGCGATTCTCTACCTGCCAAGTCCGAGCTGAGCCAGGGTTCTCCTCCCCCTGAGGGGAGACTGCGAGGCTGGTTTGGCTCCAGTGACTCCCAGAACAAGCCAAGGTGAGTAGAGGGTCATTTCAGCTCTGTGTCTCCACACTCCAGGGCTTCATACAGTTTTGCCTTCCATCGAAAGCACACAATAGACATCTACATCTTGGAAGGTTTTGATTTCCTTGTTTTCAGTGTCTATGCTGCCCCCTGTTCCTTTAAAACGGAAATGTGGCAAGTTCATCCACCATTTTACAGCAATCTCATATAGGCCATAATTTAATGTTCATACTGTCCTCATAACACAGCATAATAGGTGACATCTAGGCCATTTGTATAAAAATGTACTGTACTTCCAATCAAAAGAAAATCAAAGACTCAAAGAGTCTATGTGACTGGAGTTGGAAAGGACATTTTGGCATATGTATATTTCACTCTTAAAATTGCTTGGGGTTCTCAAGTACTAATGCCAGAAGATCTACCTGAACTTAGGTTTGGTATGTTGTGGAACATTGATCTAGATGTGGACTAATCATCTGGGCCAGTATTCATAATGTCTCGGAATAGCAGTGCTGACCCCCACCCAATGTAACCTCATTCATTATGATCTAAAAGGCAAAACTGGTCCTAGATCAGCACTCCTACTCTTAGATTGTTTATGAATACTGGCGCAGTACACTAATCACCTGTTCTTGCCTTTAGATCATTCTGCAGTATTACTGTCTCTAAGCTGACAGTAATTCCTGAAATACCAAACTCAGTACATCTTGCTCTTCACCTTGCTTCAGTAATTTGCTAAATGCAGTTTTGCTTTTTGTAGTAAACTCTTGTTGCTGTTTTCCATAACCCATTATTGTTTAAATTTTGTTGGCATATTCACAAGATAGTCCTCGAATAGACAATAGACAGTAGTTGGCTGGGTTGCCTTTTTCTCTCTGTATTAGACAAATGGAACCCATATTTTTAATGGGCCAGCTGGCACAGAATTAACAAAGAGGACTGCTTGTGCCTTCCCTCCACAGGCTGGAAGTTTCTCCTAAGGTAGAAAGCGAATCAGACACCCTTCCTCCTCTCCCCCCTCGCTCCCCCATTCCCCTCCAGTGCTCGTCTCCCTCTGCTTCTTTCACTGGCCATGCCTCGCCCGACAGTGCCCATCCAACTAACCCCTTCACTCCCTCTCTGACCCCTGACCCCATCTCTCCCTTCAACCCCTTCCTCCCGCGTATGCAGTGTAACCCCTTTTTTGAGGACCTCATTGCAGAAGAGGGCCAGAGGTCCTCCCCTCTTGCTACCTGCTCCCCCATCACACCCCTCTGTCATTCCACAGCTTTGCCTTGCGTCCCCAGTCCCGCCCACGATCCCGCCGTGCAAATTGAAATGGCCGCCATATGGCGAGACCGGCCCAGGCCTGTAGCCAGGCAGACGTCCCTCCCTGCCTTACTTGCGACGGCTAGCCCCCCCAATCCGTTTACATCTCGCTCCATATCAGAGAGTGGGGGAGGAGAATGGGATGAGTCCTTTGACGCCTTTGCCTCCAGCAGGCTGAATTCGCCAAAGGGCTCTCCTACCAATCACCCTTCAATAGCAACCTCAAGGCAAGCTCAAGTAAGAAGCACTCCTCCATATGAGAGTTACACTATTCCACCCATTGAGGAGATGAGGATGAGAGAAGAAGAAAAGCCTCCACCATTGCCTCCACGGAGGCCCATAATACGGACTCTGGTGAACGAGAGACCCTCTGACAGCTGGTTGCACAGGGGTCAGGAACTGGCTGTGCAGAAAGAGGCCTGTCTCCTGTCACAAACAGGCGCAGCTTCCCTACAGCACACAAGAGAATGGGGGCACAAGCGACACACACCAAGTCCCCACCTGTACCCAAGCCCAGGCAAAGACCTTGTCAGCAGTGACCTGTTGGACTTTCATACCGTACACTCACAACATTATGCCAACATGTCTCCAGAGTCTCCATCTCCATTCAAGTCTGAAGATGAGTTCAAGAAGTTTGACTATGAACCATTACGAGATGATAAAATTATATTTACTGAGCAGGACTTATGGCCAGATGCAACAGATTCAATAATATCGTTGGCCTCAGAGGATACGACGGACGCCAGTCCCACTGTAAGAAAATATGCTATTGTAAAGAACACTTCACATTCTGAACTCAAAGACTTATCTCTGCCAGTAATGCTTCTTAATAGTGAAATGACTGTTGCCGATCTACTGAATAAGTCTTCCCCAAAACACTCTAAATCAGGTATTGAGACGCTAGACATTGCTTCAACTACACCAGACCCAACAACGGACTCGTTCTCAATTCACCCAGATAAACCCACCAAGTCCAGAAACAACAATTATGAATCCCCTCCGCTAACCTTAGAAGATCTTAATAAAAACAAAAGTAACTCAGATTTTAGTTTTATTGACTCTGCTTCTGATGCTTCCCCATCTCCATCTGACATGATGACAGTGCATACCCTCAAAAGTTTAGGTGGCATTTTTCCTCAACCTCCACAAGATACTCCCATAGCATTATCTCATGAGCAGATGATGCTATATGCAGAAGATATGTTAATTTTTCAGAAGACTAGTACTATAGACGTCAACTCTGTTGTAAAAGTGAATTTACCAGAAGTCTCCTCGCTTTGTCAAGACAATTGTCAAGATGGAGGTTGTGAATTGAATACATCACGCAGAGATTCTGCAACAAATATGAAGAGCATGAGCATTTTTACGCCTGACAGTCTTAACATAGAGAGAGAGACTGTAGAATTAAAATACACTCAATCTCCAATGGATAGAAATGGCAACATTACGAAATCAAAGATAGACAGTTCAAAACTAGACCCTTCATGTCATGTTAGATCTTTTCCAGTTTCGCAACAGATGGAAATGCAACAGGAAGTTGCATGCAATAAACAGGAAGTGAGTCAGCCTCTGGCCATACGAACCAATCCTGTCAATGAGTCTTCACCAAGGGGCACTAGTTCTCACAGAAGTCTCAAGGGAATGATACGAGAGCTCCACGGCAACAGTGGTGCAAATAGCCTTGGCAAAGGATTAGGTGAGAGCCCTCTTCACCAATCACCGTCTCCTGGGCAAATAATCTCAGAGAGCATTGAAGGACCGTTCTCATATCAACCCACCAAATCTCCTTTTTCCTCACCTTTGTCACCGAATAGAGAGACAACGCTCAAGGCAGCTACATTATTTGTTTCCTTGCAAAAAATAAACACAAATAGTTCCACTCAGTCAATTCCAAAAGAAAACTGCTTAACGGAACATTCCTCATCCAAATATGCTGGGACGATCAGCTTTGAAGACCTCCACGCCAAAGTAGCCCCGAACGTGAGAAGCCCCATGAGTGCCAGGTTAAGGCCTGGCATCACAGTGCATGCTTCCAACCCCTGTGCTTCCAACCCCTCCTCTGCTACCCCCTCCCTGGCAACTGAAACTAATGGCCAGGCTAAGCTGCCCCCCACCCCTGTCATCCCCTCCATACACCATCCCCCGACCGTGAGGCCCAGTACCGGAGTCAGTGCCACCTTGGTTGTGGCCCCCTACACCTCTTCCTCCTTCTCCTCCTCTTCCTCCTACACCACTGCCCAGCCCTTGGTTGATGCACGGCACACACTTTTGCCTGAGGAGACACAGCCAGCTAGCAGCCTGCCCCGACAGGAGAGCAGGTGAGACTTCTCCTCACACTTAAGCTCTGCAGAGTGTACCCACTCAAACTCCTCTTGAGAAAATACAAATACCAGGTTGGGTTGCCAGTTTGAGTTACCAAACTGGGTTGCCAGGTTGTAGTCAACAATGGGATGACATAACTTGAAAATCTACATATTGTTAGACTGTATTCTCATTTTTCCAAACAAAAGACATTGATTTGGTTCCTTTGATTTAATCTTTTCAAGTAGCTTCCTTAGGAGGGGTTCTCTAAATTAATCAGTATATCTCCCCTGCCAGTACCACCTGCCCATGCAAACCCATTGGTTGCGACAGTGCATTGTTTTGTGAATTGCTTAATCTTTTATGTTGCTCATCTCACTTCTGTGTTGTTAATTTATGTGTCATACATTTGTGTTGCTGACTGTCCCATCACATCAAGGAGTCCACAACCACAATCAAAGTCATCATAATGAGAATCTCAGCCTAACCTTGATTAAACAACTGCTTTAGCTCTCTGTGCTGCCATTCTGACCATCTGTAAATTAAAGCAAAATGGAAGTGCCTTCCTTCACTCTCTCATTAGGTGTAGGGTGAAGTTGCCTCTTATACGCTGATTTCCCCCACTAATGGTTAAGGTTAGGATTGGGGGAGGGGAAGCTGTTCCTAGATCTGTACCTAGGGGAAACTTCACTCTGAAGCCTGTCATTACTGATACGGCATACCTGCTCTGTGATATACACAAATCAGACAACATGAGCTCTTTTTACGCTCTCTTGCTGAAACCTGATGCTAAACACATTTTGTTATCATATAGAGAACTGATTTGAGGTCTGCATTATATACTGAAAATTCTAAACCCAAGCCAGAGCATTGTTATGAATATTCCCACATACAATGCCAGTGCCTCATATTGTACTGATTTTCATGTGAAAATGTATATGTACACATAATCCAATGCAGTGAACCTTTGATGGTGATGTTTCCTCTGCAGCCCCCACCCAGTGAAGCCCTTGACCACCACAGCCAGCCAGGGGGAGAAGAAAGAGGGCCGGTCAGTTCTGGAGAAGCTGAAGTCTTCCATCCATCCAGGCCGCTCTGCCCAGCAGACACTGGCCGTGGCTGAGACTGAGAAGAAGATTGAGGTATAGAAAGGCCACAAACTCTGCGTTTAGATGGGCAGCCCAATTCTGATATTTTTTCCACTAATTGGTCTTTTGACCAATCACATCAGATCTTTTCACGTCAGCTCTTTTTCAGAGCGGATCTGATTGGTCAAAATACCAATTACTGAAAAAAATAGCAGAATTGGGCTGTCTGTCTAAACGCAGCCAAACTATCACTGCAGAAAAAAAACAGCATAGACCAGAATAAATTTCAAGCTGGTCTATGCTGGTTTATGCTGGTTCATGGTGGTCAGTGCTGGTATGATGCTAGTCAAGCTGGTCTGACCAGCATGGTCTAATTGGTTCTTCTGGCAGCCTAAATTGTGTTTTTTATGGTGATTGGCATTTGCTGTATTGCTGGTGACTAGCCTTCACTGTGTTTTTGCTGGTGACCAGCCTTTGCTATGTTTTGGACACTGGTGACCAGCATAAGTTAAAGCAAAACCAGCATCAAGTCCCATTATGCTGGCTTGCAAACTGATGTTTACATGATATTGGAATTCAGCCAGAGTGGATTCCCACAATGTGCATTCAGAATGACTTGCAGGGTTATAAAAATGAATGAATTAGACTACCTAAACCATCTAAACTGGAACAACCATTTCAGTAACGGGTGCAATAAGTCCAACTAACAGAATGGATTAGTTTATAAAAATTTATGTTATTTATCAACATACCCCGCAGGCCGGGGGGCCCATGGGAGTCTTTTCTCTCAGCGTCATGGCAAAATATGTAGAAAAGCATGAGATTAGCTTTAAAACTGCACATTTTTCTCTCTGCCCCATGGTAATATGTGTAGAATTGCAGGAAATTCGCTTCGAAACAGCAACATTTTCTCTCAGCCTCATGGCAAAATGAAAAGTATGAGATTAGCTATACCTTGCTCACACCTACAGTATACCTTGCTGAGACCACGGGGCCTGTGAAACTGTGATACGCCACTGTCAATCAATGTACATGCAAAAACACAGATATTGACAGAAACAATTGTAAAAATCTAACTATAATAGAGCATGCTGGGAAATATCCTAATGATGGGTGGGGTTTTGCAGACCAGCAAAATTCTGATTACTTTGGAGTAATACCCCTCATAGCCTGGTTCCTCTCTAGGTTTCTTCCTAGGTTTTTGGCCTTTCTAGGGAGTTTTTCCTAGGGAGTTTTTCCTAGCCACCGTGCTTCTTTCACATGCATTGTCTGCTGTTTGGGGTTTTAGGCTGGCTTTCTGTACAGCACTTTGAGATATCAGCTGATGTACGAAGGGCTATATAAAATACATTTGATTTGATTTGAGTAGAGGTTGAACGATTTAGATTTTTCAACGCCGATACAAATACCGATTATTTGATGACCATAAAAAGCCGATACCGATTAATCGGCCGATTTGTTTATTTATATATAGTAATAATGACAATTACAACAATACTGAATTAACAATGATGTCACGTCCTGACCATAGAAAGATGTTATTTTCTAGGGTAGAGTAGGTCAGGGCGTGACAGGGGGGGTCTTTTCTATGTTTTCTATTTCTATGTTGTCAGGGTCTAGTTTTGTATTTCTATGTTGGGGTTTTGTTTGGGTTGATCTCCAATTAGAGGCAGCTGGTCCTCATTGTCCCTAATTGGAGATCATACTTAAGTAGGGTTTTTTTCCACCTGGGTTTGTGGGAGATTATCTTTGAGTCAGTGTATGTTTCACCTCTGCATCACGGTTTGTTGTTTTTGTCATTCAGTTTATTTATATGTATTACATAGTTTCACAGTGTAAATAAAATGTGGAACGACAAACACGCTGCACTTTGGTCCGCTCCTCCTTACTACAACCGTGACAAATTAACACTTTTATTTACATTTTATTTAATACAGAAATAAAATAAATTTAGTCTCAAATAAATAATGAAACATGTTCAATTTGGTTTAAATAATGCAAATACACAGTGTTGGAGAAGAAAAAAGAAAGTGCAATCTGTGCCATGTAAAAAAGCTAACGTTTAAGTTCCTTGCTCAGAACATGAGAACATATGAAAGCTGGTGGTTCCTTTTAACATGAGTCTTCAATATTCCCAGTTAAGAAGTTTTAGGTTGTAGTTATTATAGGACTATTTCTCTCTATACCATTTGTATTTCATAGACCTTTGACTATTGGATGTTCTTATAGTATTGCCAGCCTAATCTCGGGAGTTGATAGGCTTGAAGTCATAAACAGAGCTGTGCTTCAAGCATTGCGAAAAGCTGCTGGCAAACAGAGGAAAGTGCTGTTTGAATGAATGCTTACGAGTCTGCTGCTGCCTACCACTGCTCAGTCAGACGGCTCTATCAAATCATAGACTTAATTATAATATAATAAACACAGGAATACGAGCCTTAGGTCATTAATATGGTCAAACCCGGAAACTATCATTTCGAAAACAAAACGTTTATTCTTTCAGTGAAATACAGAACCGGTCCATATTTTATCGAATGGGTGGCAATCCTAAGTCTAAATATTGCTGTTACATTGCACAACCTTCAATGTTATGTCATAATTATGTAAAATTCTGGCAAATTAATTACAGTCTTTGTTAGGAAGAAATGGTCTTCACACAGTTCGCAACGAGCCAGGCGACCCAAACTGCTGCATATACCCTGACTCTACTTACACTGAACGCAAGAGAAGTGACACAATTTCAGCAACCGCATTGATTAGTAGGACAAGCAAGTTAAACAAGTAATATCATCAACCATGTGTAGTTAACTAGTGATTATGTTAAGATTGATTATTTTTTACAAGATAAGTTTAATGCTAGCTAGCAATTTACCATGGCTCCTTGCTGCCTGCACTCACGTAACAGGTGGTTAGCCTGCCTCACAGTCTCCTCGTGGATTGCAATATAATCAGCCATAATCGGTGTCCAAAAATGCCTATTACCTATTGTTATGAAAACTTGAAAATCGTCCCTAATTAATCGGCCATTCCGATTAATCGGTCGACCTCTCCTTTGGAGTCAACCTCACTTGCAATTTGAACTCACAACGTCTTGGTAACTGGCGTAGCACACACCCCCGCAAGGCCTGTATTAGCAACACTAATACAGCCACAGTGCGATTTGTTTGTTTCAAATTAAGTAATTATTGTATTTTGTTGAATTTATACAGTGCATTCAGAAGGAATTCAGACCCCTTGACTTTTTTCACATTTTGTTACGTTACAGCCTTATTCTAAAATGGAATAAATAAATACAAATACTCCTCAATCTACATACAATACCCCATAATGACGAAGTGAAAACAGGTTTTTTGTAACGGCTGTCGTAGTAATGAAACCAAGGTGCAGCGGAGGATGTATGTTCATCTTAGAAATGTAATATGAAAAAGAGAATACTTTACAAAAATAAACCAAAGACGACAGCAAAACAGTCCTGTCAGGAAAAACTCTCAACAGAAAACAATCACCCACAAAACCCAAAGGAAAAACAGGCTACTTATGTGTGACTCCCAATCAGCAACAACAAACTACAGCTGTGCCTGATTGGGAGCCACACACGGCCAAACCAAAGAAACCAGCCAACAGAAAAATTAACATAGAACGCCCACCCAATGTAACACCCTGGCCTAACCAAAATAAAGAACAAAAAACCCCTCTCTATGGCCAGGGCATTACATTTGTAGATTGTTTGGTATATTTAAAAAAAATACCTTATTTACATTCGTATTCAGACTCTTTGCTATGAGACTCGAAATTGAACTAAGGTGCATCCTGTTTCCATTGATCATCCTAGAGATGTTTCTACAACTTCATTGCGCCCACCTGTGGTAAATTCAATTGATTGGACATGATTTAGAAAGGCACACACCTGTCTATATAAGGTCCCACAGTTGACAGTGCATGTCAGAGCAAAAAACAAGCCATGAGGTTGAAGGAATTGTCCATAGAGCGAGACAGGATTGTGTCGCGACACAGACCTGGGAAAGGGTACCAAAATATTTCTGCACCATTGAAGGTCCCCAAGAACACAGAGGCCTCCATAATTCTTAAATGGAAGAAGTTTGAAACCACCGTGAGTTTTCCTAGAGATGAGCAATCTGGGGAGAAGGACCTTGGTGAGGGAGGTGGCCAAGAACCCGATGGTCACTGACAGAGCTCCAGAGTTCCTCTGTGGAGATGGCAGAACCTTCCAGAAGGACAGCCATCTCTGCAGCACTCCACCAATCAGGCCTTCATGGTAGAGTAAAAGGCACATGACAGCCCATTTGGTTTGCCTTAAGGAACCTAAAGGACTCTCAGACCATGAGAAACCAAGATTGAACTCTTTGGCCTAAATGCTGGTAGCCGCATCATGCTGTGGGGATGTTTTTCTGAGGTAGGGACTGGGAGACTAGTCAGGATTGAGGGAAAGATGAAAGGAGCAAATTACAAAGAGATCCTTGAAGAAAACTTGCTCCAGAGCGCACAGGACCTCAGACTGTGTCACGTCCTGACCAGTAAAGGGGTTATTTGTTATTGTAGTTTGGTCAGGACGTGGCAGGGGTGTGTTTGCTTAGAGTGTTTCAGGGTTTGTTGGGCTATGTTCTGTTTTGAGAGGGGTGTTTGTTTAGAGTGTTTCAGGGTTTGTTGGGCTATGTTCTATGTTAGTATATTTCTATGTTTATCTAGTATGTCTAGTTCTATGTTTAGTTAAGGGGGTTGACCTTCAATTGGAAGCAGCTGCTCCTCGTTGCTTCTAATTGAAGGTCATATTTAAGAGGGGTGTGTTTTCTATGGGATTTTGTGGGTAGTTGTTCCTTGTTTAGTGTTTGTGCACCTGACAGGACTATTTCGTTTTGTTCTTTTTTTGTATACGTATTTATTTGTTTCTCCTTCTTCAAAATAAAAAGAAGATGAGTATACATATTCCCGCTGCGTTTTGGTCTGATCCTTACGACAACCGTGACAGACTGGGGCGAAGGTTCACCTTCCAACAGGTCAACGGCCCTAAGCACACAGCCAAGACAACGCAGGAGTAGCATCGGGACAAGTCTCTGAATGTCCTTGAGTGGCCCAGCCAGAGCCCGGACTTGAACACGATTGAATATCTCTGGAGAGACCTGAAAATAGCTGTGCAGCGACACTCCCCATCCAACCTGACAGAACTTGAGAGGATCTGCAGAGAAGAATGGGAGAAACTCTCCAAATACAGGTGTGCCAAGCTTGTAGCATCATACCCAAAAGAAGACTCAAGGCTGTAATCGCTGCCAAAGGTGCTTCAACAAAGTACTGAGTAAAGGGTATGAATACTTATGTAAATGTGTTATTTCAGTTTTTTATAAACATGTTTTTTACAAACCTGTTTTTGCTTTGCAATTATGGGGTATTGTGTGTAGACTGATGAGGGGGGAAAACTATTTCATCCATTTGAGAATAAGGCTATAACGTAACAAAATGTGTAAAAAGTTAAGAGGTCTGAATACTTTCCGAATGCACTGTATAACATTCCGACCTTGTTTAGCATTATGTAGTCCAGATATGGCATGAATCCAATATTTGTGTCCGTTTGAAACACTTTTTATTTTGGAAGGCGAAACGCCAGTCAATATGCTTAGCGGTTCATGTATTTTACTGTTAGCTGTGGCTAGGCTAGTGGGGGTCATTGTGGTCGATTATGTAGCATTCGGTTACACTTATGATTATAGTCGTTAATCTGTTGTGATGTGTTGGACAATCATACAATTCGCTGGTTTTACATGCTAGACAGCATACCTTTTACACTATTTGTAAGTGATTAGCCTTTATTTTGGTACAGTAGCGGTAGCAACATAAACTCAGCAGTAGCGACATAAATTCAGCAAATAAAGAAACGTCCCTTTTTCAGGACCCTGCCTTTCAAAGATAATTTGTAAAAATCACTAACTTCACAGATCTTCATTGTAAAAGGTTTATACACTGTTTCCCATGCTTGTTCAATGAAGCATAAGCAATTAATGAACATGCACCTGTGGAACGGTCATTAAGACACTAACAGCTTACAGACGGTAGGCAATTAAGGTCACAGTTATGAAAACTTAGGACACTAAAGAGGCCTTTCTACTGACTCTGAAAAACACCAGAAGAAAGATGCGCACGGTCCCTGCTCATCTGCGTGAATGTGCCTTAGGCATGCTGCAAGGAGGCATGAGGACTGCAGATGTGGCCAGGGCAATAAATTGCAATGTCCGTACAGTGAGACGCCTAAGACAGCGCTACAGGGCGGACAGCTGATCGTCCTCGCAGTGGCAGACCACATGTAACAACACCTGCACAGGATCGGTACATCCGAACATCACATCTTCGGGACAGGTACAGGATGGTAACAACTGCCCGAGTTACACCAGGAACGCACAATCCCTCCATCAGTGCTCAGACTGTCCGCAATAGGCTGAGAGAGGCTGACTGGACTGAAGGCAAGTAGGCCTGTTGTAAGGCAGGTCCTCACCAGACGTCACCGGCAACAACTATGGGCACAAACCCATCGTCGCTGGACCAGATAGGACTGGCAAAAAGTGCTCTCCACCCCTATAATATATTTTTTTTTATAAAAAAAAAAGTGCTCTTCGCTGACGAGTTGCGGTTTTGTCTCACCAGGGGTGATGGTTGGATTCGCGTTTATCGTCAAAGGAATGAGAGTTACACCGAGGCCTGTATTCTGGAGCGGGATCGATTTGGAGGTGGAGGGTCCATTATGGTCTGGGGCAGCGTGTCACAGCATCATCTATAGAATAACTATCTTCAAAGTAATGACTCGGGACGTCGGGTTTGAAATGAAAGCTTCTTTTAGTAATAATACTGGTTCATGTTACATTTAACAACTTTAGATTCTACAAACAATAAAAGTAAGTTGCTAGCGAAAAGTCAGCATAATCACTTGTCATAACTGGCGTGATCTCTCTCTACCTCCTGTCGCAAGGCATTCTGGAACTTGCAGTCAAAAGCGTAATCCAATACTAACCAATACAACACAATATGTATGTAGTTCTCTCAATCTCCAACACACAAATTCTAATACAACTACATATGTAGGTAACTCTAATGAAAATATCTTTAGATACAGCTCAATGAATTAACTTAAACATTAACTCTGTAACCCATTAAAGTTACAACATCATCGGACTGAGCTTGTTGTCATTGCAGGCAATCTCAACGCTGTGCGTTACAGGGAAGACATCCTCCTCCCTCATGTGGTACCCTTCCTGCAGGCTCATCCTGACATGACCCTCCAGCATGACAATGCCACCAGCCATACGGCTCGTTCTGTGCGTGATTTCCTGCAAGACAGGAATGTCAGTGTTCTGCCATGGTCAGTGAAGAGGCCGGACCTCAATCCCATTGAGCACGTCTGGTACCTGTTGGATCGGAGGGTGAGGGCTAGGGCCTTTCCCCCCAGAAATGTCCGGGAACTTGCACGTGCCTTGGTGGAAGACTGGGGTAACATCTCCCAGTAAGAACTGGAAAATCTGGTGCAGTCCATGAGGAGGAGATGCACTGCAGTACTTAATGCAGCTGGTGGCCACACCAGAAATAGACTGTTACTTTTGATTTTGACCCCCCTTTGTTCAGGGACACATTATTAAATTTCTATTCGTCACATGTTTCAGTTGTTGAATCTTGCTATGTTCATACAAATATTTACACATGTTAAGTTTGCTGAAAATAAACGCAGTTGACAGTGAGAGGATGTTTCTTTTTTTGCTGAGTTTATGTACTGTTAATGTAATTGAACACAGGATATGAAGTACAGTTGAAGTAGGAAGTTTGCATACACATATGTTGGAGTCATTAAAACTCGTTTTTCAACCACTCCACGAATTTCTTGTTAACAAACTATAGTTTTGGCAAGTCGGTTAGGACATCTACTTTGTGCATGACACAAGTCATTTTTCCAACAATTGTTTACAGACATATTATTTCACTTATAATTAGTTGTATCACAATTCCAGTGGGTTAGAAGTTTACATACACTAAGTTGACTGTGCCTTTAAACAGCTTGGAAAATTCCAGAAAATGTTGTCATGGCTTAAGAAGCTTCTCATAGCTTCTGAAGGTGTACCTTCAAACTCAGTGCCTCTTTGCTTGACATCATGTGAAAATCAAAAGAAATCAGCCAAGAACTGAGGAAAAAATTGTAGACCTCCACAAGTCTGGTTCAGCATTGGGAGCAATTTCTAAATGCCTGAAGGTACCACGTTCATCTGTACAAACAATAGTACACAAGTATAAACACCATGGTACTGCGCAGCCGTCATACCGCTCAGGAAGGAGACGTGTTCTGTCTCCTAGAGATGAACGTACTTTGGTGCAAAAAGTGCAAATCAATCCCAGAACAACAGCAAAGGACCTTGTGAAGATGCTGGAGGAAACCGGTACAAAAGTATCTATATTCACAGTAAAATGAGTCCTATATCGACATAGCCTGAAAGGCCGCTCAGCAAGGAAGAAGACCCTGCTCCAAAACCACCATAAAAAACAGACTACGGTTTGCAACTGCACATGGGGACAAACATCGTACTTTTTGGAAAAATGTCCTCTGATCTGATGAAACAAAAATAGAACTGTTTGGCCATAATGACCATCATTATGTTTGGAGGAAAAAGGGGGAGGCTTGCAAGCCGAAGAACACCATCCCAACCGTGAAGCACGGGGGTGGCAGCATCATGTTGTGGGGGTGCTTTGCTGCAGGAGGGACTGGTGCACTTCACAAAATAGATGGCATCATGAGGCAGGAAAATTCTGTGGATATATTGAAGCAACATCTCAAGACATCAGTCAGGAAGTTAAAGCTTGGTCACAAATGGGTCTTCCAAATGGACATACTTCCAAAATTGTGGCAAAATGGCGTAAGGACAACAAAGTCAAGGTATTGGAGTGGCCATCAAAGCCCTGACCTCAATCCTATAGAAAATATGTGGGCAGAACTGAAAAAGCGTGTGCGAGCAAGGAGGCCTACAAACCTGACTCAGTTACACCAGCTCTGTCAGGAGAAATGGGCCAAAATTCACCCAACTTATTGTGGGAAGCTTGTGGAAGGCTACGTGAAACGTTTGACCCAAGTTAAACAATTTAAAGTTAATGCTACCAAATACTAATTGAGTGCATGTAAACTTCTGACCCACTGGGATTGTGATGAAAGAAATAAAAGCTGAACTAAATCATTCTCTCTACTATTCTTGTGACATTTCACATTCTTAAAATAAAGTGGTGATCCTAACTGACCTAAAACAGAGAATTTGTACTCGGATTAAATGTCAGGAATTGTTAAAAACTGTGTTTAAATGTATTTGGCTAAGTTGTATGTAACCTTCAACTTCAACTGTATGTGAATGCATTTTTTTTAAACATATTTTTCTATTGATAATGACAACTGTGAATTTATATTATTCTTCAAAGCAATTGTGATAAACCAGATAATTGACCCTTGACACTAATGAGAGAGCTTTTCCTGAAACCAGCCAACTTTCTCTTGTCTTATAATTTCTCCTGTTTTACAGGAAACATATGTTCTGTTTTCCTGGTCTCAATCCTGGGACCTTTAACAAATACATCATTAACATGATATTTATTTTTTATTACAGGAAATTTGCTTTAAAACTTTTCTCTCAGCCTCATGGCAAAATGTGTAAAATAGCAGGAAATTACCTCTAAAACGACAGCATTTTCTCTTGGCCTCATAGCAAAATGTGTAAAATAGCATAAGATTAGCTATAAAACTGCACATTTTTCTCTCTGTCCCATAACATGTTGTTGTTATGATAATGTTATCTGGCTTAGGGCTGGCTAACGCTACCACACTTTCATGGACATTACCCTGCACATATTGTGTAGACCTGTGCTGGATTTATGGCATTTTTTAATATATTTTTTCTATTTTACTGATGATTTTGAACCCCTGCTCAGATGAAACCTGTCTCCTGGATGAAACAATTGATTAGTCACTCTCCCCCATCCTCACCTACAGGTATTCCTGGCTGGCTGTATAGCATATTTGAGCCAATGCAAACACAACACTATTCATGATATTTAGTTTATTCGGTATACTGATTCACTTTTGAAAGAAATTCTGAACATGCTGCAGAGCAATTGTGGTCCCACAAGGGACCCTGTTTATGTACTGAACAAAAATATAAATGCAGCATGCAACAATTTCAAAGATTTCACTGAGTTACAGTTCATATAAGGAAACCAGTCAATTGAAATACATTCATTAGGTCCTAATCTATGGATTTCACGACAGGGAATACAGATACAGTGGTTCATCCTTTAAAATTTGCAGTGTACTGCGGCACAGCTTGCATGGTGCCGCAGAATTCTATGGCATGTTATTTAAGTGTCAACCACTATTACCGTTAATGCTAGTTAGTGCTAGTTTGACCACCAGAGGGCATCTTTGAGAAGCATTTGATAGCCTTCAATAGTGGCTGTACTAGAGAATTTCAAATCTTTTTTTGTAAGAACATAGTATGTGGGACTGATATTAGGACATTTTGCTAAAATAAGTTGATTAATATTATGGGGTTTCTTTTCCAATTCCCGACGGGGAGGAAGGAGTAGGCTGTCCTTGTGTAACAGTATAGCTTCCGTCCATCTCCTCGCTTGAACCCAGGACCCTCTGCACACATCAACAACAGTCACCCACAAACCCATCGCGCCACAAAAGCCGCGGCCCTTGCAGAGCAAGGGAAACAACTACTTCAGGTCGCAGAGCGAGTGACGTCACCCGATTGAAACGCTATTAGCGCGCACCACCACTAACTAACTAGCCATTTCACATCTGTTACACTTGTAAATAAGAATTTGTTCTTAACTGACTTGCCTAGTTAAATAAAGGTTACACTAAGAGCATAACATTTCTACACCATAATTGTAGTCTAACCAATACCCAAATAGAGATTCAGTGAAAATAAAAATCTCATTGATTTATCAAGACCATTCCCAATGCTTGTCTCAGAGCAGTGCGAAACGGTGCTAAAATAGTTGTAGGCTATTGCTTCAAATCCTATTGCTTTTAACTGCAATATGCTCTTTAAATAAATAAGACCTACACCACTTTTAGCAGCACATTACTCAACACTAGTGAGACTCATGTCGCCTACGGTAGGCCTAAAGTATATCGAAAAATATGACGTGACTCTCCGCCAATAATTACATATAGAGGATTGGAAGATATTTCTGTAGTAATTTGTTATGGATACATAACTAAATAAACATTGGCATTTGAAAGAGTATTTTTATCATTATTTTATTAATGAAAGCATAAAGATGCCATTATTAGTTACATTGTTTTAGTTTGAACGTGCAGACTGGCACTAAGAACAGCGGGAATGTTTCCCTAGTCAGCGCCATTATTAGTGCAATGCCCCTTAAAGTTTTGCTCTGTGCTACCCAGTGTGGCGGGGTGGTGTTCCACTTCCCCTCCCCCTTCGTCCTCCTCCCTTCCCCATGGGCTAGGTCTGTCTTCTGTGTGCGGCTCTGTGGCCCATCCCGTGCCCCTGTGCCTTGAACCTCGCGCACTTTCAGTGGATACAGCTGGAGAACTGCAAGGCAATCCCATTGTGCGCCACTCGGGAGCCATGACCAATTGTCCTGCTAATAACAGAGTTAATAATATATCTGTGAGAATATCCAAGGGGCTTTTATGTAATTCAAAATTAATAATAATAATTGCTTTGTTTAAAAAATAATACTTTGGAGATGATTTCATTTTCAAATAACACAAAATGAGCGAGAAAAGGTCATTCTTGAACACGGGGTGAGACATTAATGAATATTCATCATCAGGCTTGGATGATATATTTTGGAATCTTTATTTTGGTATCATCCATGTTGTGCATCTACCAAAGTAACAGGCACAGCTGAACTGCGTACTTTTTATATTTCATTTTACAATATTGTACTTCATGTCTACCAAATACTGTAACAAAAATCAGGCTCCTAAAAATAAATAACTATACAATATATCTCTTTGTACTCTAAACTACTGAAGGCAGAATGATTTTAAGTTGCATACATTGTTGCTAATTTGTAAATAAAGCCAGTTTGTTATTTAGAATGATTTATTTCTGATTTTAGAGGGAGAGGAACCAGCATCTGTAGCAACACAGTTTACAGTGTCTTAGACCGTTGCACCACTCAGGCGCTGTACATGTGACTGGTCGGGAGTGGGCTACAGTACTACAGTAAGAGCAAAATAATCCTAACAAAATAAAATAATAAAAACCTTAGTGTAACAATCAGTTTTAGTAAGTAATGCTGAAGTCATGCACAATTATCAGTTCCTATTGAGGTTTATGTCACCCATTCATTGTCAGTTACAGACACAGTAGGACCCAAAACCATAATCAGTGCTCTAACTCCCCCTTGCGCTGGTCTGGTGCAATGAAGTGGTGACACAGGGTACTGTACTAAACCACAAATTACCTCTAAATCATGCAGCATAATCGCAAAACTTTTAGTGGAGCAACCACTGTATGCATCTGTTGGTCACAGATACCTTTAAAAAATAAGGTATTGGCGTGGATCAGAAAAACAGTCAGTATCTGGTGTGACCACCATTTGCCTCATGCAGCGCGACACATCTCCTTTGCATAGAGTTGATCAGGCTGTTGATTGCAGCCTGTGGAATGTTGTCCCACTCCTTTTCAATGGCTGTGCGAAGTTTCTGGATATTGACGGGAACTGAAACACGCTGTCGTACACGTCGATCCAGAGCATCCCAATGGGTGACGTGCCTGGTGAGTATGCAGGCCATGGAGAAATACATTTTCAGCTTCCAGGAATTGTTTACAGATCCTTGTGATACGGGGCCATGCATTATCATGCTGAAACATGAGGTGATGGCTGCAGATGTATGGCACGACAATGGGTCTCAGGATCTCGTCATGGTATCTCTGTGCATTCAAATTGCCATTGATAAAATGCAATTGTGTTCGTTGTCCGTAGTTTATGACTGCCCATACCATAACCCATTATTGACTGTACGTTTGTTCATCCCATGTGTAACTCTGTTGTTGTTTTTGTCGCACTGCTTTGCTTTATCTTGGCCAGGTCGCAGTTGTAAATGAGAACTTGTTCTCAACTGGGTTACCTGGTTAAATAAATGTGAAATAAATAAAAAATATATTTTAAAAAACACCGCCACCATGGGGCACTTTGTTCACAACGTTTACATCATGTAAACAAATTTATGCACAACATTTGAGTGAAATAAGCATTGGGTGTGTGTATAGAACATTTTATTTCAGCTCATTAAATATGTAACCAACACTTTACATGCCGCGTTTATATTTGTTCAGTATAGAAACAGTATCCACACATTACAAATTAATCATTGAATATAGTAAAGAATAAAAAGTCCATGAATTCACATAATGAAACATTATTGTCTACTTTGGGATAACTGGGCAGTTCAAAATTCTATGGAAAAGGTTTTGGTCATGTTCTATTACCTGACAGCAATATATTTAATTAATTGGGTCCCTCCTCTTGTTAATCTGTGTTTCCCCATTCTATGTCACAGATCCAGTCAGATCCAGTTCAGTGATTACTTCAAGATATGAATGAATGACGTATTCTCAAAGTATTCATACAGGGCCTGTGTTTGTCTTCTCAGGAATCGTTAGCAGACAGCTCTGCCCAGTACGAGCAGCTGACAAACATGGAGCTGATTTCCCTTCTGCTGCAGCAGGAGATGGATATGGAGAAGCAGCAGGTGGCCTCCGACCAGCAGGCGGCGATGCTGGAGAAACACGAGGCGGAGCTGAAGAAGATCAAGGCACAGGTGCGTGACCTAGAGGACTACATCGACAAGCTGCTGGTCCAGATCATGGAGCAGACACCCACACTCCTCCAAGTGCGCTCCCGACACAAGTGACCACTAGTGCTAGTGTGTGTACTTATAATCAGTATAATATAGGGCCATGGTCACCATCAAACCCTGGTTCTAGAGAGCTCCTAGGATGAGCAGACTATTGTTCCAGCTCAGACCCTATAATAGTGCATTTAACTAGATTTGGTGGTCAGTTGTTTAGCCAATCAGGTGTTATAGTGCAGGGCATGAAACAAAAGCTTGCACATCCAAGTAGTTCTTGTGGACCAGGGTTGGTTACCAATGTTCCAGGGTCAGGTGTAGTCAAACACATACCTAAGCAAATACTAAATCTCACAACCATCCAGGTTTCACTGCTGATACCCTGCCCTGTTGATATAGACACAATATTACCCATGTGCATGCTTGCTATTGCTTTACACTCGCTACTTAGGATAAGGAAAGTGACAGCTTTTATCAAATGTACTGCAAGAATTCTTTTAAATGTGCATTGATGAAGAATATAGAAAATGTCTTCCTATTCATAAAGTGTACAGTAAATGTAATATTCAGTGGAATAAATTGTTCTTACGTGATATGACATTGCCTCAAATTCAGAAAACATTGAAGTGTTTGAATTAGTATAATAATGACCCAAATTGTCTTCATCATGGTAAATACTGTCATTATTTGGCATAAGACTCAAAAACAGACTGACCCGAGAAGACTTCCACTGAACTTACATGGAGAAATGTTTGTTTACATGGAGAAATGTGAGCTTCAGCTAGTGTCATGTTGTGTTAATTATTATTAAAAAATATATAAAAATTAAAATGCATGAAGACAGATGTCTTAAACAGACTGCTTTGAAGGAAATTCCGCTGAACTCAAATTTGTTAAAATGGAGAAAGATTTACTTGAGCTAGGGTCATATTTTGTAAATGAATATATATATATATATATATATATATATATATATATATATATGTGTGTGAAAAGAATATATAGGAAAACCATGTGAAAATAGATACAAACATTTGGTAAGAGAACAATGATTTCTTATACGAAGCTGCTGTATGAAAAGCCAAAACTAACAAGCACTAATGATTTTTTTCTCCTATTTAAGAAAAATATTAATAATTAATTTTGCAACATATGCAACGCATGACACCTTTCTCTCAACATGAATTTGAGAATATATGTAAGTTGAAATATCCTCGGCTTTGATATAATTTACTATTCATTGATGAAGTGTTTGCAAAGAATAAAGTGAGAAATGTTCACGTGATAAGGTAGGTACTACAATGAATTCAAAGGCATTGATTTATGCTAAGTTAGGTATATTTTCACATTTTGGTTTAATTTGCAAAGAGAATGTATACAATTACAGATATATTTTGGCCAAATCATTTTTTATATGACATTGCTTGTATTATGGTATTATTTAGTACAGTACGTCAATACAGTACTATAATTTAAATGCTATTCATGACCTAAGCACTGTAACATGTAAAATAAAGAAAATTGCTTATCAAATTATTCATACTTTTTTATCCTCAAACTTGTTTACATTATACTTCTACGTCCTTATGCATGAGCAGTCTAAATATTGTGAAAGTCCAAGCTGCCCTTGTTTTCACAGACCATATATAATGGAAAGGAATGCGGATTGCTGACAGTATAATATTATGCTGACAATGAAGTATTGCAGAAGTCTTCTTTCTAATGGCTACATTACTTTCTCTCCACTGCAGGGCACTGCTATGTCTGCTTAGTATTGATTTCCACTCCCCTTGTTCCATTTTGGTTTGAGCACATTATCAAAATGAACGTACAGTAGGAATCTGCATGCTGTTTTACCCCATGCCCTGTGACTTCCATCACTTCCATCCTAACTCGGCAGGAAAAGCTCTATGAGATACAATATCATTCATTTCCCACAGTAATTACATGTACAGGTAACTGCCAAAATAATGGAAATAATTGTAGAATCTATGCCAATGTGCATTGAAGCTGTTCTGGCTCTTGGTGGTCCAATGCTCAATTAAAGAGACATTATGTTTGCGTTTCCTTTATTTTGACAGTTACCTGTATGTCTCAGAGTATAAAAGAAGCCACTTAGATGTGAATTTCTGAAGAATAAAACAGGTTCACATAATCTAATATCAGTTTAGTATCAGTTTACGCATAGTACATTTTTCTTCATTGGCTGTTTGCTCCCAACTCATAGGAATCCCCACCCAGTTGACTACTTTAAAATGTTTGAAGCCCTCAGTGGCAATCTCCATGCCAAAATGGGCTATATTCATGATGACTCCTCTCTCTCTATGACAAGAGGCACAACTCCGATATTTTCAAAATTCCCCAAATGCAATGTGCATCAGCTTATATCATTTGTAACAACCTAACAATTACGAAACTTATATTCGATCAAATAAGCCTCACATACTGTAGCAAACTAGCAATTATATTTTTTGTGGAGCAAATTCTCATTGACCGCCATACAAAATCTCCTTACTTAAAACCTGTTAGGGCTAGGGGGCAGTATTTACACGGCCGGATAAAAAAGGTACCCGATTTAATCTGGTTATTACTACTGCCCAGAAACTAGAATATGCATATAATTATTGGCTTTGGATAGAAAACACCCAAAAGTTTCTAAAACTGTTTGAATGGTGTCTGTGAGTATAACAGAACTCACATGGCAGGCAAAAACCTGAGAAGATTCCAAACAGGAAGTACCCTCTCTGACCATTCCTTGAGCTTCTTGGCTCTGTTTATTGAAAATTTAGGATCTTTGCTGTAACGTGACACTTCCTACGGCTCCCATAGGCTCTCAGAACCCGGGAAAAAGCTGAATGATGTAATTCCAGCCGCTGGCTGAAAAACATTAGCGCCTTTGGTAAGTGGCCGATCAGAGGACCATCAGACTGAGGCGCCTGCACGGGGCGACGTCATGTTTTTACTTTCTCTCTCTTTGAACTAAAACACAGATTCCCGGTCGGAATATTATCGCTTTTTTACGAGAAAAATGGCATAAAAATTGATTTTAAACAGCGGTTGACATGCTTCGAAGTACGGTAATGGAATATTTAGAATTTTTTTGTCACGAAACACGTCGGGCGCGTAACCCTTATTTACCCTTTCGGATAGTGTCTTGAACGCACGAACAAAACGCCGCTATTTGGATATAACGATGGATTATTTGGGACCAAACCAACATTTGTTATTGAAGTAGAAGTCCTGGGAGTGCATTCTGACGAAGAACAGCAAAGGTAATAACATTTTTCTTATAGTAAATCTGACTTTGGTGAGGGCTAAACTTGGTGGGTGTGTAAATAGCTAGCCGTGATGGCTGGGCTATCTACTTAGAATATTGCAAAATGTGCTTTCACCGAAAAGCTATTTTAAAATCGGACATAGCGAGTGCATAGAGGAGTTCTGTATCTATAATTCTTAAAATAATTGTTATGTTTTTTGTGAACGTTTATCGTGAGTAATTTAGTAAATTCACCGGAAGTTTGCGGGGGGTGTGCTAGTTCTGAACGTCACATGCTAATGTAAAAAGCTGGTTTTTGATATAAATATGAACTTTATTGAACAAAACATGCATGTATTGTATAACATAATGTCCTAGAAGTGTCATCTGATGAAGATCATCAAAGGTTAGTGCTGCATTTAGCTGTGGTTTGGGTTTATGTGACATTATATGCTAGCTTGAAAAATGGGTGTCTGATTATTTCTGGCTGGGTACTCTGCTGACATAATCTAATGTTTTGCTTTCGTTGTAAAGCCTTTTTGAAATCGGACAGTGTGGTTAGATTAACGAGAGTCTTGTCTTTAAAATGGTGTAAAATAGTCATATGTTTGAGAAATTGAAGTAATAGCATTTCTAAGGTATTTGAATAAGGTGCCACAGGATTCCACTGGCTGTTACGTAGTTGGGACGATTTCGTCCCACCTACCCTAGAGAGGTTAATGTTTATTTTCGGAGACACTCTTTTCACGCCATTTTGCCCGGTGGGCGGTGATATCCACCAACATTTTGAACACTTTTAGAACACGGAAGCCAATGCGGAAACTATGGATACAACTTCCGTACCTATACATCCTGACAAAATACACCATATTACTGACCTGATAATGTGACTGGACCTTGTGGGCTAAACATTCGAGAAAACCCCATAAATGACCCAAATGGTTGCCCAATCAGGCAGGCTTTGGGGCGGTTATTCAAATGTCATAGGCTATTCACTGCAATGTAAAGCCTAGAATATAGTTTTGAACTAACTTGAAAACAATAATTCTAAACAACATGGTACATTTTTTGTCCCTAAAAAACTGAAACAATATCACAAGCTTTTTGAGCTGAGTACCCAGGGACTGGGAGGGAGCACACTCAGCACAGCCTTATGAGCACAGTGTAGGCTACCTATAGTTGCAACCTGGTCTCATAGATGACATAACATAGTAAATGTAAATCCACAACAACAAAATTTGTATAATGTTACGTTTGGTTTGGTTACATAAGACAGATGGTTATTTAGAGGGGTGGATGCATGGGTGTTTGTATAATATGAACGTCTATCAACCCAAAGTGGTCACGTCTATCAACCCGATAATGGTCAAGTTCCTGAGGTTCAAGGACAAGGTAGCTGTTCTGGAAAGAGCCAATAACTTCAGAGGAACGTAAATCATATATCCTGAACATCTATCCTGAAGCTGTGCGCCAGAAGAAAGAACTTATCCCAGCCATGAAAGCTGCCAGAACGTGTGAGGACATTGCTTACATCTGCTATGACAGGCTCATTGTTCACCATCCCTCTCAAAAGCCTGGAAAGGATGAGAGAGTGTCAACCCTGCAGCACACACACACACACCAACTGATTAATGCACTGCTGAATGTATATGTTTTCTCTTGCTTTGTTTGCTCTTTTCCATATTATGATCATCTCTGATAAGGTACACAGGAAAGGGCTGAAAATAGCCCATATTAATATATGTAGCCTTAGAAATAAGGTTAATGAAATCAATTACTTGCTAACATCAGATAACATTCATATATTAGCCATTTCTGAGACTCACTTAGATAATTCATGATACAGCAGTAGCAATACAAGGATATAACATTTATAGAAGAGACAGGAGATTCTTTGACTGACGGCGCCAGAGAAGATGACTGATGTTTTACGTGCTCCTAACCAATTGTGTTTTTATGTTCGTTTTTTCCCGTTGTTTGTAACTTATTTTTGAACTTATTTTGTAAATAATGTTGCTGCTACCGTCTCTTACGACCAAAAATAACTTCTGGACATCAGAACAGCGATTACTCACCACAAACTGGCAGAAGCTTTTTTTCCTTTAACGAGTCCAACGAGCCCGATGTGAACAACATACCGCTTTCCCCAGGAACAGGCCCAATTCCCTGTCATATGCGTGAAGAGACGACGGAGAAAAAGAGGACGGAGGTTAGGCTTCCTTCTGAGAATTTGTAGGCAATCGAATAAACCCCCCCCCGTCTTCCATTCTACTAGCTAACGTACAATAATTGGAAAATAAAATGGACAACCTACGAGGAAGATTAAACTACCAATGGAATATTAAAAACTGTAATATCTTATGCTTCATGGAGTCGTGACTGTACGATGACATTGCCTAGTTAAATAAAGGTTAAATAAGAACATATAAATAAATGATCAACATACAGCTGGTTATACGCTGTATCGGCAGGATAAAACAGCGGCATCTGGTAAGACAAGGGGTGGCGGACTGCATATATGTAAACAACAGCTGGTGCATGATATCTAAGGAAGTCTCAAGGTTTTGCTCGCCTGAGGTAGAGCATCTCATGATGAGCTGTAGACCACACTATCTACCTAGAGAGTTTTCATCTGTATTTTTCGTAGCTGTCTACATCACACCACAGACCGATGCTGGCACTAAGACTGCACTCAATGAGCTGTATTCCGCCATAAGCAAACAGGAAAACGTTCATCCAGAGGCGGCACGCCTATTGGCCGGGGACTTTAATCCAGGGAAACTTAAATCTGTTTTACCAAATGTATTATCAGCATGTTAAATGTGCAACCAGAGGGGAAAAAAACTCTAGACCACCTTTACTCCACACACAGAAACGTGTACAAAGCTCTCCCTCCATTTGGCAAATCTGACCATAATTCATTGGCTTCATCAATAAGTGCATCGATGATGTTGTCCACACAGTGACCGTACGAACATACCCCAACCAGAAGCCATGGATTACAGGCAAAGTCCGCACTGAGCTAAAGGCTAGAGCTGCCGCTTTGAAGGAGCGGGACTCTAACCCGGAAGCTTATATGAAATCCCGCTATGCCCTCCGACAAACCATCAAACAGGCAAAGTGTCAAAATAGGACTAAGATCGAATTGTACTACACTGGCTCCGATGAACGTCGGATGTGGCAGGGCTTGAAAACCATTACAGACTACAAAAGGGAAACACAGCCAAGAGCTGTCAAGTGACACGAGCGTACCAGACGAGTTAAACTACTTCTATGCTCGCTTCGAGGCAAATAACACTGAAACATGCATGAGAGGACAAGCTGTTCCAGACGACTGTGTGAACACGCTCTCCGCAGCAGATGTGAGTAAGACCTTTAAACAGGTCAACATTCACAAGGCCGAAGGGCTAGACGGATTACCAGGAGTGTACTGCGAGCATGCGCTGACCAACTGGCAAGGGTCTTCACTGACATTTTCAACCTCTCCCTGTTTGAGTCTGCAATACCAACATGTATCAAGCAGACCACCATAGTCCCTGTGCCCACTAAGGTAACCTGCCTAAATGACTACCGACCCGAAGCATTCATGTCTGTAGCCATGAAATGCTTTGAAAGGCTGGTCATGGCTCACATCAACACAATTATCCCAGAAACCCTAGACCGGGGGTCGGCAACCCGCGGCTCTAGAGCCGCATGCGGCTCTTTAGCGCTGCCCTAGTGGCTCCCTGGAGCTTTTTCAAAAATATGAAAATGGAAAAAGATGGTGTGAATATATTTTTTGTTTTAATATAATTTATTATCCAATGCTGTAAAAATTTGTATAATAAATATTTAATTTCAACATTTCTGTCAACGAAGATTTACGTCATAGCCTGCGACACACGTTTCTTTCAGCTCGGCGTAGTGCCAGACAGGTGGCTGTTGCAAACAAACCGGCGGGTGTGTCATGGGCCATGGATCCCAAAGGGAAAAAGAGAAAGATAGCTGAGGAGAACAGAGGATTCCACAGTTCTTGGACCGAATCGTTTGCTTTCATTGCCAATGCGGAAGGATTGCCTGCATGTTTGCTTTGTAATGAGAAGTTGTCAAAAAACAAAAAGAGTAACGTGGAAAGACATTTCCATTCTTCCTGACAGTTATAGGAACATGAAGAAATATGCATTTGGAGTATTATCCATCTTTGGATCAACATACCTGTGCGAGCAGATATTCTCAAACATGAACTACATAAAATCCAAATACCGCACCCGCCTCACAGATGAGAGCTTGCAGTCCTGCGTGAAGATTAAAGTTACATCTTACATGCCCGATGTTGAGAAGCTGTCCAGTGATGTCCGAAAACAGAAGTCACATTAAACGGGTAAGAACACAATCCTGTCATAGGCACATATTTAGTAACAAAGTGGCTGTTTTTATAAAGTGATTTCTGATTTTTGTCAGTATATATTTGGAATGACACATAGGGATATTATTGTGTTTTGTTGCTCAGGTCCGAGGATGGCTGCATTGTATTGTGCGTGTCAAAAGAGAAGAGGATGCTGCTGCATTTTACCCTTGCACATTTGCAGAAAACTAAAGAGAAGAGGATAATGCACAGAAATCGAACTTAAACTGTATTTTAATTTTATATACTTTACCTTTTCAAAAGGCTGCTGTTTTATTGCACTCTGTCTGTTGCCCAGATAAGGGGGAAAAGAGAAGAGGATTGTATCGTATTATTGAGGATTGAAAAGGACTGCATTTTATTTCCATGGGGAGGTCTGAAATTACAGGAGGCCTATTATGCACGTTGCACATTTTGTTGTTGTTTTTTCGAATCCTAAAATAAAAATGACATCAAAAATCAGATTTCTGTATTGTATTTCTATAATTTCATCAATGCAACGAAACATAATACATTAATATTATAATGGAAGTTAAACTTAAAGCACCATCGTACAGCAGAGTAGTCACGTGGTGCGTCATTCTCTCCAGGATGCGCTGCCGGTAAAATAAACGTTTAATCATGAATGCTCATTATGTATTTGTAGCCTACTTATCATTTTGATAGTAGGCTAATATAGACACTTACAGCATGTGTTGCTTTCATTATAAGGCTTATATGAGGCTTTTAACTTTTTGCGGCTCCAGACAGATTTGTTTTTTTTTGGTCCAATATGGCTCTTTCAACATTTTGGGTTGCCGACCCCTGCCCTAGACCCACTCCAATTTGCATATCGCACCAACAAATCCACATATGATGCAATCTCTGTTGAACTCCACACTGCCCTTTCACACCTGAACAAAAGGAACACCTATGTGAGAATGCTATTACATTTACATTTTACATTTAAGTCATTTAGCAGACGCTCTTATCCAGAGCGACTTACAAATTGGTGCATTCACCTTAAGATATCCAGTGGAAAAACCACTTTACAATAGTGCATCTAAATCTTTTGGGGGGGGGGGTAGAAGGATTACTTTATCCTATCCCAGGTATTCCTTAAAGAGGTGGGGTTTCAGGTGTCTCCGGAAGGTGGTGATTGACTCCGCTGTCCTGGCGTCGTGAGGGAGCTTGTTCCACCATTGGGGTGCCAGAGCAGCGAACAGTTTTGACTGGGCTGAGCGGGAGCTGTGCTTCCTCAGAGGTAGGGAGGCGAGCAGGCCAGAGGTGGATGAACGCAGTGCCCTTGTTTGGGTGTAGGGCCTGATCAGAGCCTGAAGGTACGGAGGTGCCGTTCCCCTCACAACTCCGTAGGCAAGCACCATGGACTTGTAGCGGATGCGAGCTTCAACTGGAAGCCAGTGGAGAGAACGGAGGAGCGGGGTGACGTGAGAGAACTTGGGAAGGTTGAACACCAGACGGGCTGCGGCGTTCTGGATGAGTTGTAGGGGTTTAATGGCACAGGCAGGGAGCCCAGCCAACAGTGAGTTGCAGTAATCCAGACGGGAGATGACAAAGTGCCTGGACTAGGACCTGCACCGCTTCCTGTGTGAGGCAGGGTCGTACTCTGCGAATGTTGTAGAGCATGAACCTACAGGATCGGGTCACCGCCTTGATGTTAGTGGAGAACGACAGGGTGTTGTCCAGGGTCACGCCAAGGTTCTTAGCACTCTGGGAGGAGGACACAAGGGAGTTGTCAACCGTGATGGCGAGATCATGGAACGGGCAGTCCTTCCCTGGGAGGAGGAGCAGCTCCGTCTTGCCGAGGTTCAGCTTGAGGTGGTGAGCCGTCATCCACACTGATATGTCTGCCAGACATGCAGAGATGCGATTCGCCACCTGGTTATCAGAAGGGGGAAAGGAGAAGATTAATTGTGTGTCGTCTGCGTAGCAATGATAGGAGAGACCATGTGAGGATATGACCGAGCCAAGTGACTTGGTGTATAGTGAGAATAGGAGAGGGCCTAGAACAGAGCCCTGGGGGACACCAGTGGTGAGAGCACGTGGTGCGGAGACAGATTCTCGCCACACCACCTGGTAGGAGCGACCTGTCAGGTAGGACGCAATCCAGGCGTGGGCCGCGCCGGAGATGCCCAGCTCGGAGAGGGTGGAGAGGAGGATCTGATGGTTCACGGTATCAAAGGCAGCAGATAGGTCTAGAAGGGTGAGCGCAGAGGAGAGAGAGTTAGCTTTAGCAGTGCGGAGAGCCTCCGTGACACAGAGAAGAGCAGTCTCAGTTGAATGCCCAGTCTTGAAACCTGACTGATTAGGATCAAGAAGGTCATTCTGAGAGAGATAGCAGGAGAGCTGGCCAAGGACGGCACGTTCAAGAGTTTTGGAGAGAAAAGAAAGAAGGGATACTGGTCTGTAGTTGTTGATGTCGGAGGGATCGAGTGTAGGTTTTTTCAGAAGGGGTGCAACTCTCGCTCTCTTGAAGACGGAAGGGACGTAGCCAGCGGTCAAGGATGAGTTGATGAGCGAGGTGAGGTAGGGGAGAAGGTCTCCGGAAATGGTCTGGAGAAGAGAGGAGGGGATAGGGTCAAGTGGGCAGGTTGTTGGGCGGCCGGCCGTCACGAGGCGCGAGATTTCATCTGGAGAGAGAGGGGAGAAAGAGGTCAAAGCACAGGGTAAGGCAGTGTGAGCAGGACCATTCATTGACTACAGCTCAGCATTCAATACCATAGTACCCTCAAAGCTCATCACTAAGTTAAGGACCCTGGGACTAAACACCTCCCTCTGCAACTGGATCCTGGACTTCCTGATGGGCCGCCCCCAGGTGGTAAGGGTAGGTAACAACATATCCGCCACGCAAATCCTCAACACGGGAGCCCCTCAGGGGTGCGTGTTCAGTCCCCTCCTGTACTCCCTGTTCACTCATGACTGCACGGCCAGGCACAACTCCAACACCATCATTAACTTTGCTGATGACAACAATGGTAGGCCTGATCACCGACAACGATGAGACAGCCTATAGGGAGGTCAGAGACCTGACCATGTGGTGCAAGGACAACAACCTCTCCCTCAACTTGATCAAGACAAAGGAGATGTTTGTGGAGTACTGGAAAAGGAGGACCAAGAACGCCCCCATTCTCATCGATGGGGCTGTAGCGGAGCAGGTTGAGAGCTTCAAGTTCCTTGGCGTCCACGTCACCAACAAACTTACATGGTCCAAACACACCAAGACAGTTGTGAAATGGGCACGACAAAACCTATTCCCCTCAAAAGATTTTACAGCTGCACCATCGAGAGCATGCTGACGGGTTGCATCACTGCCTGGTATGGCAACTGCTCGGCCTCTGAATGCAAGGCACTACAGAGAGTAGTGCGTACGGCCCAGTACATCACTGGGGCCAAGCTTCCTGCCATCCAGGGCCTCTATACCAGGCAGAGTCAGATGAAGGCCCTAAAAATGATCAAAGACTCCAGCCACCCTAGTCATCGACTGTTCTCTCTGCTACCGCACGGCAAGCAGTACTGGAGTGCCAAGTCTAGGTCCAAGAGGCTTCTAAACAGCTTCTACCCGCAAGCCATAAGACTCCTGAACAGCTAATCAAACGGCTACCCAGACTATTTGCATTGCCCCCACCCCTTTACGCTGCTGCTACTCTCTGTTTATTATCTATGCATAGTCACTTTAAAAACTCTACCTGCATGTACATATTACCTCAATTACCTCGACTAACCGGTACCCCCGCACATTGACTCTGTACCGGTACTCCCTGTATATATCCCCGCTATTGTTATTTTACTGATGCTCTTTAATTATTTGTAACTTTTTTCTTCTTCTTTGTTTTAGGAGTTTTCTTATAACTGAATTGTTGGTTATTAAGGGCTTGTAAGTAAGCATTTCACTGTAAGGTCTACAACTGTTGTTTTTGGCGCATGTGACAAATAACATTTAACTTGATTTGATTGGGAGTCCCATAGGGAGGCACACAATTTGCCCAGCGTCGTCCGGGTTTGGCCAGGGTAGGCCGTGATTGTAAATAAGAATTTTTCTTAACTGACTTGCCTAATTAAATAAAGGTTAAATAAAACATATTTAAAAAAAATATTAAGATGAAGTACCTCCGATCGTGGATTTGCTACCAACAGGACATCGGAACTGCAATATTCTTTGCTTTTCAGAAACATGGCTCTCGGACAAGATAACCCCCCCCCACCTTTTTGTGTGCATGTCTGGCACTATAACATGTGTGTGTTCTTGTATGTGTTTATTTGAATGAGTGTGTGTGTGTAATATGCATGTGTACAAACACCTGCACGGCATCAGCCTCAGGCAAACCTGCATTAGTTGTAAAAACACTGCCACTTAGTGTCATTCAAATGTACTTTTTATTATGATTTATTTAGACTTTTAAATTATTTTAAAAAAACGTTTATCTTTGGCCATTATTCTATCTCTCGCACATGTCTCCAATTCCCCATACCAACCCTCAGCTTCCCTCATCTATCTCTGCTGGCCACCCACTTCGGGTTTCTACGCAACACATATCTTTCAACTATACTGTGATGTTTAATGTACAATTTCAATCTATCTAATCAAATAGAATCCACAGATTTCCAGTTGAAGATAAATACTATTTCTAGGGTCAATTTTAGATCAATGCTATGCATTTTCAGCCATTCCTGAACCTGCGACCAGAAACAGGCTACCTGAGGGCAATACCAAAATAAATGGTCTATTGATTCTGTATCCTCACAACAAAATCTGCAGAGCTTCGATGATTTTATGCCCCAAATATTCAACATTTTGTTGGTGGCAAGAATTCTATATAATAATTTTAGCTGAAAAGCACGAAGTCTTGCATTGTTTAATATATCAACTCATACACCCTGTACCATGGAATCGGTACATCAAAAATCTCTTCCCAACTATTTTGCAATCTGAATGGCACAGTTGTCAACATCCTGGTCCTCAAATGAAACTGGTATACTTTCCTATTTATGCTATTTTTATTCCTCTGCCAGTTTTGATCCTTTATATTGGGCAGACAGACCAGTTCCCTACCTCCTCCCACTGCCACCCACCTCCTCCATTTTTGGGGCAATGCTGTAATCAATTGGTTGTACTCTTGGATTGAGCAGACCGTTCCGTACAATTCTGATAACTCCATGAAGGACATGACTCTACTATTCCAATTTACAATATCATTTAAGAACAAAATACCCTTTTCAAAAATCTTTCCCATAAATACAGGTATTTTATCAACCAGCACATTTGAGTTCAGCCATAATATTTGTTCTATCTTTTCAGGGGGATGAAATTGAAATTGTAGCCAGCTCTGCAATGCTTGTTTGAAAAAGAGAGAGGCTTTGAAAAAAGTATAATTTTCAATTAATCGAAAATGAGACATGGCAATCTGCACAAAGGCAAAAATGACATTTTTAGACAATGGATGAGCTTTTCTTAGTAATATACTTGAGAACCATCTAGGGTTCAAATAAAACTTTTGAATGAGTGAAGAGAGAGGTTTAGTGCTTTTATATTTAATAATCTCAACCCACCCAATTCATATTCATTATATAGATAGGCACGTTTAATTTTGTCTGGTTTAGTGTCCCAGATAAAGCAAAATATTTTTTGCTCATATGATTTGAAAAACGAAACATCAGGATTAGGCAGTGCCATAATTAAGTGCGTAAACTGAGATATGACTAAAGAGTTAATCAGGGCAATTTTTCCATAAATAGACGTGTATTTACCACTCCATGGCAGCAGGATCTTGTCTATTTTTACAAGTTTTCTATTGAAATTCATGGTGGAGAGCTAATTTATATATTTTGTGATATGAATACTGAGTATGTCTACTTCACCATCAGCCCATTTTATAGGTAAACTGCAGGGTAATGTAAAAGTTGTATTTTTTAAGGATCCAATATGTAATATTGTACACTTATCATAATTAGGTTTTAGTCCAGAGAGTACAGAAAAGTAATCTAGATCTTTAATGAGACATTGCAGGGATCAGCTTGTGGACTTAATATAAAACTTGAGTCATCGGCAAACATGGACAGCTTTGTTTTTAAGCCTTGGATTTCTAATCCTCTAATGTTGTTATTGGGTCTGATTTTAATAGCTAGCATTTTGATGGCCATAACAAAAAGATATGGTGACAGAAGACACCCTTGTTTAACTCCTCTTGACAATTAAAAACTCTGAGAAGTAGCCGTTATTTATTATTTTACACCTGGGGTTGCTATACATTATTTTTTACCCATTTTATAAGAGAATTACCGAAATTGAAAAAATCCAGGCATTTATAAATAAAATCCAGTCTTACTTTATCAAATGCCCTTTCAAATCCACTATAAATACCATTCCTGGTTTCTTATATGTTTCATGATGTTCTATTATTTCTAGTAGTTGTCATATATTATCTCCAATGTATTGTGCATGTAAAAAACCTGTCTGATCAGGATGAACAATACCTGGTAAAACCCTTTTAATTAATAAGTGCTATGCATTTTGCTAGTATTTTTGCATCACAACATTGAAGTGTAAGGGGCCTCCAGGTTTTTAGATAGACTGGGTCTTTATATTTGCCATCTGGGTCTTGGTTTAACCTCCCTGGGCAAGGTGGGACGCTTGTAAAAAAAATTTGATTACCTTTGCTGTTCTTCATCAGAATGCACTCCCAGGACTTCTACTTCAACAACAAATGTTGTTTTGGTTCCAAATAATCCATAGTTATATCTAAATACCGAAGTTTTGTTCATGCGTACAGGTAACTATCCAAACGGTGACGCACGAGCGCATTTCGTGAATTTTTTTTCTCCAAAATATTCCATTACCGTACTTCGAAACATGTCAAACGCTGTTTAAAATCAATTTTTATGCTATTTTTCTCGTAATATAGCAATAATATTCCAACCGGGCGACGTTGTATTCATTCAAAGGCTGAAAGAAAAAAATTGAGAATTCTCATGAACGCGCATCTCCAGTGTCACTGTCCTCAGCCTGACCACTCACAAACAGAGCTGCTGTACTTTGCCCAGAGACTGCAGACACCCCATTACACTTTCTGGCGCCTTCTGAGAGCCAATGGAAGCCTTAGAAAATGTCACGTTACAGCACAGATGCTGTATTTTCGATAGAGATGTAACTGAAGGACAACAAATTGTCAGACAGGGCACTTCCTGTATGGAATCTTCTCAGGTTTTGGCCTGCCATATGAGTTCTGTTATACTCACAGACACCATTCAAACAGTTTTAGAAACTTTAGAGTGTTTTCTATCCAAATCTACTAATTATATGCATATTCTCATTTCTGGGCAAGAGTAGTAACCAGTTTAAATCGGGAACGTTTTTTATCCGGCCGTGAAAATACTGCCCCCTAGCCCCAACAGGTTAATAATAGAGAAAACAGACCTTCCTGCTGAGTACATGACAGACTACTATTTCTATAGGAGTAGTTAAAACAATCTAACAATGGAGCTTTTAGTATATCAATAAATACTTGATATACCTCTACCGGTATGCCGTCAAGCCCTGGGGTTTTTCCAGAGTGAAAGGATTTAATAGGTTCAAAAAGTTATTCCTCTGTAATTTGGCCTTCGCACTGATCTTTCTGTACATTTGTTAATTTTCCATTTTTTATATTATTTGGAAAGAATTCCTTACCATAATCTTCATTCAGTGGGAAAGGATGAGACGGAAAAGAGAACATCTGCCTAAAATAATTAGCTTCCTCTTTTAAAATGTAATTCGCAGAATGACTGAAGACGGAGTCATCTAGAACGAGTTTCTGCAAATTCTTTTTGTAAGCGTTCCTGTATTGGAGATTCAAGAAGAATTTTGTGCATTTTTCTCCATATTCCATCCAGTTTGTTTTATTTTTTTAATAGCTTACATTAGATCGTTCTTGAATAGGTTCCTCAAGTTCTTTTTGTTTTTCCTCCAACTTATTTTGTTTCTCTAGTTTCGTTTTTATTGCTATCTACCTGTATTATTAGTTCATGGGTTTCCCTTATTATTCTTGTCTCTTTAGCCAGAAACGGCTATTTTATTATTGATGAATATTGAATTGAAGGTACATTTATTAAAGGTATCCCAAACAATAAGGGGATTTGCTGAAACCTACACTGCTCAAAAAATAAAGGGAACACTAAAATAACACATCCTAGATCTGAATGAATGAAATAATCTTATAAAATACTTTTACTTTACATAGTTGAATGTGCTGACAACAAAATCACACAAAAATAATCAATGGAAATCCAATTTATCAACCCATGGAGGTCTGGATTTGGAGTCACACTCAAAATTAAAGTGGAAAACCACACTACAGGCTGATCCAACTTTGATGTAATGTCCTTAAAACAAGTCAAAATGAGGCTCAGTAGTGTGTGTGGCCTCCACGTGCCTGTATGACCTCCCTACAACGCCGGGGCATGCTCCTGATGAGGTGGCGGATGGTCTCCTGAGGGATATCCTTCCAGACCTGGACTAAAGCATCCGCCAACTCCTGGACAGTCTGTGGTGCAATGTGGCGTTGGTGGATGGAGCGAGACATGATGTCCCAGATGTGCTCAATTGGATTCAGGTCTGGGGAACGGGCGGGCCAGTCCATAGCATCATTGCCTTCCTCTTGCAGGAACTGCTGACACACTAGCCACATGAGGTCTAGCATTGTCTTTCATTAGGAGGAACCCAGGGCCAACCGCACCAGCATATGGTCTCACAAGGGGTCTGAGGATCTCATCTCGGTACCTAATGGCAGTCAGGCTACCTCTGGCGAGCACATGGAGGGCTGTGCGGCCCCCAAAGAAATGCCACCCCACACCATGACTGACCCACCGCCAAACCGGTCATGCTGGAGGATGTTGAAGGCAGCAGAACGTTCTCCACGGCGTCTCCAGACTCTGTCACGTCTGTCACATGTGCTCAGTGTGAACCTGATTTCATCTATGAAGAGCACAGGGCGCCAGTGGTGAATTTGCCAATCTTGGTGTTCTCTGGCAAATGCCAAACGTCCTGCACGGTGTTAGGCTGTAAGCACAACCCCCACCCGTGGACGACGGGCCCTCATACCACCCTCATGGAGTCTGTTTCTGACTGTTTGAGCAGACACATGCTCCTCCTGCTCCTCCTTGCACAAAGGCGGAGGTAGCGGTCCTGCTGCTGGGTAGTTGCCCTCCTACGGCCTCCACGTCTCCTGATGTACTGGCCTGTCTCCTGGTAGCGCCTCCATGCTCTGAACACTACGCTGACAGACACAGCAAACCTTCTTGCCACAGCTCGCATTGATGTGCCATCCTGGATGAGCTGCACTACCTGAGCCACTTGTGTGGGTTGTAGACTCCGTCTCATGCTACCACTAGAGTGAAAGCACCGCCAGCATTCAAAAGTGACCAAAACATCAGCCAGGAAGCATAGGAACTGAGAAGTGGTCTGTGGTCACCACCTGCAGAACCACTCCTTTATTGGGGGTGTCTTGCTAATTGCCTATAATTTCCACCTGTTGTCTATTCCATTTGCACAACAGCATGTGAAATGTATTGTCAATCAGTGTTGCTTCCTAAGTGGACAGTTTGATTTCACAGAAGTGTGATTGACTTGGAGTTACATTGTGTTGTTTAAGTGTTCCCTTTATTTTTTTGAGCAGTGTATATTACACTGGAAAAATTCAGTTATCATTTTTTTGGTCTTAGTTAAAAATAAGTTGTCCTCCAGTAAACTTTGATTACATTTCCAATATCCCCGTCCACGTGGAAAATCTATAAGAGTTATGTGAAAGCCAATTAGATGATGATGATCCGATCGCATTCTGTCTCCTATTAAAACTTTTTTAACCTTTGATGCAAGAGAGAAAGAGACAAAGTAGTCAAGATGACTAGCTTGATTAAGTCTCCTCCATGTATATCTCACTATTTCTAATGTGTCCATAATATTTCTGATTTCCTTAAGGGCACGGTGAGGAGTCCATTGAGGTACTTAACACTGTGTTTTAGTCTCCTACCATAATGATTAGATCATTTGTTGCCTGTAAGTTCAATAAATTGGTATAAATGTTTTCGAAGAAGTGTGATTGATTTGGACCATATAAATTAATGAGCCAAATCTCTTTTTCGTCCACTTTCATATTCAAAAGGATCCACCTTCCTTGCGAATCTGAGTAGGTTGTAGCAAATCTGAGTAGGTTGATGTGTATGATATTGGATGTGATATAGTGAGTGTGTACGATGTCTGTATAAGAGTAAGACTATTATCTGTGATGTCCAAATAAATAATAACTCTGCCAATTTGCATGGTTGAGTGTCTATGTGTGTAACATGTAGTGTATATAGTCTTGATATTCATGATGATAATTGTAATCCATATCGTATCACCATCATAGTTGCATCATAATTACCTTAAACATAATTGAAAAACACATCCCAGCATTTCCATAGCAATTGACGTTTCACATGATCATGAAAGAGACCTTGTATTACTCTAGAGACGGCTTCACTACAGTACAAATGTATTCCATACAATATGTTATTCCCCAATGCCCCTATTCTGATATCTTCTCCTTGCTTGTTGTAAACACATATAAACTTGTAGAGAAATACATAAAAAAGGTAGACAAACAATAAACACATTAAATTATAAAACAGTTCTCGACAATAGAGAGGGAGAGAAGAGAGAAAGAGAGGGAGAGCAAGATCAGGTATGTGTGTATGTATAAGTCCGTATGTGTAAGCAAGCATGTAATTGAGTACGTGTGTGTTCATATCTCTTCATAATGTTCAGATAATTTTACAGTTCCCATACCTTCTTTTTTTTCGGAACCTGAAGTCCCTGTAGAATTTAGTACAGCCACGGTGTTGTGGAGCTGTCTCGGAATAGCTGTCCATCTACAAAGAGTTTGTCCACAATGATAAAGGCATGCCTACCATCCTTCCTTTGTTGTCTTTGTACCGGATACAGTCTCTTACGACGTTCGTTTATCTCCTTTGGAAATTGGTCATTGAGACCTAATTTGGTCCCTTTAAGCTCCCTTCCTCTGCTTTTGATCAGCTCCTTTGTTGGTAGTCTTCAAATTTTGCGATGATTGGACGGGGACCCTTGGTGGAAAGCCACCTTGTTTACAGTCTCTATAAGAAGTTTCAAGGTGAATTGCATGAATTCTCTGATCGCGCCCTCTGGATTATTGGATGCGTCCTCAGGAATCCCAGAAGAAAATTGATTTGCACACATGCTACAACTTTGTATGTCTAGTAGCGACTCCTTCATCACCCTGTTTTCCATGAGTAGACAATCCATGTTGGAATCATGGATTTTTACCTTGGCTGTGAGTGTCTTGTTTTCTCTGTGGAGCGTGAGATTTTCACTCTGGCTGAACTCCAAACTCCCCCTTAGCCTTGCTACCTCCTCACACAACTTTTCCAGTGTTGCATGGATTCCAGCCAGAGCACTAGCCTCTACCTCAATGTTAAGTAAATCATCCGTGTCTGTAGATGAATCTGTTTATCTTTTTTTTGTCGGGTTAAAGTTATATTGTGTGGTGGTCGGATCTTTCAATGAAGGAGCGTGTTGTTCCTCCATAGCGTAAAGCTGTTGGTACTCGTCGATTTACCTCAGGATCTCCTTAGTATCCAGATTGGCTCTTTACGGCAACCAGTTGTTTTATTAAAAGATAACAATGAGTCTTTCCCACAATGATGACAGGTGTCTGTAGTACAGCCAGCTAAGCACTCGCGGAATCCAAGCAAAAAAAGGAACACAAACTTGCAGTCCCTGCTGTAAAGGCTAACAGCGTCATGGAATCCTTAGCAACAAAACTTTAGTTCGGATTAAAATCGATTTAATGAAAATTTTTAATGTAAACAACAAACCGAGTGTAGACAGTACAATGTCCTGTTGCGCGCTCTGATGACGTATTGACGCTGATGATGTATTTAGGTATGGCCCTCCTGGTGAGACAGGGGTTTGCCTCTTCATTAACTCCAACTGGTGTGCTAATTTCAGGGCGGTGGAAGTGTCGACCCACTGTTCACCTGTCTTGGAATATCTGATGGTCAAATGAGGACCCTTCTACCTCCTGAGGAAGTTTTCAGCTGTTATTGTGTCTGCTGTATACATTCCACCTCAGGATGATAAAAATAAGCTGCAGCTTAACAAACTGTACCAGGCTATAAACAAGCAGGAAACCCTATACCCAGAGGCTGCCTTTATGGTTGCCGACAATTTTAATTTCACGTCACTAAGACATATGATGCCCAACGTCCATCAACATGTCTCCAACGCCACTAGGTGCAATAAAGTTCTAGACCACTGCTATTCTACTTATAAGCAAGCATACAAGGCCCTCCCTCATCCACCATTTGGCAAATCAGATCAGGACTCCCTACTAGTGTTTCCTGTTTACAAGCAGAAGCTGAAACAGGAAGTACCTGTGTTTTGCTCCGTTGAGAAATGGTCACCAGCATCAGAGGGTATGCTACAGGACTGCTTTGCTAGCACTGATTGGAATATGTTTTGAGACTCTGCCGATAACGTCAACTAGTTAACCACCTCTGTCACCGGCTTCATTAGAACGTTGTACCCACGGTGAGGGTTCGCTGCTTCCCAAGTCAAAAGCCTCGGAATAACACTGAGGTTGGTGCTAAACTAAAGAGCAGGGCTACCGCACACAGAGTTACATTAGACAACCCTGATGCCTTGGCCGAAGACAGGAATAAGTACAAGGCGCGCTATAACCTCTGCAGAGTCATCAAATGAGCAAAAGGACACTATAGGAATAAGGTGGAATCATAAACTCAGCAAAAAAAGAAACCTCTCACTGTCAACTGCGTTTATTTTCGGCAAACGTAACGTGTAAATATTTCTATGAACATAAGATTCAACAACTGAGACATAAACTGAACAAGTTCCACAGACATGTGACGAACAGAAATTGAATAATGTGTCCCTGAACAAAGGGGCTGGGGTCAAAATCAAAAGTAACAGTAACAGTCAGTATCTGGTGTGGCCACCAGCTGCATTAAGTACTGCAGTGTATCTCCTCCTCATGGACTGCACCAGATTTGCCAGTTCTTGCTGTGAGATATTACCCCAATCTTCCACCAAGGCACCTGCAAGTTCCCAGACATTTCTGGGGGGAATGGCCCTGGCCCTTACTCTCCGATCCAACAGGTCCCAGACGTGCTCAATGGGATTGAGATCCGGGCTCTTCTCTGGCCATGGCAGAAGACTGACATTCCTGCCTTGCAGGAATTCACGCACAGAACGAGCCATATGGCTGGTGGCATTGTCATGCTGGAGGATCATGTCAGGATGAGCCTGCAGGAAGGGTACCACATGAAGGAGGATGATGTCTTCCCTGTAACGCACAGCTTTGAGATTGCCTGCAATGACAGGCTCAGTCCAATGATGCTGTGACACACTGCCCCAGACCATGACGGACCCTCCACCTCCAAATCGATCCCGCTCCAGAGTACAGGCCTCGGTATAACGCTCATCCCCTCGACGATAAACGCGAATCCGACCATCACCCCTGGTGAGACAAAACCGTGACTCATCAGTGAAGAGCACTTTTTGCCAGTCCTGTCTGGTCCAGCAACGATGGGTTTGTGCCCATAGGCGACGTTGTTGCCGGTGGTGACTGGTGAGGACCTGCCTTACAACAGGCCTACAAGCCCTCAGATCCTCTCTCACCCTATTGCAGAGAGTCTGAGCACTGATGGAGGGATTGTGCATTTCTGGTGTAACTCGGGCAGTTGTTGTCGCCATCCTGTACCTGTCCCGCAGGTGTGATGTTCAGATGTACCGATCCTGTGCAGGTTTTGTTACACGTGGTCTGCCACTGCGAGGACGATCAGCTGTCCGTACTGTCTCCCTGTAGCTCTGTCTTAGGCGTCTCACAGTACGGACATTGCAATTTATTGCCCTGGCCACATCTGCAGTGCTCATGTCTCTTGGCAGCATGCCAAAGGCACGTTCACGCAGATGAGCAGGGACCCTGGGCATCTTTCTTTTGGTGTTTTTCAGAGTCCGTAGAAAGGCCTCTTTAGTGTCCTAAGTTTTCATAACTGTGACCTTAATTGCCTACTGTCTGTAAGCTGTTAGTGTTTTAACGACCGTTCCACAGGTGCATGTTCATTAATTGTTTATGGTTCATTGAACAAGCATGGGAAACAGTGTTAAACCCTTTACAATGAAGATCTGTGAAGTTATTTGGATTTTTACAAATTATCTTTAAAAGACAGGGTCCTGAAAAAGGGACGTTTCTTTTTTTGCTGTTTATTACACAGCCTCCGACGCCCGCCGCATCTGGCAGGTGCAGTGCTACAGTCCATTACTGATTACAAAGGAAGACCCAACTGTGATCTGACTAACGATGCCTCTCTAACAGATGCATCTTATGCTCACTTTGACATCAACAACATCGAACCAGGTGTGAGGGCCCTCACCGTCCTAGAGGACTGGGTGAGCTTGCTCTCCAAGGCTGACGTGAGAACGGTCTTTAATCAAGTCATGGGGACCGACTGTATTTCAGGGCACGTTCTCAGAGCATGAACAGAACAGCTGGCCTGGCATATTCACGGTAATTTTCAACCTCTCTTAGTCCCAGTCTGTTTTAAAATGAGCACAATCATCACTGTTTGTAAGAACTCTGGCTTCATGCCACAATGATTACCGCCCTGTAGCACTCACTTCTGTAATCATTAAGTGCTTTGAGAGACTGGTTATGGCACACATTAACTCCACCATCCCAGCCAGCCTAGACCCACTCCAATTTGCATACCGCCCCAACAGAGCCATAGATGAAGCAATCTCAATTGCCCTCCACACTGCCCTCACCCGTCTAGATAAGAGGAATACCTATGTGAGAATGCTGTTTATTGACTACAGCTCAGCGTTCAACACCATTATCCCCTCCAAGCTTGTCACCAAGCTTTAGGACTCTGGGTCTGAACACCTCCCTCTGCAACTGCATCCACATCAACGGGGTGGCAGTGGAGCAGGTAGACAGCTTGAAGTTCTTGGTGTCCAAATCACTAGATTTAAAATGTTCCACACACACACTTACAGTCGTGAAGGCGCAAAAGTGCCTATTCCCTCTCAGGAGGTTGAACAAGTTTGGCATGCTGTACCATTGAGAGCATATTGACTTGTTTCATCACTGCTTGGTATGGCAATAACACCACACTCAATTGCATGGCGATACAGAGGACTGTGCGGACAGCCCAGTACATCACTGGGGCTGAGCTCCCTGCAATCCAGGACCTGTATATTAGACAGTGTGAGAAGAAGGCCCGGAAAATCCTCAAAGACCCCAACCACTCAATCCACTGACTATTTTCTCTGCTGCCGCACAGCAAGAGGTACCGGTGCGTCAAGTCTGACCCTAACAGGCTCATGAACAGCTTCTCTCCCCAAGCAATGCGACTGATAAATAGCTAACAAGTTTACCTTGTATATTTATTGACCTTTTATTTAAATATTTGCACTGTCACTATGCACACTCACAGGGCCCATAGACACTCACTCACACATGATATGCATATACATTTATGCTGACTCCACACACACAAACAGCTGCTACTCTGTTTATCTTATATCCTGTTGTCCCATTACATATCTACCTCCATCACTCCAGTATCCCTGCACATGTATGTTATTGGAATTGACTTTTTAAATATTTCCTGCATATAGTATGCTTACTTAGTTGGGTATTTCATCATTCTTATTCCTTGTGTGTTTTATTTCTAGTAATACATTATTACATTGTTGGGTTGTGAGTCTGCAAGAAAGGCATTTCTTTGTACTTGTGCATGTGACATTAAAACTTGATGCAGAGGCAGACACGTAGATGGAAACAGAAAAGGCTGAGCCTTTTGGGTAAAATGCTGAGGTAAATCCTGTATGGAGATGCTTCACAAGAGTAGGAGTCCTGATCTAGGGCCAGGTCCTATCAGTCAATATCATTTTATTACTTGTGATCAAAAAAGTAATCCTAGAGCAGCACTCTTTGTGAATACAGGTCCAGACAAGACGTGTTTACCCTCGTTCCGAACGAGCTTACCCAACTAATATGAGGCAGTGGTTGTGTGGCTAGCAGAGGCGTGCTTAGCAGATTTGAAAGAGGCACACCACCATTTGAATGAGAATTCAGTCAACTTGACAATTCAAACAGAATTCAGTATTCTTCATGCTGATGATTTGTACAAAATGAGACATAGCTATACAGTACAAATATTTTAAAACAATATGGAATGTAACACAGATGTGCATGAGGTGTTGTAAAACAATACAATTACTACAGGTAGCTAGCTTTATCCATGTTTTTCCTTTTATTTCTTCTGATATTATAGCAAACTAGTTGATGTTGTTCTAGCTAGCTCACCCAACACAGGCTTTTCTCTTCCTCGCTGGTCTGCAGATGCATGACTACATGATCATGATGTTGTGGTCCTAACATTTAACAGACACTATAACAACTAGCTATATCAGATAGATATTTTTCAGGAAAAGCAGCTCAAATAGCAAGCCAATAAAAGTAATATCATTGTATTGGTTTGAGATTGACATCTAGCTAATCAAGACAATCTGAGATCTCACCTTTTTACCTATGTAGCAGTTAGCGCTCATCTTGTCTGGGCACTGCGTCAGTCAGATGAAGCAACTGCACATCTAATTTTCTTCCCCATCCCCTCTTGATTCCACAGGGAGCTAGCCTGTATGCTTAAAAACATTATTAGCAAGCTAGATCATGTTAGCCAACTTGAGCAGAGATCTCAGCTTGCTAACTAGCAAAGCCAACCAATTACACACCCAGTATACAGAGCAAACAATTATTTTCTAAACTAATGTTAGTCTCAACCAAATGACAAGTACATATCTAGACCTATTGTGCTGTTACACAAGGCAAGAACCACTAGATACAGGCTAGCTAGCTAACCAGCCATGTAATGTCAATAGAAGAGGCTAGCTTGCGTCAGATTTGTAGCGGTTATGTGGAAACAATTCACTTCATCTCCCTCACCAACACTTTGTTGTAGCTTCCAAATTCTGTTAATATCATTTAGCTTGCTAGTAATCTTTACAAATGTGTTCCATATTTAGTAGTGGAAAGCGTGCTAGAATGACAACACCTCTCCGAATTTGTCAGAAAAAAAAACCTCTCCACCAGAGATTGTATATCTTTTTTTTTTAATACAAAACTTTTGGTCGAGGTAAGTCACCAAATTTTTGCTAAAACTGAGCGCACAGATTCGACATCTGCGAATGTAGTTTTGATTCACCCGTCGCAAGTTTAGTAAATTTTATAAGCTTGCAAACATAATTTAATTTATTCACTGGCAGGAAGAGCGGTGTGTGCCAAACTACAACAAAAAAGTTCAAGTTTCAGATGCTTTTACTTTTATTGTCTCTGGTGTTCTAGTCCACAAGCCATTCAGGAAAGAGAGTGTTTAAAGATGACAGCCACCTGTAGTCTCTTGCGTCGGCATGGCCTCACTTGGCAGTGTCTATAACTCTCCTTCTGAGGAGTCTGTGGGAGACTAGGCACGCTGTGTCTTCCTAACTGCTCCACTTGAATGTGCTCCAGCCAGCACTCTGTGCTAGTCAGTTGATTAAGGAATGCCTTGCAGGTGTGCTGATTAGCAATCCTGCACAGGTGTGTTGGGTGAGCAGAGCTGTGACACTGTCTTCAGCTGGCCTGGTGCTGAAAGTAGTGCAGCCTTCCACAGTGCTGAACTGAGTGCTGCTGTCCATGGTGCTGAAGTGAGCACACCTATTTCCTGTGTTGAGGTGGGTGGCTCTGTCCATGACACTGCACTGGGAGTCCTTCAGCCACACCTATGCCCATGCCTTTCACGGTGCCACATACACACATCGCCAAAGCACAGCCCCCACACCACTGTGCTTTGGAAAAATGAGCGGGGTTATATCCTGCCTTGTTGGCCTTGTCTGGGGCTATCGTCGGACAGGGCCACAGTGTCAACAGACCCACCCCTGTCTCTATAAATTGACTCTTTCAAATAATTGACTGTGGCAAGTTTCCCACCAGCGCGCTGCAGGAGGGAAGTAAAGCGGAAGTCGAATCCATCACGTGGGAGTAGATTTTAGCACTCAATGAGAGGCTTTGAAGCCACTGGTTGGCCTTATTGGTACTGCTCAGAAAAGCAGTCCTCCATAGGAATGAATGGAATTCTACAGCATTTCATTTAAATATTTCAAGGACAACATTACATGTATTTAAATATTTTGGTTGTTATAGTGAGGATAGTAACATTAGTACTTGCTACTTAAAGGATTTTTTTTCATATATTTTTTTATTTTAAATGTTTATGTTTAGCTCACACAATACAATAAAAAAAAGTATGCATTAAGTGTCTGTAATAGAATAAACGTGAGAAAACAAAGGTAGACATTTATGAATGCATTTCTATAGCTTCCACAATATTTTTTACAACTTGGGGGAGTGCCAATATGGATGCATTGGTGCAGTGTAGAACAGGGGTAGGCAACCAGATTCAGCTGCTGACACTTTTTGACTGAGCCGATGGTCAGCGGGCTAGAACATGATTATAATAATTTGTACACTAGAAACTGACCACAACTAAGCCCCAAAAATAAATTGCATTTGAAAATAACAATAATTTTCTTACCTTGATTACATTGAGGCACAATCACATATCTCTCTTTTTTTATTCATGGGAATACTTGGGAACAGATTTCCTAAATTAAACTAGGATTTTGCTGAATTTCTGGTGATTTTAGTCTTTCTTTTACCAAACACAATAATCACAAAATTATATTTTTTTCACAAAAATGTTTTGGGGGGCCCAAAAAAAATCACTTGGGTTGCCAACTACAGTAAGATGAAGTAAACAAAGATTAAGTAAACAAATGTAATCTTTGAATTCACGTTATGTTTGCTATTTCATACAACCACAGAATAGAAAGAAGCTAAACAAATGATTTTGTATTGGAATTTCGCATTGTTTAAATTTGAGAGATAGTGTATCATTCATGCAAAGTAATGTAAAGCACATGTATTTAGGCATAATCATTGATCATACTGACCTGCATTTTTTGTAGTTTAGGGTACATCACAGTCACTTAAAAGTTAGCGGGAAAGGGTAGCTCTGATCTTGTTCATCTAAACACAAATACACTATATATAGAAAAGTATGTGGACACCCCGTCAAATTAGTGGATTTGGCTATTTCAGCCACACCCGTTGCTGACAGGTGTATAAAATGGAGCAGTCACACTTGCAATCTCCATAGACAAACATCGGCAGTAGAATGGCAGATAGCCTAGTGGTTAGAGCGTTGGGCCAGTAACTGAAAGATTGCTGGATCAAATCCCCGAGCTGACAAGGTAAAAATCTGTCATTCTGCCCCTGAATAAGGCAGTTAACCCACTGTTCCCTGGTAGGCCGTCATTGTAAATATGAATTTGTTCTTAACTGACTTGCCTAGTTAAATAAAAATACAATAAAAATGACCTAACTGAAGAGCTCAGACTTTCAATGTGGCACTGTCATAGGATGCCACCTTTCCAACAAGTCAGTTATTCACATTTCTGCCCTTATAGAGCTGCCTTGGTCAACTGTAAGTCCTGTTATTATGAAGTGGAAACATCTAGGAGCAACAATGGCTCAAAGTGGTAGTCCACACAAGCTCACAGAACGGGATCACCAAGTGCTGAAGCTCATAGTGTGTAAAAATCGTCTGTCCTCAGTTGCAACACTCACTACCAAGTTCCAAACTGTCTCTGGAAGCCACGTCAGCACAGAGGCAACGTTAGCACAAGAACAGAAAGCTTCATGAAATAGGTTTCCATGCCAAGCGTAGACTGGAGTGGTATAAAGCTTGCCGCCATTGGACTCTGGAGCAGTGGAAACACTTCTCTGGAGTGATAAATCACGCTTCACCATCTGGCAGTCCAACGGATGAATCTGGGTTTGCCGTATGCCAGGAGAACGCTACCTGCCAGAATGCATAGTGCCAAATGTAAAGTTGGATGGAGGAGGAATAATGATCTGGGGCTGTTTTTCATGGTTCGGACTAGGCCCCTTAGTTCCAGTGAAGTTCTTAAAGCTACAGCATACAATGACATTCTAGACGATTCTGTGCCTCCAACTTTGTGGCAAAAGTTTGGGGAAGGCCCTTCCCTGTTTCAGCATGACAACGCCCCCGTGTACAAAGCTAGGTCCATACAGAAATGGTTTGTCGAGATCGGTGTGTAAGAACTTGACTGGCCTGTACAGAGCCCTGACCTCAACCCCATTGAACACATTTGGGATGAATTGGAACGCAGACTGCATGCCAGGCCTAATCGCCCAACATCAGTGCCCGACCTCACTAATGCTCGTGGCTGAAAGGAAGCAAGTCTTCGTAGCAATGTTCCAACATCTAGTGGAAAGCCTTCACAGAAGAGTGGAGGCTGTTATAGCAGCAAAGGGGGGACCAACTCTATATTAATGCCCATGATTTTGGAATGAGATTTTCGATATTCGAGCAGGTGTCCACATACTTTTGGCCATTTAGTGTAATTAATCTCAGTCAGTGATTGACAGTAGCCTATATGTACTATTTCATGTTAGATGAGATTCAATCTAATTTAATCAGTTTAATTTAGGCCTATTTCATTCAGGTAAACTAGTATATTGGCTTGATAGCGGAATTGGTCTTTTTGGTTTGCTAGACATTACACATCGAGGGTTCTCGGTTGAACGTGGACGCACGCCGAGCAGTCCTTGCACACCGGGCGAAATGCAGTGAAAAGAGTGTGTCCCTTATTTTCATGGACAGATTTTGGGTGAAGTAAAACCTCTCGCTTCTCCTCTTCCTCTCTGCCATAACACAAAAACAGTTATGCAACCGGTTTTCAACTGATCAATTATTTGGGATGTGTAGTCATCTTGTATAACTTTCTCTGTGTAACTGGAGATGACAGAAACTACACCTCCCAAGTAACATTGCGATTAATTGCTTCTCTAGTTTCACTGGAGTATAGCCAGTTCACTACTTAAAAATCCCGTTTCATGATTGACATATATATTTATTTCAACAAATACTTATCCGTTCTCATGGCGGAATCTGCAGCCTGTCCTGCATTCCAGCTTGGAAGACCTCGATATGATCAGGTAAAGCATATTTTTGGACTTTTTTGTATCATTAATCCCATTGTTTGGTATCTCTAAGAGTGCAAAAAAAACCCCCACTACACTATAGATCCGACCTCTGCCTGCGATCACATCATTATGCTCGCTGCATGTGACTTTGTAGCGAAAGTTGCCTCTGATGTCCGCTCGATACATGTTGGTAAAATCTTTGTAGTGCAATCCTCTTTATGTTCTGTGCAAATGCAAGAAAGTATCCTACTTTCTTGAAATTAACAAGTAGCGAAAACGAGGGGTGGGGATGTGTTTCGGAGATGATAGCAGGGTTGGCTACCCCACTGTAGCTAAATGCTGAGGCTACAATACTTTGCGAACATCCTATGGTCCTAATAATGGATCCAAACTTTTTGCATGCCTGATCTGTAAATCAGCATTAGTCTTACTTAAAGGAAAATTGCTAAAATGTTCTATTTTTTTTCAGGTTCTTTATTACACTTGAGTAGACTGCACTGAATAGGCATATAGAACAGCCTAAATATAATTGAATAGCTTTATTATTACTTGTGACATCCGGATTATTTTTACGCTTTTTTATCTCTCGGGACAATCTGAAACTTTCATGAGGGATAAAAAAGTGACAAGTAAGAATTTATGTAGGCCTCATAATTTTGTTTAAAAAAAATGTTTTCCTTCCAACTAGTGACGCACCGATATGACATTTTTGGCCAATACCGATATCAGTTATTTTCCTTGCCAAATAAAACGATACCGATAAAGCGAACTGATATTTAACATTTTTGTGGCCTTTTAGGTATTCTAGTACAGTTTAAATAGTTAACACACACACACACACACGGACACAGCCGTCTAAGGCACTGCATCTCAGTGCAAGAGACGTCACTACAGTCCCTGGTTCGAATCTAGGCTGTATCACATCCGGCCGTGATTGGGAGTCCCATAGGGCGGCGCACAATTGGCCCAGCGTCGTCCGGACAAATAAGAATTTGTTCTTAACCAACTTGCCTAGTTTAAATAAAGGTTACACACACACACACACACACACACACACACACACACACACACACACACACCACACTGACTAAAAAGTTATTTTGTTGGCATTTATGTATATGTCCCCATTACCAGTAAAACATAATCAAAACCAATTTTTTTCACTTGCTGTGCTGTTTCGTTGATCAGTTGTTCAGTCGTTTCATTCTCAACCATGATTTCTATGGAACGGCGTTTGGGTCTTTGCGTGTCTCAAAATATACTATTTAACACTATTTGACGTGTCAAATAAGCTTGTTGACCAATCAGGACCTGAATATGACTGCACGTCACATAATTTAACGCGTTCATACATTTTTTACGTAGTTATTACACATTGATTACACTATCACTCGTATTTCATATGTCACAACGATTCATGCTATGATGCTGGTAAAGTTGTGTCGCGCACCTACAGTGCTGGTCATAAAATAAAAGCTTACTAGCTCATGGATGCAAACAATGTTCTTCCCCATGTTCTTTTTATTTTTTTTATTTTTTATAATTCAGTTCTTATTTGATTAATGGTCGGACCCATCTATGTGAAGCTAGCCACAATAAGGATTAGCCACAATAGTGGACTTTGCCCTTAGCCTTCAAAATAAAAGTATACCATAATTTTACTATTTGCATAACTGTCAATGATATACTTTTATTTTGAAGGAAAACCGCAAATTCCATTTTACATTACATTTACGTCATTTAGCAGACGCTCTTATCCAGAGCGACTTACAAATTGGTGCATTCACCTTATGATATCCAGTTGAACAACCACTTTACAATAGTACATCTATACCTTTTTTGGGGGGTAGAAGGATTACTTTATCCTATCCCAGGTATTCCTTAAAGAGGTGGGGTTTCAGGTGTCTCCGGAAGGTGGTGATTCACTCCGCTGTCCTGGCGTCGTGAGGGAGCTTGTTCCACCATTGGGGTGCCAGAGCAGCGAACAGTTTTGACTGGGCTGAGCGGGAACTGTGCTTCCGCAGAGGGAGGCGAGCAGGCCAGAGGTGGATGAACGCAGTGCCCTTCTTTGGGTGTAGGGACTGATCAGAGCCTGAAGGTACGGAGGTGCCGTTCCCCTCACAGCTCTGTAGGCAAGCACCATGGTCTTGAAGCAGATGCGAGCTTCAACTGGAAGCCAGTGGAGTGTGCGGAGGAGCGGGGTGACATGAGAGAACTTGGGAAGGTTGAACACCAGACGGGCTGTGACATTCTGGATGAGTTGTAGGGGTTTAATGGCACAGGCAGGGAGCCCCGCCAGCAGCGAGTTGCAGTAATCCAGACGGGAGATGACAAGTGCCTGGATTAGGACCTGCGCCGCTTCCTGTGTAAGGCAGGGTCGTACCCTGCGAATGTTGTAGAGCATGAACCTACAGGATCGGGTCACCGCCTTGATGTTAGTGGAGAACAACAGGGTGTTGTCCAGGGTCACGCCAAGGCTCTTAGCACTCTGGGAGGAGGACACAATGGAATTGTCAACCGTGATGGCGAGATCATGGAATGGGCAGTCCTTCCCCGGGAGGAAGAGCAGCCCCGTCTTGCCGAGGTTCAGCTTGAGGTGGTGATCCATCATCCACACTGATATGTCTGCCAGACATGCAGAGATGTGATTCGCCACCTGGTTATCAGAAGGGGGAAAGGAGAAGATTAATTGTGTGTCGTCTGCGTAGCAATGATAGGAGAGACCATGTGAGGATATGACAGAGCCAAGTGACTTGGTGTATAGCGAGAATAGGAGAGGGCCTAGAACTGAGCCCTAGGGGACACGAGTGGTGAGAGCACGTGGTGCGGAGAACGAATTCTCGCCACGCCACCTGGTAGGAGCGACCTGTCAGGTAGGACGCAATCCAAGAGTAAGCTGCACCGGAGATGCCCAACTCGGAGAGGGTGGAGAGGAGGATCTGATGGTTCACAGTATCAAAGGCAGCCGATAAGTCTAGAAGGATGAGGGCAGAGGAGAGAGAGTTAGCTTTAGCATTGCGGAGAGCCTCCGTGACAGAGAGAATAGCAGTCACAGTTGAATGACCAGTCTTGAAACCTGACTGATTTGGATCAAGAAGGTCATTCTGAGAGAGATAGCAAGAGAGCTGGCCAAGGACGGCACGCTCAAGAGTTTTGGAGAGAAAAGAAAGAAGGGATACTGGTCTGTAGTTGTTGACATCGGATGGATCGAGTGTGAGTTTTTTGAGAAGGGGTGCAACTCTCGCTCTCTTGAAGACGGAAGGGACGTAGCCAGCGGTCAAGGATGAGTTGATGAGCGAGGTGAGGTAGGGGAGAAGGTCTCCGGAAATGGTCTGGAGAAGAGAGGAGGGGATAGGGTCAAGCGGGCAGGTTGTTGGGCGGCCGGCCGTCACAAGTCGCAAGATTTCATCTGGAGAGAGAGGGGAGAAAGAGGTCAAAGCATAGGGTAGGGCAATGATAGCAGGACCAGCGGTGTCGTTTGACTTAACAAACGAGGATCGGATGTCGTCAACCTTCTTTTCAAAATGGTTGACGAAGTCATCCGCAGAGAGGGAGGAGGGGGGGAGGGGAGGAGGATTCAGGAGGGAGGAGAAGGTGGCAAAGAGCTTCCTAGGGTTAGAGGCAGATGCTTGGAATTTAGAGTGGTAGAAAGTGGCTTTAGCAGCAGAAACAGAGGAAGAAAATATAGAGAGGAGGGAGTGAAAAGATGCCAGGTCCGCAGGGAGGCTAGTTTTCCTCAATTTCCGCTCGGCTGCCCGGAGCCCTGTTCTGTGAGCTCGCAATGAGTCGTTAAGCCACGGAGCAGGAGGGGAGGACCGAGCCGGCCGGGAGGATAGGGGACATAGAGAGTCAAAGGATGCAGAAAGGGAGGAGAGGAGGGTTGAGGAAGCAGAATCAGGAGATTGGTTGGAGAAGGATTGAGCAGAGGGAAGAGATGATAGGATGGAAGAGGAGAGAGTAGCAGGAGAGAGAGCGAAGGTTGCGATGGTGCAATACCATCTGAGTAGGGGCAGAGAGGAAAAGGATACAAGGTAGTGGTCGGAGACTTGAAGGGGAGTTGCAGTGAGATTAGTAGAAGAACAGCATCTAGTAAAGATGAGGTCAAGCGTATTGCCTGCCTTGTGAGTAGGGGGGGGGGACGGTGAGAGGGTGAGGTCAAAAGAGAAGAGGAGTGGAAAGAAGGAGGCAGAGAGAAATGAGTCAAAGGTAGACATAGGGAGGTTAAAGTCACCCAGAAGTGTGAGGGTTGAGCCATCCTCAGGAAAGGAACTTATCAAGGCGTCAAGCTCATTGATGAACTCTCCAAGGGAACCTGGAGGGCGATAAATAAGGATGTTAAGCTTGAATGGGCTAGTGACTGTGATAGCATGGAATTCAAAGGAGGAGATAGACAGATGGGTCAGGGGAGAAAGAGAGAATGTCCACTTGGGAGAGATGAGGATTCCAGTGCCACCATCCCGCTGACCAGATGCTCTCGGGGTATGCGAGAACACGTGGTCAGACGAGGAGAGAGCAGTAGGAGTAGCAGTGTTTTCTGTGGTAATCCATGTTTCCGTCAGTGCCAAGAAGTCGAGGGACTGCCTTGTTGGCCGCAGACCGGCAGTTCCAGAGGCTGCCGGAGACCTGGAACTCCACGTGGGTCGTGCGCGCTGGGACCACCACGTTAGAGTGGCGGCGGCCACGCGGTGTGAAGCGTTTGTGTGGCCTGTGCAGAGAGGAGAGAACAGGGATAGACAGACACATAGTTGACAGGCTACAGGAGAGGCTACGCTAATGCAAAGGAGATTGGAATGAAAATTAACTAAACAACTGGGGAAGCGAGAGAGCAGGGCCTCCCTCACTAACCATTCACTGAAACACTCAAATATAACTTTTCCAACTTCCACTTTAGAAATTATAATTGATGTAAACTACAGTGGTTCAATGTTTCCACTATTGTGCCTAATCCTTTTTGTTGCTAGCTTCACAACACATGACATGGTCCGGTCACGCCTCATTAGCCAGACAAAGCTGGCTGGCTGCATATAACGTTAGCTTTGGGCAACAGGGTTAAGTAGCTGACTAGCTATTTATTTTCATGAACTGAAGTTCAATTTCAATTGGCGAACAACAGGTGGCAACCTAGCTAATACTTACTCACAAGGATTCGTAAATCATTGCTAAAAATAATGAAAATGATTGCAGTTTCTACTGGTCATTGTTTTCAGGCTGGTTGTATAGGTAGGTACCAAGCTAAAGCTAGCTACCTCAGAAGTTGCGGTCGAACAAATTATGCTGTATTACCAACGCGGTATTGTAAACACATCGTTCGTGGCCGGTGTTTGCTTGTTTGCAGACTTTTTTGTACAGCTTTGCCAGTGCTATTGTATCTTTTTTGACACGCAAAGAACCAAACGGCGGTCCATAGTATGTATGTCGTGAAGCTAATAGCAGTGATGCTATTACCGTGTAACTCCGGTAGGACAACATCTGAAAAATAGAGCACTTGGTAGTGTGTACCGATGCTCAACCAGTCGGCGAAAGCCAACATCACCCACGACAGAGAACGGTTAATTGTCAAAGGCAATGAATTCCATTATCTTGGCCTTAATGGATTTCGCCTTTGAGTTGTCTCGCTGAAATTTTGTTACTCTTTCAAATGACTGCTCATTTTGTTGACTGCTCGATCCAAACAGCAGACATTGTGGGCTTGTTTAGGAATACTGTGTTGCATGTATAGCGGCAAATTTTATGTGGCGTCTTTACTTCATGTACCTACGTTATATACACGTCAGCTTTGACATCGGTTTTCCACATCGGCGTTAAACTAGACATCGATACCGATGTTGGCATTTTTAGCTAATATCGTCCGATTCCGATATGTTCACCGATATATCGTGCATCCTTACTTCCAAACATTTAAATATGCCTCTTCAAATGACAAACTGAATTATTCTGCTGTGCTATGTTTGAGGTGAAGGGTGTTGTACAAAATGAGGGGTGTTGTACAAAACAAAGTCATCAGTGATTGAATAATCTGTAACCAATCAGATTATCGAAGCTAATGACATTTTTAAATGGCGCTTTACCCATTTGTGTTCTGGCTCTGGCCCAACCCACCGGTTTCTGGGACCAATCAGAACGGTTAGAATGTGTTAGCGTTCTAGAAATCGTCAGGGAGGTATTCAGGTCATAAGAAGGAAATACCCCTTGACTACTCCCCCAAATTGGAGAAAGCAAACATTCTTTCCCATTGACCTGCATTGTAAAAGAGTCAACTTCTCTGTTGATTTTTTGTTACACAGAAATAACAAAACATACCGAAAAGCTGCTGTGTTGTTCAATGTAACCAGGTCAAAAATCCCGACCTATGGTTCACAATGCTCCCACATAGGGAAATAGAGCCTGTGAGAAGAGCCCTGTGGCTTCAGGCTATTCTGCATGGGAAATGTGGGGACCCGGTGTCCAATTAGGCTGCACGTAGCCAATGGGGTAACCACAGGTTGTTTTCCCCATAGGCGGCAGGACCGCGACGTTCTATCTAATACCGACTGGGACTATCCAGACTCATTGCGAAGAAGAAACTATCCTCCATGGGTGTGGCGTAGTATTCGGCCGGAGCAAGGAGTTTTGATAGCCAGGCAAACATCAGATAGTTCGCTCCGAAGAATCTGGGTCATCCCGTTGCAATGTGTGCAAGATTAATGGTCTGTCTACCCTTAGACAGACTATGCCCTTCCCTGGACCACCCATGGCTGTGCCCCTGCCCAGTCATGTGAAATCCATAGATTAGGCCCTAATGAATTTATTTCAATTGACTGATTTCCTTATTTGGAGTTGTTGCGTTTATATTTATGTTCAGTATATTTCGAGGTTGGACGTTAGCACGTTGCACGTACCACTAATATTGGCCGATTCCGATATGCTCACCCGATATATTGTGCATCCCTAGTCTGAATACTTTCCGAATGCACTGTATGTGAGAATGCTGTTTATTGACTACAGTTCAGCATTCAACACTGTGATCGCCAAGCTGTACCCTTTGTTCACCCACAATTGAATGACACAACTCCATCAAGTTTGCTGACGACACCAAGGTTGTAGGCCTGATAACCAACAACGATGAGTCAGCCTATAGGTATGTGAACTGGCATTGTGGTGCCAGGACAACAACCTCTCCCTCAACTCCAGCAAAACCAAGGACTTGATTGTTGACTTCAGGAAGCAGAGGAGGTAACATGCCCCGATCCACATCAACGGGACTGCAGTAGAGGGAGTCAGCAGTTTAAAGTTCCTTGGCGTCCACCTCACGAGGACTTGACATGGACCAACAACACCACCACTCTTGTCAAGAGGGTGCAACTGCGTCTCTACATCCAGCTGAAGAAAATCAGCATGCTACCCAGTCCTCTCCAAATACTACCTCTTCAATATCGAGAGGGTCCTGACCAGTTGCATCACAGCCTGATACGGGAATTGTTCCATCCACAACCACATGGCCCTCCAGTGGGTGGTGAAGACATCTGTGTACATCACTGGGACCGTGCTCCCACCCATCCAGGATATCTACTCGAAATGGTGCCTGAGAAAGGCCTGCAGCATCAAGGACCCACACACCCCAGCCATGAGCTATTCACTCCCTTACCATTGGGCAGACAGTATCGGCCCATGAGGTCTGATGCCAACATGCTCAGAGACAGTTTCCATCTACAAGCAACTAGAATGACCACTTGCACTGACTCTCCTCACCTCAGCACCAGGGTTGGGGTGTAACGGATTACAAAAAAACTAACTGCAATTCATTACCAGCTAAAATATTGTAATCAGATTACAGATATTTTTGAAAAACTAGATTATTACTTCTAGGATAACTTTTAAATTCAGAATTATTTTGGGGACACCATTCTGTTTTCTCAATGACATTCCAATGACATTCCAAAGGCACATGTTTTAAGTTTGTTCTGCCTGAGCAAGTCTGACCACAAATCAGAGACCACTATGACGACGCACCAAATGCGTTTGATGGATCGCGGGAAAAGAGAAGGAATAGGCTTTTGTAGGCTACAGTCCAAGCTTTGTATTCCAATGGTGTGACTGCTGTCGGCACCCAAAGATAATCCTACTTGAATAAACGTTTGGAGATAAGGGCTACAGCCGTGGTACGTAACCAACGGACGGACGATACAGATATCTCTTATTATTGATATCTAGACTACATAGCACATTGATGTGAATCACACTGCTGCTCTCATTGATTTGCGCCTTACGGATTGTGGTTGTTGTGGATTGCTGTTCACAAATGTATGTGTATTTTAACCCAATAATGGTTGAATTGAAGAAGTTTAAGCTGCCTATCAATCCTTGTTTTTGCGACGAGGGGTATATTTATTAGAGAAACCATTTACAGTTTAAGAATCACACGGAAGCAAGAAGAGCAAAACAAGAATTTCTATTGAACAAATTCAGGTAGGTCCCTCCCTGTTTCATTCTGTTTGCTTCTGTTTAAGAAACATTTTGCATCAGAATCAGAGTAATGAATATGCCTCCGGTGGACAGCCAGTAAAAAATACGCTGTTGCAACAGCTGCATAGTCCGGATCCCAGGCTATGTAATGAAAGTTTGAGTTCCATACTGTCAAAAACACGTTTAATTTAAGAAGACCAGGAGTGGGGCTTTTATTTTCTTAATGGAAAATTACCATCTTGTTTTTCACTCGCAAATAGCACTTTTTCGGTAGTGTTCAAAGCATGCCATTCTGAGAGCAGCATTTATTTTCCAATCAGTCCTCCATGATAAAGGCAGAATTGAGCGATTTCTGTTAGTTGGGCCAGCTGCAAAGTCAAAATAAGATATATTGTAAAAGTATTTTTGGTATTAATGTAAGGTTATAGTTAGGCATTAGGGTTAGCAGTGTGGTTAAGGTTAGGTTTCAAATCAAATTGTATGACTTTGTGTCTGTGCCAGCTCCTAACCTGAGCCTCTTAAAACCTGTTGGGGATAGGGGGCAGTATTGAGAATTATGAAAAAAATATGTGCCCATTTTTAACTGCCTCCTACACCAACTCAGAAGCTAGAATATGCATATTATTGTTCAGGTTTGGATAGAAAACACTCTGAATTTTCTAAAACTGTTTGAATGGTGTCTGTAAGTATAACAGAACTCATATGGCAGTCAAAACCCTGAGACAAATTCTGACAGGAAGTGGATACCTGATGTGTTAAATTACCTTTAAGCCTATGCCATTGAAACACACAGGGGCTTATTAATCGTTGAGCACTTCCTATGGCTTCCACTAGATGTCACCAGTCTTTACAAAGTTGTTTGAGTCTTCTACTGTGAGAACTGAACGAACAAGAGCCTTGGAACGGTGGTGGCCGACAAGACTCTGGCGCGCGAGTTCATGTTGGGTACTCTCGTTCCAATACGTTTTAAAAGAGAATGCAATCGTCCGCCTTGAATATTATTCATGTTCTGGTTGAAAAAGGCCCTAATGATTTATGCTATACAACGTTTGACATGTTTGAACGAACGTAAATATTTTTTCTCCCCTCTTTCATGAAGAGAAGTCCGGCGGGCTTAGATCATGTGCTAACAACACGGAGCTTTTTGGACATACATTATGAGCTTTTTCGAACAAAACTACATTTGTTATGGACCTGGGATTCCTGGAAGTGACATCTGATGAAGAGAATCAAAGGTAATGGATTATTTACATAGTATTTTCGATTTTAGATCTCTCCAACATGGCGGTTAGTCTGTATCGCAAAGCATATTTTTATGGGCGCAGTGCTCAGATTATTGCAAAGTGTGATCTCCCAGTAAGGTTATTTTTAAATCTGGCAATCCGGTTGCGTTCAAGAGATGTAAATCTATAATTCTTTGAATGACAATATAATATTTTACCAATGTTTTCGAATAGTAATTATTTAATTTGTTGTGCTGATTTGACTGGCGGTATTGGAGGGAAAAGATTTCCTCAACATCAACGCCATAGTAAAACGCTGTTTTTGGATATAAATATGAACTTGATAGAACTAAAAATGCATGTATTGTCTAACATAATGTCCTAGGAGTGTCATCTGATGGAGATTGTCAAAGGTTAGTGCATAATTTTAGCTGGTTTTCTGCTTTTGGTGACGCGTGTCTTTGAATTGACAAAACATTACACACAGCTATTGTCAATGTACTCTCCTAACATAATCTAACTTTATGCTTTCGCCGTAAAGCCTTTTTGAAATCGGACAACGTGGTTAGATTAAGGAGATGTTTATCTTTCAAAGGGTGTAAGATAGTTGTATGTTTGAGAAATTTGAATTATGACATTTAATTGTTATTACTGATTACAGTTTTGGACAGGTAATTAATAACTGTAGAAGATTACATTTAGAAAGTAACCTTCCCAACCCTGCTTAGCACAAACACACACACATTCATGCAACACTAGTACGATTAACCAAAATATCAATTAGTTTTTTTCTGAGGTCAATGGACAGCTTCTCTAGAGATATATCAGATCAAACCAGAACTGTGTGATGTAGTAGGGAGTTGTAGATTCTAATAGGCCAATATTCTACATAGTTTTGCACAGAAAATGTGGTAATTAATTACAATGACCATAATCCATTGCGTGTCTACTTGTCCGTTCTGTGTTTCTTTTATGCCTGCTATGTAAAAGAGACAGAATGCGTGATCGAGAGGGATAGACACTGAGGTATAATAAGAGGGTAGAGAGTATTTGCTTCATGAAGTATCTTTACCTGAAAATACATTATCTAAGTGATTAATAGATGGTATTCAGCAGTCATAAAAGTATGCCTTATTTATATTGAAGAACTACTAAAACTGTGATTTTTGTCAGACAGCATAGCTAGCAGCTCTATAGAGATGATGACTTGGAATGAAATAATCAAGTCATCAAATATAACAAATGTAATATACACATTTTAAATATTTTAAGGTAATGTGAATAAATTTAGACTGGAGTTAATAAGTGATAAGCAGTAATGGGCCGTCACTACCATCATGGGACTTATATTAGTGCATAGTGCATTTAATGTTGAGAAAAAAAACATTGAAATCGAAAACCGTGATTATTTTTAAATAATCCAACCAACACCGAGATGACCTCAAAAAACACCAATCGCTCAGCACTATGACACACACACACACACACACACACAATCCCCCTTCCCCAAAACATGTGTAAATATTGGACAAAATTGTGCCTTCCTGTATTATACTTATGCTAAAATGTTTATTCTACTGAGCCATTACTTTGTTTTCTTATTGTTGTATTGTCGGGAAGGAACCTTCAAGTAAGAATTCCGTAGGACGATGTATACCATGTGTATCCCATACATAAGACTAATGAACTTGATACTTGAAAGATAGTCATTTACACGGGCTATTGCATGGCTCCAAGTAGTCTCTTCTCACAGCTCCAAGAGGCTTAAGTCTATTTAGACCTCCATTTCGCAACCTCTGATGCAATTGCAAAACTAAAATAATTTTGTTCATGTGAAACATTGAATCATCCTGCAATAGCAATTTTGATTTTTATCATTACAAGCGTCCAGTCATATGATGTCAAACGCGGCATTTATCAATGGGTGATGTAAGGTTTCATTGTTTCACGAATAGAGCATCCATCCATATTTTGTGGCCCAAAAATCTTCAGCACAGGTTGGCTTACGGTAAAAAAGGCATATTCACTAACATTTTCATTTCGTTGCATCATACCAGTTAAAATTAGGCTAGGTCTTGAATCTCACTGACTCCTTTTGCTGCTGCCCGTGATACATCTCTGCTAGCTGTGTGTTGTGTATTCTCTGGAGAACTGAAGCACATGCATAATTAAAGCAGTCTTCTCACATGCAGCCTGTGCTCTTCTCCCAGACAAAACTGGAGCTACAGCAGCACTGCAGATGTAGGAACTTAATTTGAGCCAGTTTGCTACAGCAGGAAAACAATCCTGCAGCAACAGGAAATTTGAATTATTTTGTGGGCTATAATTAATGGACAGTTTTGTCGGGATTGATACATTTTTCGTAAGGTAAAATCAAGTCTGAAATTTCAAAGTGTAAATTGCTAACTTCAGAAGCCTTTTTCATCCTCAAATACACTACAACTATCTGTACAGATGGGCTGTGAAGACATTTATATATGGGCTGTGAGGACACTGAATAACAAAAGCATACATAGATTTACAGAACGGTAGCTACTGCATTCTTCACAATTACATGTCATTAGAGGTGGAGGAGAGTGTTTTCAATTAAAACTGAATGTAGGAAAGATAATGAAGATGGAGGGATGAGCTCTCCTGTCTTGCCTTTCTTCTCCTGCCTTTCATACGTGATACATGGCTTGAAGGCATTTGATTGAAGCTGCCATGTTTCAGTCCATCTGGTTTGCCAAATTGAATCTTGGCATGCACTGCCATCAGGCCTTTTCAAACTGTTGGCACACAATGTACGGCCGGGCCCATGTAGTAAGGGGAAGGGAAAAACAAAATGTTTCACCACCAAGTTTAGTTTAGTTCATTAGGATCCCCATTAGCTACTGCACATGCAGCAGCTACTCTTCCTGGGGCCCACATAAACATACAAATACAATACACAGAACAGTTAGACAAGGATTTTTATATATACAGTGGCAAGAAAAAGTATGTGAACCCTTTGGAATTACCTGGACTTCTGCATAATCTGTGTATCCTTTTGTTATTCAGTGTCCTCACAGCCATATATAAATGTCTTCACAGCCCATGTGTACAGATGTAGGATCTTAATTTGATCACCCTGTTGCTGGATAACTTGTAGTGTATTTGAGGATGAAAAAGGCTTCTGAAGTTAGTAATTTACACTTCGAAATTTCATACTTGATTTTACCTTACGAAAAATGTATCAACCCCTACAAAAGGGTTCACATACTTTTTCTTGCCACTGTGTGTGTGTGTGTGTATACATTTACATTTTAGTCATTTAGCAGACGCTCTTATCCAAAGCGACTTACAGTAGTGAATGCATACATTTCATACAATTTCATACATTTTTTTCTGTGCTGGCCCCCCGTGGGAATATATGTGTGTATATATATGAAGGCTATTCCATGTGAGAAATTGCCAAGAAACTGAAGATCTCGTACAACGCTGTATACTACTCCCTTCACAGAACAGCACAAACTGGCCCTAACCAGAATAGAAAGTGGAGTGGTTTGAGAAACAGACGCCTCACAAGTCCTCAACTGGCAGCTTCATTAAATAGTACCCGCAAAACACCAGTCTCAACATCAACAGTGAAGAGGCGACTCCGGGATGCTGGCCTTCTAGGCAGAGTTGCAAAGAAAAAGCCATATCTCAGACTGGCCAATAAAAATAAAAGATTAAGAAGGGGAAAAGAACACACACTGGACAGAGGAACTCTGCCAGTACGAGATCTTCAGTTTCTTGGCAATTTCTCACATGGAATAGCCTTCATTTCTCAGAACAAGAATAGACTGACGAGTTTCAGAAGAAAGTTCTTTGTTTCTGGCCATTTTGAGCCTGTAATCGAACCCACACATGCTGATGCTCCAGATACTCAACTAGTCTAAAGAAGGCCAGTTTTATTGCTTCTTTAATCAGAACAACAGTTTTCAGATGTGCTAACATAATTGCAAAAGGGTTTCCTAATGATCAATTAGTCTTTTAAAATGATAAACTTGGATTAGCTAGCACAACGTGCCTTTGGAACACAGGAGTGATGGTTGCTGATAATGGGCCTCTGTACGCCTATGTAGATATTCCATAAAGAATCTGCAGTTTCCAGCTACAATAGTCATTTACAACATTATTAACAATGTCTACACTGTATTTCTGATCAATTTGATGTTATTTTAATGGACATAAAATGTGCTTTTCTTTCAAAAACAAGGACATTTCTAAGTGACCCCAAACTTTTGAACGGTAGTGTATATCTCATTCTAAAAATAAATATAAAATAAGAGCAAACCAGACTGCACCATTTTCTTGTTTTTATTTATTTACGCATAGCCAGGTTCACACTCCAACACTCAGACATAATTTGCAAAAAACAAAGCATTTGTGTTTATTGAGTCCACCAGATCAGAGGTAATAGGGATGACCTTGGATGTTCTCTTGATAAGTGCATGAATTTAACAATATTCCTGTCCTGCTAGCCATTCAAAATGTAACGAGTACTTTTGGGTGTCAGGGAAAATGTATGGAGTAAAATGTACATTATTTTCTTTAGGAATGTAGTGAAGTAAAAGTTATCAAATATAAAAAGTAAGTACAGATACCCCAAAAAATGAATTAAATAGTATTTTTACTTAAGTACTTTACACCACTGAATAAGAGTTATATATTGGAAAGATACCAAGAGACACTAGGCATGAATGTAACCAAGTAAGAAGGACTCTGCGATAGAGGGGTGACGAAAACATGCTCAAGTGCACTGTGTCTTAAGAGTCAACCCATACATCTGTTCTGTCTTACTTTGTATCCCTCAAATATTTTCAAGTAATTAACTCTAAACAACAGTTAGCAGCTTAACCACTTTTCTTCAATCGACATCATTTGAAATTGAGACGTTGATTCATTATTTAAATGTTGATGTCACGACTTCCGCCGAAGTCGGTCCCTCTCCTTGTGTGGGCGGCGTTGGGCGGTCGACGTCACTGGCCTTCTAGCCATCGCCGATCCACTTTTCATTTTCCATTTGGTTTGTCTTTGTTTTACGCACCTGGTTTAAATTCCCCACTTACTTGTTCATTATTTAACCCTCTGTTCCCCCATGTTTTTTTCTGAGTGATTGTTTGTATGTATACGGTCCGTTATTGTGGGCTAGTTTATTGTGTTGTATTTATTGATTCCTTGAGTAAATTATGTTCCTTACTCATTTCTGCTGTCCTGCGCCTGACTCCTCCACACCAGCTACACACAGGCCGATTACAGTTGAATTTGGGTACCACAAACAACACGTTATTAAAGATAATCTGCTTAATGACTATACGACTAAAATGTATTAAGGCATTCATAAAGTATTCATAAGCCCTACATAGCTTCACAAATCATTTGTAAGTAATATAATACTACGTAAAGGTTGATATAAATTGTCCTTACGTCTGCTGCTTTGGAAAATGTGGGATAACCTTTTTGTCACCCTTCACATAACATGTGATTTCCTTATGGAGGATTTCTGAGGCATCCATATTTGCCTTATGAAGGGTTTATGAAGGCTTCATTGAGCCTTAAAAGTTATATTTTGTTTAGAATGGGACTGGATTATTGAAGATGTGCATAAGCAATTTAGTTACTATAGTTAATGGTATTCAATAAAGGAATGAATTGGGTGGTTTGAATTTTGTCCTGCGAGGTCCCACCCACTCTCCACCACTGATAACGTACATAGCCATTGAAGATGTTCTCTCCCTCTTTCCCCTGATTTCCCCCTCATTCTGTCCCCCTCACGTACAAGTGTGCTACCTATTTACAGAGAGATGGGGTGTTAAGATTTGGTATTGCATTATGGCTAGTTCATCAAGAATTAACTACTTGCTTTGTCTTTTCCAGAGTTCATTTTTTGGCCGGCTGAAACACTTTGTAGAGATCATTGACCCCAGCACACTCTTTGTGTCTGAGGTAAGGTACAGTTGAAAACATCAATCCACGTACTGTTTTACTACTTCAGCAATTGGTTTTTGTAAGAGACCGGATTCAATATGAGACTTGGGAACTGTGGCAACAGGAGAATACCGTCCAATACTTTAGATCTGGAATGAAATCAGATAACAGGGTCGGACTGGGAACAGAAATTGGCCCACAAATTTCTCATACACCAGCCCATTTTTCCCTCAAAGGCCCCATTGTTAGCCCATTGTTAATTCTGCTCAAAATTATTTTGGGACAGGCCCACTGGGCTAAAGATGCCCTATTTCCTTCTATGAGATAACACATTAACTCGGAACCTAACTACCTATTATTAATTATCTTGTTGACTCAAATGACTCTTATCTCTCCAGAGACGATTGACAGAATGCATTAAGCTCCTAGATGAATTTAAACATGGAACACTACCACCTGGAGTTTCTGATCTACAGGTTAGCTTTTTGTTATCAGAAATTCCTTTGTCAGTGTTACAGAATATATACTTTTCCAAAATGTAATTTTATTTTAAGCATAATGTTTGACACTTGCAATATGTAGCTGTAACACTCCATACATTCAGCTGCCCAACATTTCCCCTCACTGCTCTGAACTGACACAGCTGTTTTTATTTTACTATTTAGCTATGGGAAGCCCAAAAGGTCAAGCAGGTAAGTTGTGGCACACGTCTGTTCGTATAAAGCAGTCTGACCCCATGTACAGTTGAAGTCGGAAGTTTACATACACCTTAGCCAAATACATTTAAACTCAGTTTTTCACAATTCCTGACATTTAATCCTAGTAAAAATTCCCTGTCTTAGGTCAGCTAGGATCACCACTTTATTTTAAGAATGTGAAATGTCAGAATAATAGTAGAGAGAATGATTTATTTCAGCTTTTATTTATTTCATCACATTCCCAGTCGGTCAGAAGTTTACATACACTCAATTAGTATTTGGTAGCATTGCCTTTAAATTGTTTAACTTCGGTCAAACGTTTCAGGTAGCCTTCCACAAGCGTCCCACAATAAGTTGGGTGAATTTTGGCCTATTCCTCCTGACAGAGCTGGTGTAACGGAGTCAGGTTTGTAGGCCTCCTTGCTTGTACACGCTTTTTCAGTTCTGCCCACACATTTTCTATTGGATTGAGGTCAGGGCTTTGTGATGGCCACTCCAATACCTTGACTTTGTTGTCCTTAAGCCATTTTGCCACAACTTTGGAAGTATGCTTGGGGTCATTGTCCATTTGGAAGACCCATTTGCTACCAAGCTTTAACTTCCTGGCTGATGTCTTGAGATGTTGCTTCAGTATATCCTCATAATTTTCCAGCCTCATGATGCCATCTATTTTGTTAAGTGCACCAGTCCCTCCTGCAGCAAAGCACCCCCACAACATGATGCTGCCACCCCCGTGCTTCACCGTTGGGATGGTGTTCTTCGGCTTGCAAGCTTCCCCCTTTTTCCTCCAAACATAATGATGGTCATTATGGCCAAACAGTTCTATTTTTGTTTCAGTAGACCAGAGAACAATTCTCCAAAAAGTACGATCTTTGTCCCCATATAGATACTTTTGTACCTGTTTCCTCCAGAATCTTCACAAGGTCCTTTGATGTTGTTCTGGGATTGATTTGCACTTTTTGCACCTAAGTACGTTCATCTCTAGGAGACAGAACACGCCTCCTTCCTGAGTGGTGTGACGGCGGCGTGGTCCCATGGTGCTTATACTTGCGTACTATTGTGTGTACAGATGAATGTGGTACCTTCAGGCGTTTGTAAATTGATCCCAAGGATGAACCAGACTTGTGGAGGTCTACAATTTTTTTTCTGAGGTCTTGGCTGATTTCTTTTGATTTTCCCATGATGTCAAGCGAAGAGGCACTGAGTTTGAAGGTAGGCCTTGAAATACATCCACAGGTACACCTCCAATTGACTCAAATGATGTCAATTAGCCTATCAGAACCTTCTAATCATTTTCTGGAATTTTCCAAGCTGTTTAAAGGCACAGTCAACTTAGAGTATGTAAACTTCTGACCCACTGGAATTGTGATTAAGTGAAATAATCTGTCTGTAAACAATTGTTGGAAAAATTACTTGTCAAGCACAAAGTAGATGTCCTAACCGACTTGCCAAAACTATAGTTTGTTAACAAGAAATTTGTGGAGTGGTTGAAAAACGAGTTTTAATAACTCCAACCTAAGTGTATGTAAACTTCCGACTTCAACTGTATGCATTGCCATACATACGTTTTCCCTTTCCTCTTGGAAGCATGATGATGATGTCACACTCTTTCTCATATCTGAATGCAGGCCATCATTCATCCTGACACAGGAGAGAAGATTTTCATGCCTTTTCGAATGTCAGGTATGACTTCCAAGTGAAGATTTTCACCAGAGTGTCTTTTATTTTGTTAATGGTAATTTTTACACTGATTTATATATTTTTTTGCATCTAAACAGGTTATGTCCCATTTGGAACACCAATTGTAAGTCTTATATGAAATTATTACTGTATTTCATATGTATCTATGGATACAATATTCAACTTTGTCCTGAAGTTGATTACTGTATGTAAATACGTGTAACATCTGGTATGGTCATTTGTTTAATAATACACTGTTGGTTGTACTGACTTTTTGGGTTAGAGGGAAGCAGCCATTCTGGAGACCTTGCGAGACTAGAACAGTTGCACTATTGTCTCCTTATCTGGCCTAATCTAGGTTGTGGGCCTTCTTCTTCCAAATCAGACTGTGGTATCCACCATTTTCTGGCAGGTAAAGACATGACAAGCAACCTTTTCAACATTAACGGTCCCATGTTGTTAATATCCACATTGGATACGCTCTCCTTCCCAGTGAGGTAAAGTGATGTAATTGAATTTCACAGTTTTTTTTTTTTTCTCCTTTCAGTGGCTTAACCAGAGTCACAATGCCTGTGTCAACTACTCAAACCGCAATGCTACTAAGGTAGTGTATGAGAGGATCATTTATATTATTTACGGCTTGATTTTCAGAAAAGGTATTGAATTACAATTCTGTGTAAGTGTTTTTGGTCCACATACTGTGCTGCTCCATAGCAGCTAGCACTGCATCTCCTGCATCTGGTACTGTAGATTTCCTTCCATTTAGCCATGGCTCATGTCCATTAGGCACCAAATAGAAGAAAGTGGACTGAAACAGCGTGCAATAAGAAACACACATTTTTGTTTTCCGCTGCAAAACGTTTAGCTATGGTTTGCTCTAATTAACACCACCCAGATGTACAGTATAGAAAATGTTTTGAACATATGACTGATGTCAAAGTGTACATTTTCCATTCACGGTTTTGGTATTCAAGAGAGTGATTTTAGCCAGTGTTAGTCTTACGTAATAGGCTGTGAGATACTAAGTCATTCATGTTGTTGTTCATATTAGCCTACACCGACATCCACGTTTCTTCAAGGTTACTTCGGAGCTGTGACCAGTGCTGTCTCCCTTGCGGTCAGTTGATAATTATTATACATTTATGGTTAGGAATATTCCGTTTCAGCGATTTTGTCCTGCCTATTTCTGCTATATGTAACGTTTTAAATGGGTTTAGAGCACAGGCGGCCAATAGCACCTTAATTGGGGAGGACAGGCTCATAGTAATGGCTGAAACGGAATGAATGGAATAGTATGGAACACATCAAATACATGGTTTCCATGTGTTTGATACCATTCCATTCCAGCCATTATTATGAGCCGCCTTCCCCTCAGCAGCCTCCTGTGGTTTAGAGTGTATCCTAAAGTTTGTGCTGTGTTGTTTAGGTAGGACTGAATGTACTGATTCAGAAAGCCAACAGGTTGAGTCCAGCAACCCGAATGATAATACAGAGACTCATCCCTTTCCCAGCTGTGGGTAAGTATTCGTAAATATTTAAATAAAAACACATTAATATAGTATTAATGTGAACATTAGACTTGATTTAAAATCAGTTTATCACAATGTAATATGAGCTACAGGTGCAAATTAATAGGCTGCACTGTGTTTACTTTTGGGTTCATTTTCCGTCTGTCCTGTATGTAGGTCTCCTCCTTTTTATTAATAGAGCTTTGCTATAAATGCATCAATCACAGGGATAAATCACCTTTAACCAGAGCTGCAAATAAATTGGTGACAGAGGAGGCAGAGTTTTGCTGCTGGTTTCTCCTCTATAAGCGTTGTATGGTTAGCATTGTATAGCTAATAGCAATCCTCCTACTACATAGATCTCTGTTCAATATTGTCAAGGTTGCTCCCCAGTTGTAAATGTGAAACCTATGTGCTTACTAAGGGCCTGTCTATAGACCTCACATGCTGAAGTGGAATAATCCAGATGAAATAGATGCATTGGCCCTGTTGGAATACTCTTAAAATGCATCCTTCCTTCCTGCCATCCCTAAAGTAGTTGGCGGCAGATAGCCTAAAGGTTAGAGCGTCGGGTCACTAACCGAAAAGTGGTTCAAAAAGAGGTGAAAAATCTGATGTGCCCGTGAGCAAGGCACTTAACCCTAATTTGCTCCAGGGGCGCCGTACTACTATGGCTGACCCTGTAAAAAAATAAACATTTCACTGCACCTATCCGACTATTCTAGTTGTCTAGTAGTGTCAGATTAGTGATTACTTCAAGAATGGGAGGAAGGAAAGATACGTTTTTAGAGTATTCAAATGTGTAGGTCTCAATCTCAGCTGAATGTCAGGCATTGCCACTGTCACAACCAGTATTCTCTGCTTACTCAGCCAGTGCCAACATTTGCAACGTGGGCCTCATGAGGCACAATGAGCTGTCAGAGGGCATCGACGTGCTGGACGAAAATGGGAACATATTGGGCTCCTCAAAGATTGCTGCCAAACATGTGAGTGGCTGGTCATCAGTGAGACCTCTCACACAAGCCTTTATAAAAAACACTGTTTCCTTCCTGGCCATAGAGAGAAAATGAATGGAGTCATTCCACTAGCTAGCTATCAAACATACTGTGCAGATGCAGTGCCTTCAGAAAGTATGCATACCTCTTGACTTAGTCCACATTTTGTTGTGTTAAAGCCAGAAAAAAGATGACTAAATCGGTCCGCTAATATACAGCATCAGTCAAAAGTTTGGGCATACCTACTCATTCAAGGGTTTTTCTTTATTTGTACTATTTTCTACATTGTAGAATAATATTTATGGCAACAACAGCTCATAATATGGACTTGGTCTTTTACCAAATAGGGCTATCTTCTGTATACCAACCCTACCTTGTCACAACACAACCGATTGGCTGAAACGCATTAAGAAGGCACACCTATTAATTGAAATGCATTCCAGGTTATGGGCCTGTCCACAATCACCCGACCTCAACCCAATTGAGATGGTTTGGGATGAGTTGGACTGCAGAGAGAAGGAAAAGCAGCAAACAGGTGCTCAGCAAATGTAGGAACTCCTTCAAGACTATTGTAAAAGCATTCCTCATGAAGCTGGTTGAGAGAATGCCAAGAGTGTTCAAAGCTGTCTTCAAGACAAAGGGTGGCCATTTTGAAGAATCTCAAATATAAAATATATTTTGATTTGTTTAACACCTTTATGCTTACTACATGATTCCGTATGTGTTATTTCATAGTTTTGATGTCCTCACTGTTATTCTACAATGTAGCAAATAGTTAAAATAAAGAAAAACCCTTGAATGAGTAGGTGTGTCCAAACTTTTGACTGGTACTGTATATTTTTATTAATATATTTTTTGAATTTAGATTTTTCAGCGGGTGCCCCTACTATGACAATATTTGTACATTATTCTTAAAAAATCTCTAAGCTCTGTCAAGTTGGTTGTTGATCATTGATAGACAGCCATTTTCAAGTCTTGCAAATAGATTTTCAAGACTGTAACTAGGCCACTCAGGAACATTCAATATTGTCTTGGTAACCAACTTCATTGTATATTTGGCCTTGTGTTGTAGGTTATTGTCCTGCTGAAAGGTAAGTTTATCTCCAAGTGTTTGTTGGAAAGCAGACTGAAACAGGTTTTCCTCTAGGATTTCCCCTAGCTCTATTCCATTTATTTTTATTTTTAAAAAACTCCCTAGTCCTTACCGATGACAAGCATACCCATAACATGATGCAGCCACCAACAGGCTTTAAAATGTGAAGAGTGGTACTCAGTGATGTGTTGGATTTGCCCCAAACATAACACTTTGGATTCAGAACATAAAGTTAATTTCTTTGACACATTTTTTGCAGTTTTACTTTAGTGCCTTATTGCAAACAGGATGCATGTTTTTGGAATATTTTGTATTCTGTACAGGCTTCCTTCTTTTCACTCTGTCATTTAAGTTAGTGTTGTGGAGTAACTACAATGTTGTTGATCCATCCTGTTTTCTCCTATCATGGCCATTAAACTGTAGCTGTTTTAAAGTCACCATTGACCTCATTGTGAAATCACTGAGCGGTTTCCTTCCTCTCCAGCAAATGAGTGAGGAAGGACACCTTTATCTTTGTAGTGACGATGTATATTAATACACCATTCAAAGTGTAATTACATTTACATTACATTTAAGTCATTTAGCAGACGCTCTTATCCAGAGCGACTTACAAATTGGTGCATTCACCTTGTGATATCCAGTGGAACAACCACTTTACAATAGTGCATCTAATTAATAACTTCACTGTGCTCAAAGGGATATTCAATGTCTGCTTTTTTATTTTGACCTATCTACCTTCTTTGTGAGGCATTGGAAAACCTCCCTGGTCTTTGTGGTTGAATCTGTGTTTAACATTCACTGCTCGACTTGAGGGACCTTTAAAATTATCTGTATGTGTGGGGTACACAGATGAGGTAGTCATTCAAAAATCATGTTAAACACTATTATTGCACACAGAGTGAATCCATGCAACTTATGTGACTTGTTAAGAAAATATTTACTTATGAACTTATTTAGGCTTGCCAAAACATTTCATTTCAGCTTTTCATTTTTAATTAATTTGTAAAAAAAATTCTGAAAACATAATTCCACTTTGACATTATTGGGTATTGTGTGTATGCCAGACAATTTAAATTCAGGCAGTAACACAAAATGTGTAAAAGTCAAGGTGTGTGAATACTTTCTGAAAGCACTGTATATCAAATTCATTGTTTTAGCATATTCAATCAGTATTTAGAATGAAAGATACCCTGACCAAGATGGCCATCCTGTAATCATGTCCATTCTAGTGTTCTATTTAGTTCTCTGTTCCTGCCAAATATTTTGTCTGCAAACTGTTGATATTTTATATTCTATGCAAAATGTGTATTTTTAATGTGTGGAGGATCAGTTTCTGAATAGTCTGTCTGTGACTGAAGTCAGTACGATTCTTCCTATGAGGTTCAATAAAGTAAGAAAAGGTTTATTTTATAATTTTTTATTAGTCTAACATATTTATGTTTTTCCTCATATGTCCATATGCTGCATCCTTCAAACCTCATGGGGGGGAATTTAATCCAACATATTGCAATATTTTTAATTGAAGCATGTGCACAATATTGTTCTTTCCCCCCAGGCAATTATGGAGACAGCCTTTACCAGAGTGGTCCTCCCGATGCCAATCTTTGTCCTTCCTCCCATCATTATGTCCTACCTAGAAAAGTATGTCATGCTTCTATATGGGTCAGAAATATTTAGTGTACTGCCTTGTCTAGTCCCTGCATTAATGTCAGAATAGTGTCAGTTGAGTTATGGTCATCCCAATACCTAAAGCCTGAAAAATAGGGTCCTGGATAGGACAATGTTTTCAACAGATGAACATTCTGTGGCATTTCATTTTTTGGAAGAGTGGAGGTTTTGACAATTACTATTGTAATCATGTGTAAGAAATGTTGTATTAGTGTTGAGATTGTACTCAATACAAATGCCAATATCAAATGTGTGCTTCCCTTCATGTCTGTTAGACTTCCATTGCTGCAGACGAATCGGAGGCTGTTGCTGCCCATCCACAGCCTGGTGTGTCTGGCTACCTTCAGCCTCTCCCTGCCCCTGGCCATCAGCCTATTCCCACAGATGTCTCAGGTACTACTGCTGCTGCTATCCCTGAAGGCTGGCTGGACAGCTGGAAGGAATTAACCTCACACACACTTCACTTGTCTCTTGTAATTAAGAACGAACGATAAAGGTTCTGGGTTTAGAGGTACTGTGAAGGGCTATTAGGTGTTGCAGGTGGTTGGTAGGCATATTGTGTGCTTACATCTTTCTCTGGTTCAACTTCAACAGATAGAGGTGTCTCAGCTTGAGCCGGAGATCGCAATGGCAACCGATTGCAAGGTGGTGACCTACAATAAGGGACTGTGATGACTGGCCCTCGAGGAGAGAGAGGACAGGGCACTGAACAGCGGTGCAAATTAGCCTCCTTTTTGACTGGCTGTAACGGACACTCCAGGTCTCTCTCTGGTGTAGGGTGAAGTTGCCCCTAGACGCTGATCTTGGCTCAGTTTTGTATTTTCCCACTAATGGATTGGGGAGGGGAAGCTTATCCCAGATCTGAACCTAGGGGAAACTTCACCCTGGATCTCTGTCTCCCATAGCCTAACATGGTAACAGCTCCAGGCACTTTTTGCTGCATTAAAATAGTGTAGCATAAATAATGTACTGTCTTAATCAATGGTGTTAATACAACACATTCCATGGAATGTGAAAATTATGCAAATCAGTAAGGTTGAGGGAGGTTAACGGAACAATATCGTAGTAATATGTTATGATGGAACTTTATAATGTTATGCCCATACCAGCTATTTCGCAATTGGCCGTGCTGATCAACCCAATTGTTACAATTTTTATGAGATGTTTTTATTGTTGACCCAATTTTTTTATTTTTTATTAAGTAAAAGATAAAATCTAAAATAGTTTTACAATCACACCAATCAGTGTTGAGTGATAGATCCTGATAGACTGTTACATACCCCTTGAGTTATTCCACATTGTCTTGTTACAGCCTGAATTCAAAATGGATTAGATAGATTTGTTTTCTCTCACACAATACCCCATAATGACAAAGTGAAAACATGTTTTTAGAAATGTTTGCAACTTTATTGGAAATTAAATACAGAAATATCTAATTTACATAAGTATTCACACCCCTGAGTCAATACATGTTAGAATCACCTTAAGTCTCTAAGTGCTTTGCACACCTGGATTGTACAATATTTACACATTCTTTTAAAACATTATTCAAGCTCTGTCAAGTTGGTTCTTGATCATTGCTAAACATCCATTTAAGTCTAGCCATAGATTTTCAAGCCTAATTAAGTCAAAACTGGAAGTAGGCCACTCAGGAACATTCAATGTTGTCTTGGTAAGCAACTCCAGCATATATTTGGCCTTGTGTTTTAGGTTATTGACCTGCTAAAAGGTTGTTGATCCATCCTCCGTTTTCTCCTATCACAGCCATTAAACTCTGTAACTGTTTTCAAGACACCATTGGCCGGCCTCATGGTGTAATCCCTGAGCGAGTACCTTCTTCTCCGGCAACTGAGTTAGGAAGGACACCTGTATCTTTGTAGTGACTGGGTGTATTGATACACCATCCAAAGTGTAATTATTAAGTTCGCCATGCTCAAAGGGATATTCAATGTTTGCTTTTTTTCTTCTTTTTTTTTTACCCATCTACCAATAGGTACCCTTATTTTGAGGCATTGGAAAACCTCCCTGGTGTTTGAATCTGTATTTGAAATTCACTGCTCGGCTGAGGGACCTTACAATTATCTGTTTGTGTGGGGTACAGAGATGAGGTAGTCATTCAAAAATCATGTTAAACACTATTCTTGCATACAGAGTGAATCAATGCAACTTTATTATGTAACTTGTTTAGCAAATATTTTCTCCTGAACTTATTTAGGCTTGCCATAACAAAGGGGTTGAATACTTATTGACTCAAGACATTTCAGCTTTTCATTTTTAATGAATTTGTAAAAAATTCTAAAAACATTCCACATTGATGTTATGGGGTATTGTGTGTAGGCCAGTGACACAAAATGTGGAAAAAGTCAAGGGGTGTGAATACTTTCTGAAGTCACTGTATATCAAAAGATGGCCATCCTGTAATCATCTCCATTCTACTGTTCTATTTAATTCTGTGTTCATGGCAAAATATATTGTCTGTAAACAGACAATATATCAATTTAATCAATTTTAAATTCAGGCTGTAACATAACAAAATGTGGAAATAGTCTAGGGGTGTGAATACTTTATGAAAGCACTGTATAATGTGAAAGAGCAGGCTAGGCTACTCTGTAGGCTACTTGAGTCTGATGTAAAGATTACAAAGAGGGCCCTGTCCAGAAACAGCCCCTAGCCTCTACACCCTGTACCACAGGCTATGGTTGAATCCTGGTTCTCCACCCTCCTCCCTAGGTGTGCACCATCATGGATTTAAAAGAATTGGATTGGTGTAAGCGTTGACTGGAATAAGATTCCACCACTATGATGGGGAATGTGCAAGTGCACACTTGGGGAGAAGGGTGGAGAATCGAGATGCAGCCTAGGTCTGTTTCTTGACTATGGCCATTCTAGGACTTTCTAGAGGAAGTTGGTTTGGTTGCTAAATATAAAGTTTTCTATTCTACGTTTTAGATTTTTGTACATTCCTTTCCCGATGATAATTGTATGAGAAAGGGTACAATACAGTATTGACTGATTGAAGAAGTTATATAACTGGTGCACAGTTATATTGCACAGTAAAATGTTTTTGTGTGTGTATATAACATTATTACCAGAATATATTGTACTAACCAATGTGTTATCAATTACCTCCTGCACATATTTAAAACTGGAATCCTTAGTTGCTACATCCATTTTTGGACTTATAACTTAATTATATATATCCATTAATTCTTGAAGAATATAACTTATAAATGCCTCATTAGTTTAGTTCAACTGTACCCCATCAGAACCCAAAATATAATATTGTTTGTAAACAATGTTTGTAAACAATGTAAATGTTAACAAATACTGTGTAGCCTCAACATGGTTAAAACTATAATTGTTATATCATGGATGGTCAGTCCTTGCATCAATAGCTCTGTCTATGAATTTGAAAGTGGTGACATTTTTCCAGACCCATCATCACTCAGCTTTTAACCAAATCAGAGGTAGGGTGACCACTTTATTGTTTCAATTAAGGATTCTATTCTATGTATTTTCTGCTACTCAAAATGTACTAAATGTTATCTATGATTCAATGGCATATCAAAATGTTTAGTAATATTATAAAATATATAAACTTTTTTGTCTTCTGTCAAATGCATGTATGTGTGACAGTGAGCCATCTACCTTTGCATGACAATGAGGGTCAGCTTCCGCATAATTCATTCATTTATCAGGTGCTGTAAAATATTGGAAAAAGTTTGGCGTTCATGATATAATTCATTACATCTCATCGAAGATAAAATCATGTCAGAATTTTGCAAGGCACTAATTGTAGTCAATCAGTATACAAGAAAAATACTAGCTAAATCAACCGCTAGAGGCCACCAAATGCCTACGGGTAGACGCTTCTAAAAACGTCAGAGTTGAAAGGGCGAAGGTTCTTTTGAAGATGGCTGCCCCCGAAGATGACATGTTTTCTCTCTGCGTCGACCCTACTAAAGTTAGTAGTTGTGTGGAAGTCCGATTTATTGACAAGATTAAGGTAATGTGCAGACAATGATTATTTTAAAAAGTCTAATTTCAAGTTTATCGGATCTAGCACCGTTTTGATGCCAAATTGGCACGCATGCTGTCAATCTGTGTGGACTGGCTGGGCAAATCAAAAAATTATGTGCAGAACATAACGTCAACAAAATGACAAGAGATTTTCTGGCTGGCTATAACTACGTGGTTACTTGCTAGCTGTGTTAATGTTTTAGATTCATCATGGTGTAACCGATGTGAATTGGCTAGCTAGTTAGCGAGTGCGCGCTAATAACGTTTCAATCGGTGACATCACTCGCTCTGAGACCTTGAAGTAGTTGTTCCCCTTGCTCTGCAAGGGCTGAGGCTTTTGTGGGGCGATGGGTAACGATGCTTTGAGGGTGGCTGTTGTCGATGTGTGCAGAGGGTCCCTGGTTCGAGCCCAGGTAGGGGCGAGGAGAGGGACGGAAAGGTATACTGTTACAATGGCTTATTGTAGTTAGCTAGCAAATTACATTCACCACCAATTACAGTCACCATCGTCATGCCACATGGACTGCTATCTGATTCCTTTAAAAATCTAGCTAAGCTTTTTGTCTAGTTAAACAACTAGCATCTTGAAACGTTAGCTATCTAGGTATGCACAGAGATAACTTTTGGGGGGCTAATAAAGTGCAAAGGCTAGCCTGTTCTGAGTCAATAGGATGCACTTTGTGTGGGTAAAGTATTGGTAGGTGCATATTACTGAAATTGACATTGCTTTTTATATCTAAACATTTGGTTTTATTTTAGGGCAAGGGATTATTTGCCAAGAAGGCCATCAAGAAAGGAGACACCATTTTTATTGAGCGCCCTCTTGTCTCTGCCCAGTTCTTGTGGAATTCCCTGTACAAGTACAAAGGTGAGGTGTTATAGGTTCAAGATTTAGGTGATTGACAGACTGAACACATCCTCCTTTTATGTTCCTAAAATCGCGGAGCAAAATGTTCCAGCATGCTTTGCTTTTGCATGCTTTGCTTTTTAGATTAACATAGGCCAAGGGGAAAACCTCACATTTTGAGTCTTTGAATGGTCTTTCATATTTAGTGATATGACCCTTAGTTCTCTCATTTATCATCCATCCCTGTCTCTTCTCCAGCCTGTGAGTTCTGCTTGCGTGCTCTGGAGACAGCCGAGGATAATGCCCGTAGACTCAGTGGCATCCCTGACCTCAGTCTACCCCACCCCGAGCTGTGCAAAGTGCATCCAGAGCTGCACCAAGCTTGCCCACAATGCCAGGTGTGTGCCTCTCAGAAGTCCTCCTCATCTGCACTGCCAATTAAGGACTGGACAGTACTGATCTAAAAACACATTGTAACCAATTTTTGAAAGTGGAAGCAAAGTACTTTTAGCATATATTTTCGTTTGTCTCCTGCATCTTCGCAAACTGAAGTTTAATTGTAAGGATGTTTTTTCTATTAATAGCGTAAAATTAAGATGTACAGAAAGACTCATGTAAAGGCCAAATTACAGAGGAGGAACTTCTTGATGCAGTTAAAGCCTTTAAATCCAGTAAAACTCCAGGGCTGGAAGGCATACCAGTTCAGGTACATCAAACCTTTTTCCATTATTAGCATGATTTGATCACTTCTATAAAAATGGTAGACTATTGAATACTCAGCAAGAAGGTCTGATTTCACTATTACTGAAACAGGACCCAGGTGGTAAATGTAAAGATCCAGCCCACCTAAAAAACTGGAGGCCCCTTACACTTCACTGTTGTGATGCAAAAATTCTAGCAAAATGCATAGAATTTAAAAAAGTATTGTCAGACAAGTTTTTTTTTTACATGGACGATACATATGAGATAATATAAGACAAGTACTGGAAACAATAGAACACTATGAAAAATTGGGGAAACCGGGCCTAGTGTTCATTTTGAAAAGTACGACTAGAATTTATATATAAAATGGACTATTTTAATTTTGAAGGATCTCTTATACAATGGGTTAAAGTTATGTATACTAACTCCAGTTGTAAAAGAGTAAATAATGGCTACTTCTCAGAAAGTATTAAACTGTCAAGAGGAGTGAAACAATGTTGTCCACTATCAGCATATCTATTTATTATGGCCATCAAAATGTTAGCTATTAAAATTTGATCCAACAATAATATCAAGGTGCTAGAAATCCGGGGCGTAAAAAAAATGGTGTCATTGTACGCTGACGACTCATGTTTTCTTTTAAATGCGCAATTTGGATCTCGGCACAGTCTCATAGAGGATCTAGAAAATTTCTCTAACCTCTCTGGATTGCAACCAAATATTGAAAAGTGTACTATATTGGATCGCCAAAAAATACAACTTTTACATTAGTGTAGTTCACCAATAAAATGGTCTGACGGTGAAGTGGACATAATCAGTATTTGTATCCCGAAAGAAAAACTTTCACCACAATACATTTTAATAGAAAGTTAGCAAAATTAGATATATTGCACCATGAAAAGGTAAATAACTGTCTATTTGTGGAAAAATCACCTTGATTAATTATTTAGTCATATCCCAGTTTACGTATTTACTTATGGCCCTGGCTACACTGAACGACTTGTTTTTTAAATTATATGAGCAAAGAATATTCTACTTTATTTTGAACGGCAAGCCAGACAAAATTAAACGTTCTTATTTATATAATTAATATGAATTCAGAGGGCTGAAATTTTAAATATTAAAATATTGAACCTTTCACTAAAGGCTTCAGTCATACAAAGGTTGTACTTCAATCTGAACTGGTTTTCCAGCAGATTAGTAAGAATAGCTCATCCCGTGTTCAAAAATCGCCCTTTTTCCCTTTATTCAGATTACATCACCTCTCACTGTCGGGTATTTGAAAATGAAATAATCTCTAGAATATCCCTATTTTTGAAACAAGCCATGGAAAGCTGGTTGCAATTTCAGTTTCCACCATAAAAGACAACAAATATTACAACAAATATTATGGTTAAACTCCTATACTAATTGATACAAAAAATATATATTTCATTTTTGGAAAAATTGTTTATTAATTGTATAATCTTTGTTAAGGATATCATAAATGCAGCTGGGGGAGTTATGTCACACATACAGCTTACAATAATATAGGGAAATGTCTGCTCTATTCAAAATTACAGCCAACTGATTGCAGCATTACCGCGGGAAGGGGGAGAAAATAAGGAACTTGTCTATCGGCCCTACATTAGACCAAAATTGGTTAAAGAAAAAATGGTGATAAATAAAGTATACCAGTTTCATTTAAGGACCAAAAAATGAACAGCTGCGCCATAAAGGTTGCAAAATAGTTTGGAGAGGTTTTCAATGTGCTGATTCCATGGCACATGGTTTATGAACTGATGGATTCAAAATGTATAGTTTTCCCATTTTTAAATTATTTTGCTAAATTCTTGCAACCATTAGAATTTTATGTATATGGGGGAAACATCCATCCCACTTCTGTAGATTTTGCTGTGAAGATGCAGAATCATTAGATCACTTGTTTTGGTACTGTCCACACGTAGCTTGTTTTTGGTTACAAGTTCAGAAATGGCTGATGATTTACAATATTTACCTGGAAGAGATAGCACTGCAAATAGCACTGCTGGGTGACTTAGAGCCATAGTCAATCGATCAATCTAATAATATTCTTAGTAAAAATTTTCATCTTTAATTTCTTTCTATGAGAATTGAAAGGTTCAGAACTTTTGTGAAACATTACAGCAGAGTTTAAAAATATTTGGGAATGAGATTGATGGGAGGATTTGTGGGTAACAGAAGGGTGGGACAAAAAAAAGAGCTAATGTCAAATATTCTGTGACTGTTATTTTATGTATAAGCTTTAAGTAGAGGCCTAAGTATTGTTGTCCATTAGTGTACTCCAATTAGGGGAGGGGGGTAAAGATGAAGGATTAGAAGCCACTTAAATAAGATGAATGAGATGCACCTACCCAATGCCCGTGTGACCACCACATGGAGATGTGTTGATATACTGTAGCTACTTCCTCCAATCTATTCCAGTGTCTCGCTTTGGGTTTCAGTGAGACTTTGTGTCCCCCTGCAGGTGATGTACTGTAGCAACGAGTGTCGGCAGGCTGCGGCAGACCAGTACCATCGGGCCCTGTGCCTAGGCTCCTCCCAAGAGGACCCAAACCACCCCATCAGCAAACTAAAGGATGCTTGGAGGTGAGAGATGGAATTTCTGTTTAATTGAGTACCACTAGATGGGGCCCGTATTTTTCTTAGGCTTGATTTAACATTTTTACTAGCTGTCAAATCCTTGCTTCCTCATTTCCTCTAATTCCTCACCTCCCTCTCAAAGCGCCCTCCCTTGCAACTCCGCTTTCAATTAGATTTGAGTAAATGAGGGCGAGAAAGCAAGGATTTGACAGCTAGTAACGTTTTCAGATCCAGCCCCAGTAATATTTTGTCTGTGATTGCTGCAGTATGAATTGACATTGTCCCTTATCTGTCACCTAGGAGCATGCACTACCCTCCTGAGACCTCCAGCATCATGCTCATGGCCAGGATGGTGGCCACTGTCAAACAGGTGAGCCTCCTGCCTCAGCCTTTTTTTTGTTGAGCTTCTCCAATTCCAAAGTGCGTTGCACTTTGTATTTGCATTTTGTCTTTGTAGTGAATGTTAGTTTGAGATTAAGGTTTTTGGAGATTGAAAGATCTTCACAATGCCTGGAGAAGCATTTAACCTGTCAGTTTGCTATAATAATCCTATATTCTTTGCATACCTGTGCATAATATGTATTTCTCAAACAATAATAATAATAATGTTTGAATCATTTGTGTCATGCAGGCCCAAGACAAAGGGCACTGGCAGAAGTTGTTCTCTCAATTCTCCAGCCGTGCGGCCAACGAGGAGGAGGAGATTGCACATAAGCTGCTGGGAGAGAAGTTCCAGGTAAGCATAGAGATAATGGCTGTGTCTAAAAATGTTAGCTACAAGCTGTTAAATCCTTGCTTCCCCCATCCTTTTGCCTAAATTCCCCTTAAGGCTCATTGGAGGAGGCCTGAGGAAAGGACCTTGGAACACTCCTCCAATGTGCTTTGAGAAGAATTGAGGAAACAAGGTTTGAGCTTCAAATTTGGTTAAAAAAAAATGTGGTCAGTATTAGCTTTGAGTCACCATTGGAATAGATTTCAAAACGGTTACTTATAGACTTACCTTCATTTTGACATATTGTATTGGGTTTGTAGGGGCAGTTGAACTTACTACGAACCCTGTTTACAACGGCACTTTACGACGATCATCTCAATCGGGTGAGTGTGGCACCATTTCCCCTTTCACAACTAAATTATTTATAGACACAGTCGTGGCCGAAAGTTTTGAGAATGACACAAATATACATTTTCCCAAAGTCTGCTGCCTCAGTGTCTTTAGATATTTTTGTCAGATGTTACTACTGAATACTGAAGTATAATTACAAGCATTTCATAAGTGTCAAAGGCTTTTATTGACTATTATATGAAGTTGATGCAGAGTCAATATTTGCATTGTTGACTCTTCTTTTTCAAGACCTCTGCAATCTGCCCTGGCATGCTGTCAATCAACTTCTGGGCCACATCCTGACTGATGGCAGCCCATTCTTGCATAATCAATGCTTGGAGTCTGTCAGAATTTGTGGGTTTTTGTTTGTCCACTCGCTTCTTGACGATTGACCACAAGTTCTCAATGGGATTAAGGTCTGGGGAGTTTCCTGGCCATGGACCCAAAATATTGATGTTTTGTTCCCTGAGCCACTTAGTTATCACTTTTGCCTTATTGCAAGCTGCTCCATCATGCTGGAAAAGGCATTGTTCGTCACCAAACTGTTCCTCGATGGTTGGGAGAAGTTGCTTTCGGAGGATGTGTTGGTACCATTCTTTATTCATGGCTGTGTTCTTAGGCAAAATTGTGAGTGAGCCCACTCCCTTGACTGAGAAGCAACCCCACACATGAATGGTCTCAGGATGCTTTACTGTTGGCATGACACAGGAGTGATGGTAGCGCTCACCTTGTCTTCTCCGGACAAGCTTTTTTCTGGATGCCCCAAATAATTGGAAAGGGGATTCATCAGAGAAAATGACTTTACCCCAGTCCTCAGCAGTCCAATCCCTGTACCTTTTGCAGAATATCAGTCTGTCCCTGATGTTTTTTCTGGAGGGAAGTGGCTTCTTTGCTGCACTTCTTGACACCATGCTATCCTCAGTCTTCGCTTCACTGTGCATGCAGATGCACTCACATCTGCCTACTGCCATTCCTGAGCAAGCTCTGTACTGGTGGTGCCCCGATCCCGCAGCTGAATCAACTTTAGGAGACGGTCCTGGCGCTTGCTGGACTTTCTTGGGTGCCCTGAAGCCTTCTTCACAACAATTGAACCGCTCTCCTTGAAGTTCTTGATGATCCGATAAATGGTTGATTTAGGTGTAATCTTACTGGCAGCAATATCCTTGCCTGTGAAGCCCTTTTTGTGCAAAGCAATGATGACGGCACGTGTTTCCTTGCAGGTAACCATGGCTGACAGAGGAAGAACAATGATTCCAAGCACCACCCTCTTTTTGAAGCTTCCAGTCTGTTATTCGAACTCAATCAGCATGACAGAGTGATCTCCAGCCTTGTCCTCATCAACACTCGCACCTGTGTTAACGAGAGAATCACTGACATGATGTCAGCTGGTCCTTTTGTGGCAGGGCTGAAATGCAGTGGAAATGTTTTTGGGGGATTCAGTTAATTTGCATGGCAAAGAGGGACTTTGCAGTTAATTGCAATTCATCTGGTCACTCTTCATAACATTCTGGAGTATATGCAAATTGACATCATACAAACTGAGGCAGCAGACTTTGTGAAAATTAATATTTGTGTCATTCTCAAAACTTTTGACCATGACTGTACATGTTTTTCGAGCTGATTCTTGGCTACTTCTTCGCTCCCAGTAGAAAAGACTGTAAAATAATGTCTTTAATTGAATAATTTCTTATGAACATGTGTGATTATGATGCAGATAGTTTATGCTATAAGGTGTCCTTGCATGTTACAGTGGTTTACACCTGAGGGATTTCGTTCTCTCTTCTCCCTTGTGGGGACCAATGGACAGGGTATAGGTACCAGGTAAGGTTAATCTCTAAATCTCCAACTCATAAATAATGCACTGACGAAGTGCCATTAGTCTGAAAATCATTCAATTTAAAGTGCTGACATTGTTTTCTTATGTCTCATTATAGTTCTCTCAGCCAATGGGTTCATGCATGTGATGCTTTGGCACTGACTAGCCAGCAGAGGGAACAATTGGATTCCTTCATTGACCAACTATACAAGGATGTCGAGAAAGGTCACAATTCCCTCCCTACACTCAAATACAGTGCCGTTTCCTGTGACATCTGTACCGTTTATGAGGAATACTGCGGAAAACTGTCTGATAAATAGTCTAAACCTACATTACCAAGAAAGTTCTTCAGAGGCTTTGTACAGCTCACATTTTAGGATAGATCGTAAATAATACTTGGCGCCTCTGAATTGGGGTGGCTTGACTCAAGCATATTTGAAATCGTTACTAATATGGAATGAATCTCTTCTACTGACAATGGAGGTCAGAGCTGAATTACATTTGTCTCCGCAGAGACCGGTGACTTTCTGAACTGCGAGGGTTCCGGGCTCTTCCTACTGCAAAGCGCATGTGAGTCGTCACTATCAGATGGTTTCTAACTCCAGCTCCCAGAATCCTCAAACTCGCACAACATACAGAATCAATTAAATTGACTACAAATAAAATGTTTCACTGGTCAAAAGTTTGATTGTTTGATTATTTCTTCTACTCTCTAGGTAACCATAGCTGCATACCGAATGCGGCAGCATCTTTCCCGAGCAACAACTTCTTGCTTCATCTCAGTGCCCTAAGTGACATCAGCCCTGGAGAGGTCAGAAGAGGATGCTGGGGGGGGTGACAAATTCTAGCCATGGATAGATGGGACAGAACATCCTGGCTTGCTCTCTTTGTGTGCTCTGTTGTCAGCCGGTATTAGGGGTCTGAGACTTTAAGGATTAGAGCGGTTGTGTCAGGCTGTCAGAGAGATTGAGAAGGCTTGCATCTGCCCGTTACAGAAGCGTCAGAAGGGGCCAGAGAAATGTTTTACCAGCCGATTAAATTCTGGCAAAAAATGTGAGCGCTTTAGTGTCGTTCTTATGACCTTGGCAGGATAGTGACGAGATTTTGCGCCAGCTGCTGAATAAACATGAAACATGAAAGTAACAAAACTTGAACAATAACTCCAGTAGTTTGAAGAGGCTGACTGTCATTCATTGTTGTGTAAACTAATCACGATATAGTAACTGTAATGGGAGGTCTTTTGATGTGAATGTCCTCATCTGCTAACATGTTAAACTCTGTTTCCTCACATCTCCAGGAGATCGGTATCAGTTACTTGGACTGCTGTCAGCGTGACAGGAGTCGTCATAGCAGACACAAAATCCTGAGGTAAACAACTGAAATCCCCTGTGTACCAATCCTTTCGACAGACTCAAACTGTTCCTAGTTCAGTCAAGATCAATGGCCACCCTTCCAGGCAATAACAGGCAGTCCTGGGCCAGCACAGCCAAGGGGGTCTGGCGTTTATTCCGGTGCCTACCTACGGTACTGATTTTTACCCCCTTAAACCCAGGGCTGGTTTGCTCTGCGGGAACCCATTTTGGATTCATATTCACTGTATCCTGTTGAAAGGCACTTCACCTTGAAAATCTGCAACTCCCAGAAACTGAAGGTAGTGAAGCTTGACCAAAGACTGGTCTCGGTCTCTTTTCTCAGAAAATGAGAACCAAAGATGGTGGATAAATTAAGATGGTTCACTCAGGCGGTTTACCTTAAAAAAGAAGTCCATTCCAGTCTACTCAAAGGCCCAGTGCAGTCAAACATTTCCTGTGCTTGATATACACTGTATATACAAAAGTATGTGTACACCCCTTCAAATGAGTGGATTGGGCAATTTTGACAGGTGTATAAAACTGAGCACACAGCCATGCAATATCCATAGACAAACATTGGCAGTAGAATGGCCTTACTGAAGAGCTCAGTGACTTTCAACGTGGTACCGTCATAAGATGCCACCTTTCCAAGTCAGTCCATCAAATTTCTGTACTGCTAGAGCTTCCCCGGTCAACTGTAAGTGCTATTATTGTGAAGTGGAAACGTCTAGGAGCAACAATGGCACAGCCGCAAAGTGGTAGGCCACACAAGCTCACAGAACGGAACCACCGAGTGCTGAAGCGCTTTGTGTGTAAAAATCATCTGTCCTCGGTTGCAACACTGAGTTCCAAGCTGCCTCTGGAAGCAACGTCAGCATAAGAACTGTTCGTCGGGAGCGTCATAAAAGGGGTTTCCATGGCCGAGCAGCCGCACACAAGCCTAAGATCACCATGCGCAATGCCAAGCGTCGGCTGGAGTGGTGTAAAGCTCATCGCTATTGGACTCTGGAGCAGTGGAAATGCGTTCTCTAGAGTGATGAATCACGCTTCACCATCTGGCAGTCCGACGGATGAATCTGGGTTTGGCGGATGCCAGGAGAACACTACCTGCCCGAATGCATAGTGCCAACTGTAAAGTTTGGTGGAGGAGGAACAATCGTCTGGGGCTGTTTTTCATGGTTCGTGCTAGGCCCCTGAAGGGATATCTTAATGCTACAGCATACAATGACATTCTAGATGATTCTGTGCTTCCAACTTTGTGGCACCAGTTTGGGGAAGGCCCTTTCCTGTTTCAGCATGACAATGCCCCCGAGCACAAAGCGAGGTCCACACAGAAATGGTTTGTTGAGATCTGTGTGTAAGAACTTGACTCTCAACCCCATCAAACACCTTTGGGATGAATTGGAACACCGACTGCGTGCCAGGCCTCATCACCCAACATCAGTGCCCAACATTAAAGCCTTCCCAGAAGAGTGGAGGCTGTTATAGAAGTGAAGGGGGGACCAACTCCATATGAATGTCCATGATTATGGAATAAGATGTTCGACGAGCAGGTGTCCACATACTTTTCGCATGTATTATATATTCCCACACTGAAGTTGGAATAACACTGAAATGTTGAAAATTATGATAATGCCCCTTTGGTATAAGAGCTGTTTGGAGATTTCAGTCTGTTTTTGTGGGATGGCGTTTTGGCCTGCCTGGTGACATTGGTTAGTTAGTAAACCATTAACAAAGAGTTCTAAACCTCTGCCAATAAGAGCTAGTTTTCAGTTTTCCCCTGCCAACTCAGACCCTCCCAGACAGTCCTAGCTAAATTCTTGCTTAAGAAATTGCTCTTTGCTTCTTTTCAATTGTTTTAATTTAGAACAATCACAGTAACGTACTTAATTGTTACCCAGAAATTATTTGATATTGAGATTAAAACGTCTGCATTAGACCTGTAACTGGTTGTCTCCCACATAGATACCAATGCAATAGCAGCTGAGTCTGTTCTACTTAGTTCATTGACTTTCATTGAACCAGAAAAAAACAGCAAGTAGGGTGCCTTGCTTCCTCTTCATATTCAGACCCAGATTGTATTACGCTTACATAAACAGTATGTTTACAGCGTTGAATCATGGCATTTATTTTTGAGGAGCTCACAGATTGACACATTTATTTCATCAGTCTGCGTTATATTCTTTATTCTTTCTTTTGCTCTCTCGCTAAGGCAATCTTTGTCCAGAACGAGACAGGCAGCCATGTGACTTATGTAACATCGTTATTCTCTTCCCAGGGATAACTACCTGTTCATCTGCTCGTGTCCAAAATGTGTGTCTCAGATGGATGAGTTGGATCTGACGTCGGACGAGGAGGAGGAGGAGGAGGAGGAGGAGGAGGGGGGGGGCCGAGGGGGATGACATGGAGGACGAAATGACGGACGTCTGAGGGGGTAAAAAGACCCACTCTGCTCCCACTCACCCCCTCCCTAATCCACTCACTCAGCCATGCTAGCTAACTGCACAGTGAAAACCAACCTTAAAGAAGACCTTGCATATCACCAAACATATCAAATTCGTTGTGTAACTAAATATTTTTTTCAAGGAAAATAAGTCACTCACTGGCCCTATGCTTTGGATCTCCCCCTTGAAAAGCGTTTGCTCATGTTACTGTACAGTAGCAGACGTTTTGGCTGTCACCTCTTGTTTATCTTCTGCTTATTGGAAAAGTTTATATGGAAGACATCCAGTTCACTAATGTTTTTCATTTATCACAGTTTTTAGTACCTCTAGAATGGTAGAAACCATTAAATTGGCAAGATGTCATTTATTCCTCGTGTTGAGTGCATTAGGTGTAGATTAATTCAGACCGAATATGTGGTGCTTGTTCTGTGAAGGATAATTCACTTGGCCAACCTAGTAGTGATATGGACAGTGTAGAAGAAGTAACTGACCCTAATTAAGTATATATATTTTCATATGAGATTAGAAACGGTCATTGCAAGCTATGAGGTAACCATCAGCCAGGATATTACTCTGAGACCTTGAGCTGTAGAAAGCTTTTGTCAGTTAACTTGAGTAGAGCAGATTTTCACTGTTATTTGACAAATGAAATTGCTGCTACTGCCCACACATGAATCAGTACAACCGCAATGACTGTAATCTTCAGTGCCAACATTTTCAATGTTACCGGACAAATATGGCTAACATCGAATGACTAACTTCAATTATCTCAGTTGGCATTTCAGAGCAGTGGTGCATGAGAACAAATTGCTTTGGTGTCACAATGAAATGCTGCAATATAAGAGCAGCAGTAAATACTGTATGAGAATCCTAGAAATTGTAATTTTTACTGCTCTGGCATAAACCATTGAGATTAAAATGTCTTGTCTCTTATTTGCTTTATTTGTATTCTTCTTAGTACAATTTGGTTTTATGCAGAAGTTAAGCCAACTGGCAATTTCTCAGTCTTCATCAAATATGAACCACAAGTCAACATTGTTTGAAGCAGACCGATACCCTGTGGATAACTAGATATTCTGAAGTCATTAAGTCTTATTTGTGAGTTGTCGCCAACATCTGTGAGAGCATGAAGATTTGACAAGTATCCCTTTCTAGTTATTTTCTACTTCATTAGTTGGTCTTTTAATGATGGTTTCATTTGTGTGCCTGTTATTATAGGCTATCTATTTGCCTGATGACTCACCTGAATTATTCTGCTTCTCTATCGTTTGATACATTAGTCACACTGCCATCATTGAAGTTGTGTGTGGTGATGTCAAAATGAGGGGTGTTGTACAAAACAAAGTAATCAGCGAGTGGATCATCTTTAACCAATCAGAGTATCAAAGCCCATGACTAATTTTCATGTGTTCTTGCTCTGGCCCAGCCCATCATTTTTTCTATCATAATGGATTTCCATTATAAAAATCTTCAGGGAAGTACCCGATCCAGACTGAGAAGAAACTAACGTCCATGGGTGTAGTGTTTGGCCGAAGCAAAGATTTTGGGTAGCCAGGCAAATTACCTATTGATACTAGATTAATGTGACTGATAGCCACATTTTTCTGAGTGACCTATTTTGTGATTTCACACAAGCTCCCATTTTTTTTTTTCAGTAACACAAATGTTCATCGGTGTCAGCCTATCTTCCCTATGGGAATGGTTTAGATGAGTCAAATGCAAATTTCCATTGGAAGAGAACGCCTGTTTTTCTTCCATGAGAGGATGCACATAGCTGGAGCCAGGCATGGTGGGAGGCTGGACCTCTGAACAAGTCCAACACCCATTGGTTGTCATCCTCAGAGCTCATGCCAGTATCCCCACGGGACCTCTTCAGCTCTGGAATGTGGCCGGGCTTTTGGCAGAGCTGTCCATTTGAAGGGGTCGAGGGCAGGCAGTCATACACATGCACAACACACAGCACTCGTTTTACTGTGGATATAGATACTTTTGTACCTGTTTCCTCCAGCATTTTCAAGGTCCTTTGCTGTTGTTCTGGGATTGATTTGCACTTTTAGCACCAAAGTACGTTCATCTCTAGGAAACAGAACACGTCTCCTTCCTGAGCGGTATGACGGCTGCGTGGTCCCATGGTGTTTATACTTACGTACTATTGTTTGTACAGATGAATGTGGTACCTTCAGGTGTTTGGAAATTGCTCCCAAGGATGAACCAGACTTGTGGAGGTCCACATTTGTTTTCTGAGGTCTTGACTGATTTCTTTGATTTTCTCATGATGTCAAGCAGAGGCACTGAGTTTGAAGGTAGGCCTTGAAATACATCCACAAGTACACCTCCAATTGACTCAAATGATGTCAATTAGCCTATCAGAAGCTTCTAAAGCCGTGACATCATTTTCTGGAATTTTCCAAGCTGTTTAAAGGCACAGTCAACTTAGTGTATTTACACTTCTGACCCACTGGAATTGTGATACAGTGAATTATAAGTGAAATAATCTGTCTGTAAACAATTGTTGGAAAAATTGCTTGTGTCAAGCACAAAGTAGATATCCGAACCTACTTGCCAAAACTAGTTTGTTGAGTGGTTGAAAAATGAGTTTTAATGACTCCAACCTAAGTTTATGTAAACTTCCGACTTCAACTGTATCTGTGGTTAGTTTTTCCAAATAATTTCCCTGGCAAAGTCAAAATGGGGTTGAAATGTGTCAAAAGTACCTCGACTGTAAAGTCATTCGGAATAACTGTCTTGTGACAACATTGTGGGCTGCTCAATGGCCTCTCGTTTATCATTGGAGAAAACATTTGGGACTGCAATGGCATCATATAAATCTTATTGTGCACTCTAAGCCAATGAAACAGGATAGGAAGGATTGTTGTGATTCATTCAAATTGATGCTTGAAAATGGAAAATGTTACACTAGTATAGCTTATATGCCACAATGGGTACATGGTTTTCAAAAGGCTGGAAGTTGAGAATTTTTTTTTTACTTCAGTATTGTGACAGGGTTAATGTTTCCTGTGGGACCCTAAATATTGGGGAACATTTAAAATAGCATATAACCACCCAGTAGATGTGAGAGATTTTGTACCTGAAGGCCATGTGTAGTATGTGCTGTCTAAGTTTATTTCTGTGAGAGCATACATTTTGGGACCATGCTTTTTTGAATAAATGTTTGGGGTGTGATTGAGTGTTCTATAGCCTTGTTTACACTGGCAGTTTGAAGTGACTCAAATACAATTTATTTGCATACAGTACCAGTCAAAGTTTGGGCACACCTACTCATGCAAGGGTTTTTCTTTATTTTTACTATTTTCTACAATGTAGAATAATAGTGAAGACATCAAAACTATGAAATAACACATATGGAATCATGTAGCAACCAAAAAAGTGTTAAATAAATACAAATTTACTTTATATTTGAGATTATTCAAAGTAGCCAACCTTTGCCTTAATGACAGCTTTGCCGTATGGAAACTCATTCTCTCAACCAGCTTCATGAGGTAGTCACCTGGAATGCATTTCAATTAACCAGTGTGCCTGTTAATTTGTGGAATTTCTTACCTTCTTAATAGGTTTGAGCCAAACAGTTGTGTTGTGACAAGGTAGTTGTGGTATACAGAAGATAGCCCTATTTGGTAAAAGACCAAGTTCATATTATGGCAAGAACAGCTCAAATAAGCAAAGAGAAATGACAGTCCATCATTACTTTAAGACATGAAGGTCAGTTAATCCGGAAGATTTCAAGAATTTTGAAAGTTTCTTCAAGTGCAGTCGCAAAAACCATCAAGCGCTATGATGAAACTGGCTCTCGTGAGGACCGCCACAGGAAAGGAAGACCCAGAGTTACCTCTGCTGCAGAGGATAAGTTCATTAGAGTTAACTGTACCTCTGATTGCAGCCCAAATAAATGCTTCACAGAGTTCAAGTAACAGACACATCTCAACATCAACTATTCAGAGGAGACTGCGTGAATCAGGCCTTTATGGTCGAATTGCTGCAAAAAAAACACCACTAAACGACACCAATAAGAAAAATAGACTTGCTTGGGCCAAGAAAGACGAGCAATTAGACCAGTGGAAGTCCTGTGGTCTGATGAGTCCAAATTTGAGATTTTTGGTTCCAACCGCCGTGTCTTTGTGAGACGCAGAGTAGGTGAACGGATGATCTCTGCATGTGTGGTTCCCACCGTGAAGCATGGAGGAGGATGTGATGGTGCTTTTCTGGTGACACTGTCATTGATTTATTTAGAATTCAAGGCACACTTAACCAGCATGCTTTAGTGGGACTATCATTTGTTTTTCAACAGGACAATGACCTAAAACACACCTCCAGGCTTTGTAAGGGCTATTTGACCAAGAAGGAAAGTGATGGAGTGCTGCATCAGATGACCTGGCCTCCACAATCACCCAACCTCAACCCAATTGTGATGGTTTGGGATGAGTTGAACCGCAGAGTGAAGGAAAAGCAGCCAACAAGTGCTCAGCATATATGCGAACTCCTTCAAGACTGTTGGAAAAGCATTCCTCATGAAGCTGGTTGAGAGAATGCCAAGAGTGTGCAAAGCTGTCATCAAGGCAAAGGGTGGCTACTTTTAAGAACCTAAATTATAAAATGTTAATTTGTTTAACACTTTTTTGGTTACTACATAATTCCATATGTGTTATTTCATAGTTTTGATGTCTTCACTGTTATTCTACAATGTAGAAAATTGTCAAAATAAAGAAAAACCCTTGAATGAGTAGGTGTGTCTAAACGTTTGACTGACGCTGTATCTGATTTGAATCTGTTCTTTTTTCTGCAGTCTGAACAGCCAAAAAGCACATGGAATCAGATATTTCAAACCACATATCAAACCACCTTCATAGAATCAAATCTGATTCCTGGCCATGCGACTTGTCAAATCTGATTTATTTGCCCTTAAGTGGTTTTTAGACTTATTCAGCGTATCTTGTTGCTTACTAGCTACTCTGTTGACAGTTTGACAAGAACATGTGGTAGATAACTAGCTTGTAAATTGTTTACAAAACAATTGGTGAATGTGCTAGCCAAAAAGGACTCGTTTTGAAAGTTGGATCATGTTATCCTTTGAGGCTTTAAAAGTTTCTTACTCTATTATTTTGATCATTCAAAGCAACTTGGATATGTCCATGGCAGGCATTGGCACCTTAGCTTGCTACATAACTTCTGAGTGATAGGAAGCACAAGCACCACCACCAAACAGCCTTCAGAACACAGGTGGTTGGTGGCACCTTAATTGAGGAGAACAGGCTTGTGCTAATGACTGGAGCGGAATGGTATCACACACATGGTTTCCAGGTGTTTGATGCCATTCCACCTGCTCCGTTCCGGAAATTATTATGAGCCGTTCTCTCCTCAGCAGCCTCCTATGCTACACCACACACCTGTCCTTACTATGACAACTAGCATAGCCTTGTCAGCAAATGCCGGCTGTCTGAACACACACACATCCGATTTGGTCATTTGTAACTTGCTGTTTGGACAGTCAGTAGTCAATCCGTCATCTGCATTGGCCATACAGCATTTACAGTGATACGGCCTCTGGAGAAGTCAAGGCATTCATACTTCGTACGCTTCGCAGAGCAATTTATCAGAGCTGTTGTGAAGTAAGTTGTCAAGGAAGTGAGTCTGTGTTTATACAGGATCTCCCACCCCCACCTACCATCAACCAATCATGTCAATAGAGAGCGATACCACAGGAGGTTGGTGGCATCTTAATTGGGGAGGACGGGCTCGTGATAATGGCTAGAGTGGAATCAGGGGAATGCTATCAAATATATCAAACACATGGTTTCCATGTCTTTGATGCAATTCTGTTTGCGCCATTCCAGCCATTATTATGAGCCGTCCTCCCCTCAGCAGCCTTCTTCCCATTAAAGAAAGCACCGGCACCACAGCTGAATCAGTGGGGATCTCGCATTTTGCCACACACTGTTTGAAAAACCATATGATCAAACAAAGCTTCGGATGTCATTGATCACGTGGTAGCGTTACTTTGAAACTATCGTGTATGCTTTGAAACCTGTTTGAAATGAGCAACCTAGATTTTTTTTAACAAAAAATACATTAATAAAAGACTGTGGCTAGGGCTGTGGCGGTCATGAAATTCGTCAGCCGGCGATTGTCTAGCAAATAGCTGTCGGTCTCACAGTAATTGACCGTTAATTAACATGAACACATCCTGGCTTCCACTGATGCAGACCTTCCGAACGACTACATTTTAAAAGGTCTAATAAATCTATGTAATATAGCCTACACCTTGACAATAAATATATTATTTATTTTAGACAGGTCTGAAGAAACCTGATATGAAGAAAATGTATATTTCAGAAGAACAGAATCGCATATTCTGAGTTGTCCTTATGTTAGGTCCTGATCTGGCTATGCCAAATGGCTGTGGGGTACACTAGTTCAGTTAGCAGACAAGATTTTCTTAGAATGAATTCTGTGGCATTATTTTATATTATGAAGAATACAATTGAACAAAGCTGAATAAAATAGAAAGGACATTTTCTCCAAAAGATTTGAGGGAGTGCGCACATGTGGCTATTTTGTGTTGAGCGGTTAACAAAGGAATAGGTACTCCTATATGCTTAATTTAGAGTCATTAATGTAACTTTAGTTGTTCTACAAACGTTGGGCTATATGTTTTGATTTTTAATACATTGTAAGGCTGCATGATGCGACTCTAATGATGATTTGAAAAAAGTTGCTTGAAAGTGATGCTTTGTTGTACAGCGCAGGCTGTACACTTCATCAATCTCTCATTCACAATTTCACAAGAACTTGCCAATGCCTCGAATTTGCCAGCGGCGTCCCATTTGTGTGGCCGTAATGCACCCTAAAAACATCCATGCCTTTTGCTGCCAGTGGCCATTGTGCCCTTGGCCCGGAGTGCTGCCTGCTCAGAAGTGCCTCTCACTCACAATTTGGCTGACACAACAGATCAGAACATTTAGCTTAAAATGTTGATAAACTATTAGGCTATTTCTTCACATTATAAGTGCAGCAATGCGTACATGGCAGTAGGCTATAAGCGCGTATGTTCCATTACTGGGAAAACACCATTATCAAAAGTGATGCAAATGCGATTATGCATGTAATGCTTTATTTAAAAAGGTGCATTTTTATGGTGAAAATTATCTTCCCCAAACTTTAAACTCACACGCTGCTTATGTATGCATGTTAGGCTCTACACCCCTTGTAAAGCTGATTAATGTTCTTAGTTTTAAGAAGTCTTTTGGCCACTTTAGTTGTGATACAAACCTTATCAAAACACATAGGCTTATGGGCTAGGCTACATGAGGTGTGTGACTATGTTTAGAAAAGTAAAAATAAAAAATATTTAAAAAAGGAATTGCTTCTTGCCTTATGCTGGGAATCATTCACAAGACCATTATCATGCACCTGTCTCGAAACAGGGGCAGGGGAATAAACACATGTCACCTATGCACTTAAATAACAAATGGAGCACGCGTTTCCCATGGTTCACTTTCATGCCAGCCAGGTAGGCTATACTCCTGTTGTAAAGATAAGCAATGTGCTTAGTATTAGGAAAGTTGAGAAATAAATATAGTAGGCCTAGCCTATAGAAAGCTGATGGGATCCCCCACTTTTTAATAGAGGCCATCATTGCATTGCCTATAGAAATGTTGCGCAACATGAGCTCATGGGCTCTCAATAAGTGTTTGATTAGATTTTCGATTACATTTGCGTTGATGTCAGAGAGATTAGATGGACAATAGAGTGCTGAGTACCAGGCAGTTAGCAACTTTGGTAGGCTACTAATCACCATCAGCAGCATCAGAGCTTGGATAAGCTTAATTACCGTGACTAAATTGTCACGTGAAATTTGACTGTCTTCATGACTCGTGACCTCGGTAGTACAGTTACTCCAACAGCCCTAACTGTGGGTCCATTGCATGATTTAGGATGTTAACTAAAAAAACTGAACAGCCTATGCTTATTGAAACTCATCATTTAAAAGTTAGAAATACAATGTAGCCATTGTTTCAAAGAAAACTTTACCAAAATGTTTTATATTTTCAGGGATTTGGTCCTGTGCCTCCACAAAGCAATACTCACTCGCCGCTGCTCTACAGGCATAGCCATCTGTCCGAAGAGAAATGGAGAAGAATATGTAGACTAAGCCTGTAATTAGTGTCCAGCAGAGGTCAATGTTTTGGAAGCCACAGCGGGATCCACTGACTGAGGCACCAAATTAAGCTTTGGATGTAATTTATCACATGGTAACTGCTTGTCAACTTTGCTGTGGTTTTGAATGAAACTTTTTCAACTCTCTATTACATATTAACAAAAAACATTGGATCCAAAAACAATTGGATCCATAATTTGACACCTATAACAAGCTGTTTCATTTACAATCACTGTTTGAGAAAGAAAGCAAATCTAAATAGGCTCTCTCAAGGCTCAATTGGTTTCAGGTTAGATTCCTCTGCTATGTGGCTCTACACTCCAAGCTATCTTTCCACCTGCTTCAATGAAGGTGAAATATCTACATGAAAACTAAAAGCTTCCAGCAGAGGTTGGCGCTCTCAGTTACGAGTTCCAACACGGTCAGTGCTATCAGAGATCCTTGGGACATCCCTATCCTAAAACCTAACCTTAACCCCTAACCTTAACCATAACCCTTACCTAACCTTAACCCTTACCTTAACCATTTGAAATGTAAACTTCAATGGGGTAGGGATATCCCCATTTTCCCTGATAGCATGGACCGTTCTGACACCTGTCACAGAGTCTTTGCCTATCAGACTTTGAGCAATAATAAGAAGCTTTGAACGTCATCATCACGTGGTATTGTTACTTTTAAACAAGCATCAATACGTTGTTGAATTGTAGAGCTTTGAAAACTGCATTGGAGTGTAGGAGCTCCGGTATCAATCGTCCCATCACTAATTCTACATGTTTGGAAAGTGTCAGATTGTCATGTGTTTAGGACAGGATAGAACAACTGCCCCCTCCCATTGAGGATTTCAAGTTGAAGGCTGACCGAGGTACTGCAGGCTTTGTTTCAAGAAAACAGGATCCCCATTATAGTGAATGGGGAAATGGCGATCTTGATGGTCAGTGTACGTGGATATATATATATATTTAACACAATTATGGTACAAATAATTGTTTCTATTTCACCAGATGTATGTCCTTGAACCAATTATTCTAAAATCACACACAGACGAAGTTATAAGGATAATTTAGATGCTAATGGTTGACTGCAGTACCTTGGTCGGCCTTCAGTTTGAGATACTCCACGACAGAGGGCAGCACTGAGCTAGCCTACAACGTAACTTCCTAGAGTAGCTCAAACTGCTCATGCAATGTTTCTGAAAATTCCTCCATGTAGCAAGATGGCGACACACTGAATTGACACTTCCTGCTCATCAAATGCGCCACTGAGCATTCTCATAGAAACATTTGTTTGTCAACAAACAAGCCATACTTTAACCTGAAATAATATTAGGCCTATGATGTTGCTGATGAATGACGGGTGTTTATTTGTATTAGGAACTGGTTTAATGCTGAGTAATTTTAATTCCTCAACACTGTCACACCCTGGATCTGTTTCACCTGTCTTTGTGCTTGTCTCCACCCCCCTCCAGGCAGTGGCAGTTCTAGCTTGTATGGCTCCCTGGGTAAACCCCCCCCCACCCAAAAAAAACAGCACCATAACTGTAACTTTTATTCAGACATTTGGAACAACACAAATAAATAATCATAACATTTAACACTATATTAATATAAGCATATATACAAAAATAAGACTCAAAAATATCAAAAAGAAGTAACAAAGACAGAAACAAATTGTAGTATATAAATAAATTACACATATCCTATATCACACAAATACACATATAGAATAACACACTTATAAAGAAGAGAACCTGATTATTACACTATTGCACTTCAAACATGAAACACACAAACTAAATTGTACAACTAATTGCATTACTAATTGCATTAGTACTGTACAAAGTTAGAGGTGCGCTATTTGATAGATTCCCCCGCTCCCCCTACCTCGGGCTTCCAGTGGGGAGACCTGAGGTCAACCTACCCCCGCCCCCTCCCCATCTCGTACTTCTGAGTGGGAGACCTTCCCAGGTAGTTTTTTTTTTTTTTACTTCACCTTTATTTAACCAGGTAGGCCAGTTGAGAACAAGTTCTCATTTACAACTGCGACCTGGCCAAGATAAAGCAAAGCAGTGCGACAAAAACAACACAGAGTTACACATAAACAAACGTACAGTCAATAACACAATAGAAAAATCTATGTACAGTGAGTGCAAATGTTGAAGAGTAGGGAGGTAAGGCAATAAATAGGCCATGGAGGTGAAAAAATTACAATTTAGCATTGAACACTGGAGTAATAGATGTGCAAGTAGAGATACTGGGGTGCAAAAGAGCAAGAGGATAAGTAACAATATAGGGATGAGGTAGTCGGGTGTGCTATTTACAGATAGGCTGTGTACAGGTACAGTGATCGGTAAGCTACTCTGACAGCTGATGCTTAAAGTTAGAGAGGGAGATATAAGACTCCAGCTTCAGTGATTTTTGCAATTCGTTCCAGTCATTGGCAGCAGAGAACTGGAAGGAAAGGTGGCCAAAGGAAGTGTTGGCTTTGGGGGTAACCAGTGAAATATACCTGCTGGAGCGCGTGCTACAGGTGGATGTTGCTATGGTGACCAGTGAACTGAGATAAGGCGGGGCTTTACCTAGCATAGACTTATACCTGCGGGTTTGGCGACGAATATGTAGGGAGGACGAGACAACGAGAGCATACAGGTCGCAGTGGTGGGTAGTATATGGGGCTTTGGTGACAAAACGGATGGCACTGTGATAGACTACATCCAGTTTGCTGAGTTGTGTTGGTGGCTATTTTATAAATGCATCGCCGAAGTCAAGGATCGGTATCGCCCCGTAGCACTCACTTCCGTCATCATGAAGTGCTTTGAGAGACTAGTCAAAGACCATATCACCTCCACCCTACCTGACACCCTAGACCCACCAATTTGCTTACCGCCCCAATAGGTGCACAGACGACGCAATCACAATCACACTGCACACTGCCTTAACCCATCTGGACAAGAGGAATACCTATGTAAGAATGCTGTTCATCGATTACAGCTCAGCATTTAACGCCAAAGTACCCTCCAAACTCGTCATTAAGCTGGAGACCCTGGGTCTCGACCCCGCCCTGTGCAACTGGGTCCTGGACTTCCTGACGGGCCGCCCCAGGTGGTGAGGGTAGGTAATAACATCTCCACCCCGCTGATCCTCAACACTGGGGCCCCACAAGTGTGCGTTCTCAGCCCTCTCCTGTACTCCCTGTTCACCCATGACTGCATGGCCATGCACACCTCCAACTCAATCATCAAGTTTGCAGACAACACTACAGTGGTAGGCTTGATTACCAACAACGACGAGACGGCCCACAGGGAGGAGGTGAGGGCCCTCGGAGTGTGGTGTCAGGAAAATAACCTCACACTCAATGTCAACAAAACAAAGGAGATGATCGTGGACTTCAGGAAACAGCAGAGGGAGCAGCCCCCTATCCACATCGACGGGATAGTAGTGGAGAAGGTGTAATGTTTTAAGTTCCTCGGCGTACATCACGGACAAACTGAAATGGTCCACCCACACAGACAGCGTGGTGAAGAAGGCGCTGAAGAAATTCAGCTTATCACCAAAAACACTCAAACTTTTACAGATGCACAATCGAGAGCATTCTGTCGGGCTGTATCCCCGGCTGGTACAGCAACTGCTCCGCCCACAACCGTAAGGCTCTCCAGAGGGTAGTGAGGTCTGCACCACGTATCACCGAGGGAAAACTACGTGCCCTCCAGGACACCTACACCACCTGATGTCACAGGAAGGCCAAAAAGATCATCAAGGACAACAACCACCCGAGCCACTGCCTGTTGACCCCGCTATCATCCAAAAGGCAAGGTCAGTACAGGTGCATCAAAGCGGGGACCAAGAGACTGAAAAACAGCTTCTATCTCAAGGCCATCAGACTGTTAAACAGCCATCACTAACATTGATTGGCTGCTGCCAACATACTGACTCATCTCTAGCCACTTGAAATAATGAAAAATTTATGTAATAAATGTATCATTAGCCACTTATACAATGCCACTTTATATAATGTTTACATACCCTACATTACTCATCTCATATGTATATACTGTACTCTATACCATCTACGGCATCTTGCCTATGCCTTTCGGCCATTGCTCATTCATATATTTTTATGTACATATTTTTATTCATGTATGTGACAAATAAGATTTGATTTGATTTTGGATAGTCAGTTTTACGAGGGTATGTTTGGCAGCATGACTGAAGGAGGCTTTGTTGCGAAATAGGAAGCCGATTCTAGATTTAATTTTGGATTGGACATGCTTAAGTGTCTGGAAGGAGAGTTTACAGTCTAACCAGACACCTAGGTATTTGTAGTTGTCCACATATTCTAAGTCAGAACCGTCCAGATTAGTGATGCTAGTCGGGCGGGAGGGTGCGGGCAGCAATCGGTTGAAGACCATGCACTTAGTTTTACTTGCATTTAAAAGCAGTTGGAGGCCTCGGAAGGAGTGTTGTATGGCATTGAAGCTCGTTTGGAGGTTTGTTAACATTTCTTGCGTAGGCGTTCCGCTAGCGACCCACCTCGACAACATCTGGTGAAATTGCAGAGCGCTAAATTAAAAATACAGAAATAGTCATAATAAACATTCATAAAAAATACAAGTGTTATACATCGGCTTAAAGATGAACTTCTTGTTAATCCAGCCGCTTTGTCAGATTTCAAAAAGGCTTTAGGGCAAAAGCATACCATGCGATTATCTGAGGACAGCGCCCCGCTTACAAAGCATACAAACATTTTACAACCAAGTAAAGGAATTACAAAAGTCAGAAATAGCGATAAAATTAATCACTTACCTTTGAAGATCTTCATATGGTTGCAGTCACAAGAGTCCCAGCTACACAATAAATGTTTGTTTTGTTCGATAAAGTCCCTCTTTATATCCCCAAAACTCAGTTTTGTTGGCACGTTTTGATCAGTAATCCACTGGCTCAAAGGCGGTCAAAACATGCAGATGAATACATCCTAATAGTGCCGGTAAAGTTCGTCGAAACATGTCAAATGATGTTTATAATTAATCCTCAGGTTGTCAATTGTCTAAATAATCAATAATATTTCAACAGGATAATAGAGTATTCAATAGAAAGGAAAAACAACGAAGGGCGCGCACTCGGTCACGCGCGCAAACCAGCTCTGCATTCTTCCTCAGTCCACTGACAAAAAGGTCTCATTCTTCTTCCTTTTTCAGAAAACAAGCCTGAAACACTGTCTAAAGACTGTTGACATCTAGTGGGAGTCATAGGAACTGCAATCTGGGTCCTAACCCATTAGATACTGTATAGGCATTCAATTGAAAATACCCACATCAAAAAAATCCCACTTCCTGGATGGATTTTCCTCAGGTTTTTGCCTGCCATATCAGTTCTGTTATGCTCACAGACATTAGTTGAACAGTTTTGGAAACTTTAGAGTGTATTCTATCCACATCTACCAATTATATGCATATCCTAGCTTCTGGGCCTGAGTAACAGGCAGTTTACTTTGGGCACGCTTCCTATCCAGACATCGAAATACTGCCCCCACACCATAAGAAGTTAATTAACAGTGTCCAAAGAAGGGCCATATGTATACAGAATGGTGTCTGCTTAGAGGTGGATCAGTGAATCACCAGCAACAAGAGCGACATCATTGATATATACAGAGAAAAGAGTCAGCCCAAGAATTGAACCCTGTGGCACCCCCATAGAGACTGCCAGAGGTCCAGACAACAGGCCCTCCAATTTGACACACTGAACTCTATCTGAGAAGTAGTTGGTGAACCAGGCAAGGCAGTCATTTGAGAAGCCAAGACTATTTTTTTTATCTTCATAGGCAAGTCAGTTAAGAACAAATTCTTATTTTCAATGACAGCCTAGAAACAGTGGGTTAACTGCCTTGTTCAGGGGCAGAACAACAGATTTTTACCTTGACAGCTGAAAGATTTGATCTTGCAACCTTTTGGTTACTAGTCCAATGCTCTAACCGCTAGGCTACCTGCCGCCCCACACCTATTGAGTCTGCCGATAAGAATGCGGTGGTTGACAGAGTCGAAAGCCTTGGCCAGGTCGATGAAGACGGCTGCACGGTACTGTCTTTTATCG